>NC_135742.1:26791346-27103076 GCF_041903045.1 Epinephelus lanceolatus | reverse complement strand
GTTAATTGTGTAGTTGTCCTTGGTTTACTAGAAATGAAATACTTTCAGGTCAACTGGTTGCGCCTGTGCTGAATAGAAATGGAGCTTGCGTTTGCAAACAGTTGGGAATATTAGATGATCACGTTCACGTTCAGATGATAGGGATCTGTCTAGGAGCTCATTACATTTACTGGCCACTGAAGGTTATGGTGGATGCACAGGTGACTTTTAATAACACTGACTTGCAACCTTCCTCTATGTTGCCCTTCACTCTGGTTTTAAATGGCACCGTCTTCAATCAGCCGAGAGAGGTCGGACCTCTGTCAGATTAGTAGCCATGATAAACAAAGGAATGAAGGCAACTCATTGGACGGCAAGCCATGCACAAGGAAATGCAACATGGGATATCAGAACACAGGAATCAATCTGTGGTGACATTGGCTACTGTCTTTATTTTCCACGTTTGTGGGACTTAATTAGGCTGTTCAGTGTCAGCGCAGATGCTCCTTAATCCCGTTAATAATTGAAGGAGAGTTCATTTGACTCCTGTGCTGACAAGTTAATGGATACAGGGCTATTTGTCTTTGCTGTAGTCGGGCCCTTGGTAGCCCTGCCTACATTTCATGCTTGACTTATTGGGAGGGCACTGGAGGGACAGTTAGAGAGGTTGCAAGGACACACGCTGAGGAAGTGCTTACCAAAGAACTTTAATACAAGAATGGACAGCACATTGGTGAAATAAGATGTTTGAGCCAACAAACACACATATAAGCTTTCAGGCAGAAACAAAATGACTGTGTCAGTCTTGTTCTCTTATGTCTTTGTATCCGATTTCCTCCCTTATAATTGTGAAATCACCTGATACATGTCTGGCTCAACTAAGTTATTGGTGTTGGCATTGTACTGCGCTTTAGGCCCAGTTCTAGATTTTCAAGGTGACTTCAGGCTATCAACTTTGCCTTTGTACATCACACAGTGAAAAGGAACAGTGTGAAGTTGAACATAAAGACCGAGCAGCAGTAAAAATAGCCTCTTTTCACACAAGCCTTTTTCCCCTAATCCTTAAATCGATGTCTGATGTTTCTGTTCACAAAACTCTGGAAACATTGATTCGGCATTTTCCCAGACATGTTAAAAGGTCCAACGTTTACTAAAAGCAGCATGTTACATTATGACGGCTGGCTTAAGCTGCGATCTTCTTAGCATTCTATTAATGCCAGTGTCGAAATTCAGGCCATGACTGTGCCAGGAAAGGGGAAAAAAGGCCCTCCGAAACAGTGGAGAGATTATATGAATGTTTCGTTTGTAGTGTCATTTCATGTTGAGAGGACTTCACTTTTTTTTTAGCTAAAAACATGCAGCAGCACATCTTTTCATAGTTTGAGCATTCAGACGACCACATGCTGGTTTTAAGTAATCCCACTGGGTCACGAATAATGACTCAACTTTTGGAGGCACAAGCAGGCCCACAGTGCGGGCCCACATTGTGTGCGTGCGTGTGTGGCAAGACATTGCTGCTAATGAAGTTATATGATGTCTTGTTTGAAATGAACTGTAACATATTGTTTGGGATTGTTTGTGAGTTTGCTGAGGCTCACTTCTTTGTTGACTCACTAAAAAGAAATATTATAATAAGAGAAAAGGCATCCAGACAGAACACATTTAGCCTGAAGTGGATAATGTAATTTCATGGTACAGTTGGCCTTAAATTGTTGTTTAGACAAATCATTTTTAACATGCAACTTGTAGTACAGGTTCAGTATCATAGATACAATGAAATACAATGCATTATTCAACAGTAATGGCACAGCAGTAAACCTTACGGTCGATGCAGAGCCTTGGCTGTGGCCCTCACAAGTGGTCTAAGCCAGCAACTAAGAATTTTCCTAGTTGACCAATAGTTGTCCTTTAGGGCCATTAGTTGACTAGTTGCCCGCATGTTTACAATATTAATGTAATTATTAAATGATATATTTTGGGCGGGGCAACACAATGGTTTGAGTTGAAGGTGTGAGAAAGAATAGTATCAGTAACATTGTTAACACTGTGCTACATTACACAGAAATACAAAACCGTACTAATGAACCTTCATTAATATAGGCCTATATTTTATCTACAAGTGCACATCACACACTGAGCGAGCCGCCTGTTAATGACGCTGTCGTCAAAGTAGTAATGACTGTGCTAAGTGGCTAATGGGCATGTAGCTACTTCCATGTTTCAGATGATGCGTCATGTTTGCAGTCGACCAATGAAGATGAGTTTACATATCACCTTGGGTTCGTCCTTTTACCTTCTCAAAATGATGCCACACTTTGGATTTCCTGCCCGACATGTTATTAACTAGCCTGTGGAATAACCGCAGGTACCAGCCCTGGAAATTAACGTAACTCCTGTCTGACTGCTGAGCGTGGCCACTTCCTGTGTCTGTCCTTGGACCAATGAAATCTTGCCGACTAATGACCTACTGGTTGATGAACGTTTGGTCGACTATTAGGGGGCAGTCCTAATTTCTATGCCACTGCGTTGATACAGTAAAGTTTGATTGCTCTAACTAACATACCTAAAACACATATAAAACATGGCCAAATGAGAACAACATTAAACAATAGTACAACATTGTGCTTGATTGTAACTCACAAAATTCACAGGCAAAACAATTGTCTTTTGCTGGACATGTTTTCCCCACATACGTACACTGCATGCTAATTGTATTAGCATAAGCATCATGACCTTTCTTGTTGCATAAATTAGCCTTGTTGCTAGCTCATCTCCTCATATAAAGCCAGGACAAACATATGAAAGTGCTTTGTTTTCTTTACGTAAGTGATGTTCTTAATGACTAATTTCCCTGACATTTAAACAGAAGTTTGAACTTAGACTAGTCAACTAACCAAAAAGTAAGAAAACACTTAGACAGCAGTCAAAATTGAGCACAATTTGATCTTTAAGTTAAAGAAACATTAGGGGAATCAATCACAAGAGCCATTTGAAACCGTTAATCACATTTTTCAACAACCAAATTGTATTTTAAATACTGCTGAAATATATGTGGCACTTTACACCGTGCATTATGAACACTGCACATTATCCTACAAAACATGACAACTCAAAAAGTCAACAAACAACATTTATTTACTATGTATTCAATGACCCAACTCATTTCTATTAAAAAAACATACACACACTCATGCGGTAAATCTCTCATGCATGAGAGTGTATCCACCAATGATTTTCTGTTCACAAAAATAAACCTATCTATGCTGTGAGTATGGTGTCGATTCAGTGCAGAAGTCTAAACCCCTCTTTAATTTTAATGTTTATTGATATTAAACAGTGATTAAATGAAAAAGCCTGTACCAACACTTTTGCATTAATCCACTTTAATGTGGCGCTAAAATAACACTTGGCTTTTAGCAGCATTCTTTGAAATTCATCTTGATACCAGGAAATCAAATCTAATTAGCACTGTTAAGCAACTGGTACGAAGGAGGTAAAAGCTGTGTAGAATATGATCAACAATTTTTTATTCACTCACATACATTTGCTTCTGACTGCACCTGGGAATATGGCTGAAATTACTCTCAAATTACTATAACTTTTTTAATGTAATTATCACATTTATCACAGTGTGGGCTATAGTTTAATGTAGATGGACTGAGTAATTACTGATTAAACTCAATGAGATCACATACGAGCACAAATATTGGTTTACACTCAATTATAGTGTCACACTGTAACATCTTCATAATGCTTATTGCAGCACGTAGCTTTGTAGTTTTCTTAAAAACAGCATTTGAGGTGGTTGGGGTGTAAAGTGTCAATTGCATTAGACACAGTAGGCTTCTCTACCATCCACACATCAACAAAAATGATTAGAGCTCTTAATATGAGAAATACAGCCCAAAGAATTCAATATTAGCCTCGTCCCTAAAGCTGCATTCCTTATCCTCACTCTCTCTCATGAAAGGGGAAAGCACAAATTTAACTTAATGTAATTACTTGCCTTCTATTTATTCGCCCACCTACATCAGTCCGTCTATTATTTGCAAATACAAGGAAATACATATCAGCTCTGTGCATGCCAACTGTGCAATATTTTCAATATAACTTAGCAAGCAAATCAGACAGCTTAAGTATTAACTAAATAGCTATGTTAACTGTAAACAAAAAACACCCCAAGTTAAATCCTGCAGTCTGCACCAACAATAGGGCCGTGTAATTACCGCATGAATTAATCTCTTTTGCTCATTTAATTCTTTTGTTTTTTAAACACCTGTGTCGACACAAGAAAAGTGAGTCATTCTGTTAAAATATTGCGAGACAGCCAGCGCGCGTGTGTGTGTGTAGGAAGGGAGCTGGGAGGCTGTAATGCAGAGTTCACTGACAACCATCAGGGTGGTTTTTATTGCATTCCTTGCGCGAGCCAAACACAATTTTTGCATTGTAGTGGGAACGGGTACTGAGTTCTCCGGACCCACCCATTTTTTTTGTCAGGAGAGTGTCAGAACAGCATCAGCCACTCACTATCAGTGCTGGCTATGAGTGAAAGAGTCCACCTTCCCACAGCAGATCAATAAACAGAATAAATTATTTGGGATTAAGTGCAGAACTGCAGCAGTCTGTAAATCGGAGGTGTGAGCAGTTCCAGTCTGTTTAAGCTCTACTGTGAGAGCAAAGCTTCAAAACAGCGAGATTAAAAAAAAAGAATTGTCTTTGTGCAGAGTTTAAAGCCTGTACATGGATGGATGAATGACACATAGACCTTTGATTGTTTAAATGTTTTATCTTTACACAAAAGCCAGCTCCTGACACATTTTTTCAATGTAGTATCTGCTCGGTGTGAGGATATAAATGTCTTTTATGCTTGTAATTTATAGTCTTTCCATCTCTCAGAGACTCTTTTCTAACAATTTGTGTGTAATGCTTTTAGTTTTATGGTCTTGTCAGGTGTGTGTTGGCCACCCTGTTTCGTATAAAGTTTGTAATGGGACAGGATTTTGTGGGTTATTTTTCAAATAAACCCAAAGCTTGCAACATTCATGCTTGTGTTTATTGGACAAGCACGCTTTAGCAGACTGAAGTAAAGCCTGCTTTAGCCAAAATCAGATTTAGTAGTTAAAGCAATGAGCTTTGCTTTGGTCAGATAAAGTCTCTCCGTTAGGCTATGGAACGCCACTGCATTTTCAATAAGCTCAATCTACTTATTTGAGATCAGATGGGTGCAGGTGGCTTAAGTTCTTACTTCCAACAAGCCCTAAGGAGATCCGAAGTACTTATTGTAATTCAAGAGACATGCTTAAATCATGAGCCCCCAAGTCACAGTTTGCACACTGGGGTCAAAACAATAACTTAAATCATTAACCCCTTTCTTCTTTTGCGTGAATGTTAGAGCTTAGATTCTCTGCCCGAGCCCGAACCCGACCCGGACCCGACCCGACCCGACCCGTGGGCTGGTTCGCGCTGTAATTAAATTGCCACTATCCTCGGGTTCGGATGGGTCGGGCTCCTCATAATAGACCTAGGCTATGGAACCAACTACTCACACCTGGGGGAGTGAGTTGTTGACGGTGACAACGTGTGTGTCGGCTTGGTCGAGTGAACCAAGTGCAGCACAATGCTGGTATATGACAGCAAAAAGACAGCGACCTCGACACTTAAGAGGCACATGACGAAGGCTTGCCATGGAAAGAAAGACGGGAGTCAGCCTTCAAGGTCCACGTTCATATCCTTAAAAAAATGTCGGGTTTAAACCGGGCTCGGGCTCGTAATTACAGTCAAAGGGAAGGGCCAGGCTGGGCTCAGACAGAGCATGCACGGGCTCGAATGGGGTCAGGCTGGATTTTTTGGGCCCGATCTAAGCTCAGAAGCTAACAGAAGCTAAAAGTAGAGATGCATAGTCATCTAAATGAATTAAAAAGTAGTCATTGGTTGAAAATAATGCTCAAATCTCAAAAATTGTTGTGCCAGGTGCCATCCATCTTTTGATATACTCTTTTCATCCATACATCATTCTGATTATCTCTTTCTTTCTCCTCACTCACGATAACGAGGGATGTGTGGTAGATACAGGCCTTGATTTCAGATCTGTCTGTGCATTTCATCTCATTCCCAGACTCATCAGCTCTGTAATCTACTGCATTATAACTTATTTGATTATGTCAATACCTGTACTGTTGGTGCCGTGTTTATGTGTGCGTGTGTGCAGTTGTGTGGGTTTGTGTGCTCGAGGCTGGGAGAGGTAACCCAGAAATGTCATCACACAAAATCTAGGCAGCAATTCTGGCTCCTTAGCGCAGTGTGGATGTGCATCCATACTTCACTCATTTGCCAAAAAACAAAAACAACATCCCTTTATTTATCATGTCAGCCAGCCCGCTTTTGCACTAAATTGCGCTCAATGCCAACAAGAGGGTGTTTGGTGAGGGGCTGAGAACAAGACAGAGTGTATCTGTTTAAAAATGTTCTTGATATATTTTTTTGATATCAACAACCTGTATATACCAGATTTTAACTAAGAGCCTGTTCTTCAACTCAGATAAGAACAAACTGCCCTGGGCTGGTGCCAAGTACTTTTCAGAAGGGTTATATGAGGTAATAGTATAAAGTATACGCATGCTATCTATTGAGAAGTAAACTACAATTTTTAAAAGTGGAATATCCCCAGTCCAGATGTTGTAGTTTACCCTTGGGGTCTGCAGTACTAGGCGGGGGTGGGGAGGGAGAGCTGAAAGCCAGGATGGGAATTGCCTTTAATGTGAAGTTCAATAAACAGCATCCACTCACCTTCAGACTTCAAAGTAAAGCCCATTAGAAAACTTGCAGTTCATTGTTACTTATAAAAGGGGCAAAGGTTGCAACAAGTTGTGCCATTATGGTAATTGTTAGGTACAGCTATAGAAGTAGTGATTAGGGTGTAGGTGCTGTGATGGGCCAACAAAAGCCCTGATGAAGTGAAACATGTCTGAGGCAGCAGCTCTTAGGTGCTTGTTTCAGGCCCTGTCTACATGGATACAGATATTTTTCTTCTACGTTTTAACAAACTTTATTTTACAAAATATCTCAGTCGACACCTGAATGCAAAAATGACCCAGTTAGCTGTCTTCAGCAGTCTCTCCTAGACAGTAATGTAGTGTGTAGAGTGTATAGGCAAAAGTTGCCTTTTAAAAAAAAAAATGATGATGATCTCATCACAGTTGAGTCATGTTCGATATAAGGACAAAGGAGCTCACTCAAACATGCTAAAGTTTTCCTTCCACTCCTCCTCATTAACATTGCCATTCTTAAAATTGTCCCACCATCTGCTGGTTCGACCAGGTTTGATCCATTTCTGGTGCACTTTGAACCGCAGACGTTAAAGGGATAGTTCAGCCATTATCTACTCACCCATATGCCGTGGGAGGCTCAGGTGAAGTTTTAGAGTCCTCACATCCCTTGCGGAGATCCAAGGGGAGAGGGGGTAGCAACACAACTCCACCTAATGGAGGCTGACGGCGCCCCAGATTCAAACATCCAAAAACACATAATTGAAACCACAAAATATCTCCATACTGCTCGTCCGTAGTGATCCGAGTGTCCTGAAGCCCCGACATAAAAAGTCGTTTCTACCCCTTCTCCTTTGGGATCTCCGCTACTATCCCTTTAAGGTGAAGCAAAAACACTGAGCACAGCAGATGCCTCAGTTCGTCCGTGGAGTGGTGCAACAATACTAAGTTTAAGTGTAAAGTGCTCATTAAAACCAAGCAATGCTTACAAACCATTAGCAAACTGGTAGTCTGACAGTGGTATTGTTGTTTCTACCATATTCTTGTTTTACACAAAGCAACAATGGGCATGTAAGCGCTCCGTTTTACATGTCCACACAGATAAACACTTATTGGAGTTTTGAAAAATCTGCATTAAAGGGGGTTTTAAACAGTCTTTGTATTAGCAACCTTAAACTCCATTTGTGTTTGGATGAGAGGCCAAACTGTAGAGGAGAATATGTGTTTATAAATATATCTGTATACATGTAGACAGGGTCTCAGATGAGACTGAAAGACAGGAAGTGACAAATATCCTCTAGAGTTTGTAAGAGGAAGAATTAGAATTCAGCTTAATGCCAATGGGCAGTATACAGTTTGTGTTGTCCTGCTATTTAGCTTCTTTAAAGTAGAAGTAGAAGATATACTTTATTAATCCCTGAGGAGAATTTTTTTTTCACTCTGTTGTCATATACACACAGGCCAGAAATACACAAACATGACTTATACATGCATTAAATGGACAGATGTCGGAGCGAGAGGGGCTACACATGGACAGGCCCCCCGAGCAGTTGGGGGTTTTGGTGCCTTGCTCAAGGCAGGAGGCAAACTGGCACCTCTACAGCTACCAGTCCACACTCCACATTTGGTTCGGATCGGGACTTGAGCCAGCAACCCTCCGGTACCTAACCCAACTCCCTATGGACTGAGCTACTGTTCAGCTGCTGCTGCATTGACTTTATTTCAATGAGAAAACAGGCGAGCTGATTGTCACTGGAGCCACTTGTGTAGGATATGTCAATATATTTTTAAAAGGACAGCAGTTAAAATAATGGGATGGTTTTATTATGAAAAAAGGAATTTATGAGTAAACAAGATCATATAACATCTCTATATTAAAAATAGTCCCTTGTTACACATTTATCAGCATTTTAACAATGCTGCAATGAGTTTTGTCTGTGTATTTCCTGAAAGAGTCCTCTCTATAGACAGCAAGGCTCACAGACATACTAGTGATGAGATACAGCTACCCTGAACATGTGGAACACGCCAAAAAGTTCGCTGCAGGTGTGACTGCATTGTATATCACCATACACCGGTCTTGGTTTGTGTGATTGAAGTCATCACTGAGGAGCCTGCAGCTTACCACTGAAATACAAGGGGCACGGACACAGTGTGACACTTCTGCCACAGCGTGCCCACAGCAGAGCGCGTCCATTATGATCAACTGAAGCTGCTACACTGACCACAGAAACCGCGCACACCTGTGAGTTCATCGTGCTGCTCATCTCTATTTTTACTGCGTGGCCCTCCAACAGGCCGAAACTACACAGAACTGTGTGAAAAACAAGTAGTCTGTTTTTAAAAGGATTCAAGAAATACCTCAGTGTACCAAAGCAACCTCGTGGGTGTTTTTAGGTTTCACATTAAAATAAATAAATCAAATCAATGTATCCTGTAGTTAAAACGATGCAGTTAATTAATTCAGTCCCAGTTAATATAGCCCACACTTTCAATCCCTGCATAACCAACTGCATCATGACTTGGCAAAAGTCAAGGATGGAGTGTGTAGCAGGTAAAAAACCCTGCTCTGCTCCACCTATTGGACATGCCACATCTGCGCTCCATGTATTTTGGCCATTAAGGCATGAGTCACAGTACACCCTGCACACACTGTCACAGGGTTGATATAGATAGATACAGTCTCACCCTCTGGCATCACATAATTCATCAAATAATTATGATGGTCTTTGTGTTTTTAACATGATGAGTGAAATTGTTGGATGCTGTATGAACAGATGCAGTGTACTCGGGGTGGGGGGGTGGGCGTGGGGATCAATATAGCGTAGTATCGCAATATTTTTGTGTGGCAATATCATATCGTCACACAGTGCCAAGTATCTTTTTTTTAATATAAATTACAAATATTACAAATACAAATTAAGAATAATGCATTTTGCTGCTGCTGCAAAAAGAAAATGGCTGAAGTGAGATGAACTGACTGAAAACTTTATCTTAATAGATAAAACAGATGTTGACAAAGTTTTCCTTTGGGGACACAGTTTACAGTTGAATAAAAGTAATTCAGTCAGGAACACTTTAGTCAAAGAAAACAGTATTTACTTTTGCAGTGTTATATTTGGCAGTATGGCTCTGTTCTGGGGCCCCTCTGCTTTTCCTTGGGCTTATGCAGAAAGCCTCTTCCACGCACCTATGTGGACAGCACACCTCTCAGCCCTTTTGCCTACCTGCGTGGAAAGCATAAGGCAGAGAGAGCACACCTGTCTGCCCTTCCACGTGCAAATGAGGAAAGCCTGAGGCAGAGAGGCAAACCTCCCTGCCCTTCCATGTGCCTACATAGAAAGCCTAAGGCAGGGAGAGCAGCAGCAAAGACCTCCCAGGAACAGAACAGAGCAGCATCAATGACAAACAGAAATGACACTGATAAGTCAGATACAGACTGAAAAGGAGGAGCTGGGGTTGCAAAGGGGCTTGCAGAGGACACAGCAACAGTAGGCAGGTCAGAGCAGTTTAAATAGGGCACCTTGAATGAGATTCGCCTATTGTTGCATAGAAAGGAATCATGTGATCTATCAGCTGACTCTGTTCCATCAATCAGCTGCTCCATCAGTTGATTGGCTGTTTGAGATCAGCTGATGTAGCTGGGCTGTGAGCTTGACATCATGTCCTGCCTTAACTAGCACTATGCTCAGTTAAAGCGAATACTTAGCATATTGCAACACATTTCAAATTACAATAATATTGTATTGTGACTTTAGTATCATGATAATATCGTATCGTGGATCCTCTGGTGATTCCCACCTCTACAGAATACATTATCATTGACCGTATTGTACAGTATGAAGCCACATCACTGGTTTTGTCACTCTTGTCTGCATATTTTAAAGACTTAGTACATTTTAGGGAAACAATGAGAGGCAGCAGAAGGAAAGACAGGACAAAAGACATTAATTCAATAATAACCCAGCAGTGACATGAAAGGAGAGGATTTTTAACTACGACACTCTTTGTATTGTCATTTAATGACAATTACTGCAACAGTATCTTGACAGGGACCTCTTAAGTGTTATCCATGAACTGCAAAGCTGTCTAGACCTTATTTACTGTTTCTTCACACTTTTATTTTCAGAAATTTTGCTCGCACTTTGTTTTATTTCCGTGTTGTACATCTGAGTTAAATCCACCGACACCATTCACCATGCTGAGTGATGTCTCCTATTTTGCTTCTAAACCAGGTAGTTTGTCAGTGTGGTCTCTGTATAATTCACCACTGTTTGAGGTATGAAATATTTACGAGTGTGATCTTTCTAACCCGTCTCAGCTGTTCTAGGTCGGTAGGTGTGCCCCACTGCAGATGCAGGCAAAGCCTTAACTGAAGTGCGTTGTGAACAATATGCTTGTAAATCCTGTACTGTAGTGCTGAAGCTGTGAATGGTATGACAAGTTAAATTAGCAGTCCGAAAGTTTAAATCACAGTGCATATTTTTAACCAGGTTCAAAGCACTGAAGAGGAATCTTTGTGGGATATCTCACCCTCTCCTTCTCTATCTCTCTGTCTCTCTCCCTTTCTCTCTCACACACACACAAACTCCAGGTTATAATTATAACACATCAAACCACAGTTCCAAGGTGGCTGCAGCAGCTGGGCAAAGATTTGGCTTGATGTTATGAATAAAACAATTTCATAGCTTTTGCTTGCTCTGTGTATTGGACTTGTATATTTGATTGTGGAGCGTGAGCTTATTGCGCAGATGCATGCTTGTCTGTTTGTGTCTGACGCCTGTGGAGCTGCCCGTGTGTTTGATTGGTTTTCAACACGTGTAAAGTCTACCATAGTTTATTTGCATTCTCCTGCTCAGCTTTGCTTCCACAGCTGGAGTAAAATGAGTGTTTATTCAAAGAGATGCAGAATAATCACTAAAAAGTAGCTTCAGTGTAACATTTTGATGTCCAGTAATCAAGCGTGACTGTACATCATCACTCATAAAGCTACTGTAAACTGAGCCTTGTCTTGCTCAACACAGTGGCTCTTTGAGGAAGGAGTGCCCACTGCATAAAATTCACTGACCAAGGAGTAAGCAGGATGAAGAAATTCAATTTGTCAAGGCTTGCCCTTTCCAGTACACACAATGCACAGCTTAGGCCAGCGGGTGTGAAGTATGAGTGGAACAAGGATCAGAAAATATTGTGTAACTACTTCTTGGTGTACTTCTAACATACATATAGTGTAATAGAGCAACAACACATGCAGAGTTCTATTTTCACAGTTTAAATTGCTGGTATGACCTTAACCAAAAAAGCAACAGTAGCATATGAGAGAACTAGTGGTACAGCATTTGTTAAGGCCTTTACACACTAGGGGTGTTTTTTTGGCAAGTAATTCCCACGGCAATGTGTGAGAAATTCTTGAACTTTTAATTTTGCCAAAAAATTCAAACTGGACGAGTATCACGCAGCAAAGAAGTGACAGTTTGTTTGTTTGTTTTTTCGAGACAAGGTTGATTTTTTTAGGGCTGTAGTCAACCAAAGAAAATCTTGTTCGACTAAAGTCGCACATAATCTTCAACTAATCGATTAGTCGTGGGAAAAAAAAAATCTGCATGTCATTTTTACTTCTGCGGTGGTGTGTCTGTGTCACTCTGCAGTTACACCTCCAAAACACTAGTCGGTGGTGGAGGACTGTGTTAAGTGCTGTAAAGTTTAGTTCAAATCAAACTTTATTTATATAGTTGATTCAAAACACACATTAAACATGGCTTAATAGAGAAATTTCAAACACAAGTACGCAAATTGGCTTCACAATAAATCGCAGAACTGACAGACAAACACTTGTCTTTATCTGGACACATTTCCCCCACCAATACAACATGCTAATGTTATTAGCACAAGTCTATGGCATTTTACATTGTATAAATTAGCCTAGCGTCTAGCGAGCTTTTCCTCTTCTCATATAAAACCAGGGACAACAGCAACATTCCAACAGCAACATTCAACATAGGTAACAGCACTCAATGTGGCTCCATTACAACTCACAACATTCACCGACAAAACAACTGTCTGATACTAAACACGTTTTCCAAGCAAATACAACATGCTAACGTTATTAGATCCAGCCTATGGCATTTTACATTGTATAAATTAGCCTAGCAACGAGCAGAGATTTCCTCGCCAGGATAAATCCCAAAGTATAAATCCCTGAAGGATAAATCACACACACGACTTAAAATGCTGTTTTAATGGAGGCTTTACTGTGTTCACAATTTATTGTTTCTTATCTGTGAAATACAAGTAAATACAAGCTTCGTTTCGACTGAGGGAAATGGTTTCAGCTTACAGAAACAGACAGGAGGTCTGCGTCACCGCGATGCTGAGCGTGAAGGTGGGTGAGTCCAACTTTCTGTCAACAAAGGGGGTGTTTTGAAAACACCCCCATTTTCACAGGTAACTTAGCCTGTCCCCCCCGCCGCAGGGAAATAATGGATTAATCCTGGAAAGCTGTTGATGTAGCACTTTTCTCACGGCGATTATTCGTCTAATGAGAATTTGGTCACATGAGAGCATAGCGACCAAATAATTGACTAGTCGACCAGGAAACTACAGCCCTAGATTTTTCTGAGCTTTCACACCACGATTGCGGCATTGACCAATCACGTTGTACATAACAATAACAACACAGAGCCTCAGCAGTCGGACCGCAAACTTGACAAGGCAGCACCTTTAGCTGTATGACCATACATTCTCCAATAAAACCAATGTACTTTAAATTAACTGGGACAGTATGATAAAGCATACTGTATTTAAGTAATGTGTGTTTTATGTGAGGTCATCTTCAGAAGAGACTTTAAAGGAATAGAAGGACATTCTGTTCAGTATCAAGCTGTAGTTGTACAGTTGTAGTTGTTAGGTCTTTAGTTGGATAGGGTTTGTAGCTAGGGACAGCAGACCTTTAGCTTGTGTCTCATTTGTTTAATCTGTACAAAAACCAAAGTTATAAAAATGATTTGCAGTTTTACAGGAGGTTATGTGAAGGACAATTTAATGAAGTCTCGTATCCACCGTCAGTGTGCCAGACAACCTGCAGAGATTCCAGAAAGTCATAACTCCTAGCCAAGAAATAGTCTGGCACGCAATTCCCCGTAAAATGGCAAATTGGTTTTTGCCATCACTTTGATTCATGCATGGATTAAACAAATGAAATATACTGTGACAATTAGTGAGCTTTAAAGCTGTTTGGAGGCATATTTTGGTTCTTTCAGACCGAGCTGGGCTAGTTGTCTCTTCTTGTTTCCGGTCTTTATGCGAAGCCAATCTGCTGCTGGCTCCAGCTACATACAGAGCAGAGAGACATGAGAGTGGTATCGATGATCTCATCTAACTCTCCTCACACATACCTTCCAAAATGTTTCCTTTAATGCAAAGAAAAAGTAATAATCATATATTAATATGTGATTAATATTGAATTAAATGGTTTTTTGAGGTTTGATTGAACTTAGGATAGAAGCTATGTGTTTCTTCCCATCTCTTTCACACGCAGGAAAAAAAGACTAAACATTTGAATTTGCCGTACTAGTGGATCCTTTGTGGATTTTGAATCACAGTGTTGCTCAGTCACAGAATGCATTTGTGTGGCATAATTTCCCTTTCATCCAAAATGCCAAATGGAAAACATCAAGACAACAAGAGAGCTAATGAGGTAAACATTTAGCGAACAGGGTCACAGAAATGCCTTCATGTGCTGTTGAATATGCATTAATCCTGTGAATTAGTGACACCCTTTTCAAGTAAAATGCTTTTCCCCCCTTGCCCATTTTTTTTTCCTTTCACTCTCTCCTCGCCTGTTAATCCACACTGGCACTTCCCATCACAGACACCTTCCTCTTCAGCGGTTGCTGTGAAGATTCAGATGAGATGTGAGCTCCACGTCTTTATACATGTTTGATGAATCTTTTTATTCCACTTCTGGGATACAAGCTTGAATGTGGGAGATCTTGTCTGGAAAAAAGGTACAAAAGATGGGAGGTTTCCAAGTTTGTAATGAGGCTAGCAAGGCTCTCCTGGCTCACGAGCAAACTAGGGCATCTGTAATGAGCATGCAGAGAAACGATGGGGTGGGGGTGGGTGGGGGGGCAGAGAGAGCGGGGAGAGGCATGTTGCAAACCTGAAGTGAGACACAAGCTCAGCTGTCCAGTGGATGTTAGGAGGAAGGAGGGGCCAGGCGTACTGTAGCTCCCACTCAGCAGGAGATGAATGAATTTGGTCATTTCCACTGCCTTTCAGACCTAAAGCGTGTTTCCCAGAAACCCCTAGCTTGATTTTAACAGGGCATACAGAATTTTAATATATCTATAATATTTTTCAGATGGGTGGTGAAAGACCTAACAGTGGTTATCAGTGCATGAAAGTACAAAAACTACCATCAGCAGAAGGTTTAAGAGACATTCATAGGAATTTAAGTGCCTGTTATTTCGGGTAGACACTATTCCTAGTTTTGCACTGGCATGTAAGTGTATGTTACGGCATGATAGTCCCACACAATCCTGAATGTTGCTGCATTTCCAAAGTGACATTTCTCTCTCTGTGCATCATTGAAAAGAATATTTTGAATGCAGTGAAATGTTTATGAGCCATAGCATCTCTTAACTTGCAAGAACCTGAAATAGGATGCAATATGAATTATGTTAATTAACACAATCCATCATAGGGCCTTGATGTTATGTTTCTCTGCCTGTCTTTAACAAACAAATGACAGAGATTTGGTTACCATAGTGATTTATCTTAACAGATAAATTAGTATTGTAATCACAAGGCATGTACATGTTTTAAACATTTTTTCCCCCTTTCATACACAACTACTGTTGATATCATTGTTTTGGATGGTTACACTACACAGATTTTCCATGATGAAGATCAGTGGACTCATATTTGTCAACTCCACATTCCTACTGATGCATAAATAACCATGTAACAATATTAGGAGTGTCTTAATCATCATTAATTAAATCCTATTATTGGCCTAAAGGGATAGTAAACCTAAAATAAATACTCTCAGCAGTTAACTTGCCTCTGAGCAGTTTTTATCACTTACCTGCCGAGGCCATCACATAAAATAAATAGCTTTACAATATAAAAATCAGCGACGGGCAATCGGAGGTTAGCTTGGTGTATGAGACCCAGTGTCATGAGCGGATGCTACTATATATATGAAAGGAAAAAGCTCAGGTATAGTGTATTGTGCTGGATCTGAAGGGTTACACCATCTGGACTTGGGTGATGAAGGTTGCCAAATCCAATTTTCTACTACTCCGTGAATTAGGCATTCATAAAAGGGGCACAACGCAGGCAGGGAATTAACCTTGTAACATTTATATTAGGGGGTGCTTCTGCATCTGATTGTGTTTTATAGTAGTTTAAAATGGCAGCATGGCGTATTATCCCTTTTAATCTCCTCATATAAGTTGGCATAAGTATTTTAATATCTTAAAATCAATGCATCTAAAATGCTACCACACTTTTGGAACCGATGCACATTTTTATTCCATAGTGACTTCTTGGTTTATACTGTACATGTGTAACTGTTTCACCTGAGGAAAGCTCGAGTCCTGGGTCCCAGGTTGCTGCAAAAGCCGGTGAACCCTCAAGACACCGGGCTGAGTGCATTATCGCTGCCCCTGGCCCATGATGAGGACAGGTATCGATCTTATCCTCAGACGAAAGCCCTCTGTGCACCTCTGCGGGGCTTAGAGATGGCTGAGGCAGGATGCACAGTAATGAGAGCAATAGAGGGCAGAATGGAGGACCAGCTTATTCCTAACAAGGATGGAGACCTTTACGCTGAAGAAAAGAAAGAGGCTTGCTGGGTATTTTTGTTTGTTTGTTTTCATTTAACCCCTACCTTCAAGCCGCTCAGTCCTTTCTTTGTCTGAGCACAGTGTAGGTCTTAACCACACCATGCACTGTAGCCTTGACGGTCTTATCTGGAATTTAGGACCCCTGTGGGAATATATCTCAGCACAGACTGTTTGAAAAGTAAATTTAGTTTACTCCCAGTATGAAGTCAGAGGAGCAGTGGTGGTGGTCTCAAACGATTAAAAGCATTTCTCAGAGAAACTGGTTTGAGCTTAGCCAGACGTAAGAGGGTAGGATACCTCTGGCTGGGAAGAAAGATCCCCGCTCCTTTGAGCGCTATGGTTGGAGGCTTTTGTGGCAGCAGAAGTTGTTTTTGAGACAAGGACTCCAAAGAAAAGACTTTGTGTGTGCAAGCCTTTGAGATGATGATTATGTTGGGTGAAGGCTCTAACCTCAAAGTGACCAAAGCTCAACCACACCATGCTTATTACGGGTGCTGATTCTGGGCCATGACTGCTGTAGGTTTTGGTCAGGATTTTCCAGGCCTTACATCATCTTGTATAGGAGTGGGGGGCAGTTATAGAGTTGCGACAGTTTGTTTCATGCCCAACAACATGGCATATGCATTCTAGTGTTCTCATGATACCAACATTTTCACCAAGACCAAGTTAAGTATCTGATACTTGATACCAAAATGATACTTGAAACTGAAACAGTACTGATTTGATAGCTGATACCTAATAGATGAGAAATGAAATATCCACTAGCACTGATCACATTCACAAAGTTAGATGTGAAGATCAAAACCACTCTCATGCCTGTAAGGCAAATATGAAGCTGCCACCAACAGCCAGTTAGCCTAGCTTAGCATGAAGACTGGAAACAGAAGGAAACAGCTAGCCTGGCGCAAATTCGAGTTTCCTAGGATAGTGAAGGCATGACTCACCCTACTGGCCCTCTGATTGCCTGTTACTCATTGCCTCTGTTGGTTGGATTGGTTGGGTTTAGGCAAGAGGAGTGAAAATTGGTCAAGGTTAGGGTAACAATGTAAGGGTAAGCCAATCAGAGTAGGGTAGATCATGCATTCGCTATCCTAGGAAATGCAAATTCGCTGAGCCAGGTTCCTGTCCAGTGGTACAAAAGTCTGGTTTCTGGCCCCTCAAAGGTCAACACGACAAGACAATATGCAATTTGTCGATGGCTCATATTTGCACGTCAAAATTCACCAAAGTTAAACTCTCCACAAAAGCGCCAAAGAGATTGAATTTGCAGTGATGAGCAAAGTTACTGATTACATAAATTTCATAGCAGTGAAACGGCTTCAGTTTAAAATGTCTCTGTTATAAATGCTAGCCTGACTGGGCCCTTAGATTTTGGCCCGTTTGAAATGAGGAAATCAGTGCTTGGACCTCTCTAAATATTAATATCAGCCCATCCTGCCTCAGTTCCATGAGCTGCAGAAATCTGTTAAACTCAATGGCGGGGAAAGTTTAAAGGACTGCCCTCAGCAATTGACTGACTTCACAAGAGCACCAAAGGTTTCTCTCATCTTCAAAATGTCCCTGCAACGCAGACCTAGATCTCTTCTCTCTGGACGAGGTCCTCCCAAAAGCTTCCGCAGACTTAGCGGCCAGCATGCTCTCTGTTATCAATACCCATTTCATCTGTTTGATGTGCTGCTTTTTCTCAGCTTCTCGCCACAGTCTCTCTCCTCTCTGGTGCCTTTTAATTCCAGTCAACATTCCTGCATGCTCAATTTTTTTTTTTATTTCCTTTGTGCACATCTTTATAGCGCTGTTTCTGAACAGTAGGCTGTGTTATGTGTTGGGCTCGCTAGGACCACACTGTCTACCTTTCTACTCTTCTGTGGATGTTTAGCATTTTCAGCCCTCTCTACAGTAAACATCTCCTCTCTCCCCTTGCTTTCCCCTCCCCAAGGCCAAAGCGAGCTTATTCCCTCTAGCTATTACATCCAATTAGGAGGAGTGAGAGTTTCACCCCTCCTCCCTTTCTACACTAACAATGTGGAATACACTGGAATGAGTCAGGGTTTTTCTCTTCTCTTCTTTGATGTGAACAAATTACGCTTCAGTCACACACTTGGCAAGGAAACAAAGATCCAGTTTACTCTTTCAAGTTTGGATTCTTTGTCATTTGGTGAACAACAAGATACACAATGGAAGAAGAGATCACTTAGTGCGGATTGATGGCTTCTTTTATTTCGGCTGCTCTCTTTAAACTTTAAAAAAATCTTGTTTAAAATTGGATGTGAGTGATAGCAGTATAAATACATGTGTATATATATATTTTGTAGGGGCGTTGTGATAACATTTAACTGATCACAAACTAGGATCATTTCATTGCTAAGCCCTATCCCTGAAGCACAAGCTTTTTCCAACCTTTTCATGAACACTGTCAGCTGCTCTGATATTATCCATGGCATTTATGCAGACTTAAAGTGGTGTGGTTCCTGTTGCTTGTTCTTCCCTCTGCAGAACATGTCTATGAGCCACCATCAGAGGCCCTTTAGTTGAATATAAAGCAGGGCTGCATATTTGAAGAGTATTCAAGATGACCTTTAAACATCTTTTTCTTTTGCAAAATCCATGGTCTACAAATGACCCTCACTTAACATTTTTTCTAATCCAGAAAATAATTTAAAGAGCACTTTAGAAATAAAGTGCACACAAGCTACACGTGACCCGTATCGACACTGCCATTACAGCCGGTATGGATGAAAGAAATGGAATGAAAACTAATCATTTTACCCGTACAGTACAGTAGTTTTGTGCATCATTCTGCAGGTGTGCTTGTGAGGACTAAATCCTCTGAAACAGATGGCAGCTCTGGTAGGTGTTTGCATTAAGTGTATCCAAAGCTCGTGACAGCAGCTTTTGGTGCCACAAATGATAAAGCTGGATCATGTTTGGCTTGTTGATTTGGTATAATGTTTACAGGTGCTAAAAAGGAACATCGTCACAGCATCAGTGAAAACTGTGTGAAGTTCTTGTTTTCAAACAGTAGGACTCAACCTTCAGAGTTCCATCTCAGATAACTGAAGTAAACAGAGGTTTGCGATCCAACAGGGGCGGAAAATTACCATCAAATTTCTGGAAACAGCTTGTGCAACATAATGGGGTCAGTGCACTTTAGCACTCACAGAGCTTATTTGCTTGGGTTTATTGGTCGTACACACTGTGGTTTATTGCATACATTAGGGCGAAGGTAATGACGGCGGCACTTTCATTTTGGTGTGACATGTTCCTTTAAGATGGTCGCTAGAGCTGCAATAATTAGGCCACTGACAGAAAATTAACTATTTTGGTAATTGAATAATCATTCTGATGATTTTTTTAAGCAAAAAAGCGAAACCTTTGCTCATTTCATGCTTCTTTAATGTGGGGATTTGTCCTGAATAGCTGAATAGCTTTGGAATTTTGGACTGTTGGTCCAATAAAATATGAACAAACCATTTGAAGACGCCATCATGGACTCTGGAAAATAACATAAGGCCTGTTTCACTAACTACTAATCAATAAATCAAGAAAATAATGGGCAGGTTAATTGATAATGAAAAGAATTGTTAATTGCAGCCCTAGTGGTGGCGAGCCATCTCATATGGAGCTTTTTGCTCCTGGGCTCGTACTGCTGCTGTCTGCTGCTTCAGCTTCCTTCCCTTTCTTCTTCTCTGCCTCCGTCCTCCATTTTTCTTCTTCTTGGCACTGTTGTGGTTATAATCCCTACTTACATTATTCATTTGGATACACAGATCAAATAAATATACATTATTCTTGGGAGGGGAGGCTTCCACTGTCTTGTTTTATGTTGTCTCTGCTGTTTTAAAACCCACAGCAAGTGATGGCAGAGAAGCTTTTGATCTGACCACATACTGCAAGTGTGCATTTGTATATTATAACAGCTTTTTACACTAACCTTTCTCATTCAGTAGAAGCAATAATTGTCTTTATTCTGTTCATGGTGGGAGGGGAGTTCTTTTTCAAATACATGAGGGAACACAATACATTCAGTGCAGGTAGTCTTATAGCAGCTTCTTTGTCCCTTCAAACTCTCCTGGGATCAGATTCAAACCTCAACAACACCACCCATCTGAGTTAAGTGTGAGGTTTAAGACATTTATATGGCATCCACCATAGATGTTTTGGTTATAAGATCATTTTTTCCCCCGCACAGCAGGATACAGAGCGAAAGGAGCGGTGGAAAAACATGCCTTAGAAACAGTATCTGTGCAGAAAAGGAACAGTTGCTGCACTGCCATGCATATCGGCCTCCTTGCCAAGGCATCTGGTTGTTGCTCATTAAACAGTGCAACAACCGTCATTCAGTTTGGAATTATTTTTGGAAGAATAGCAACAATTAATCTGTAAATGAATAGTTTTGTTATCAGACTGGAAGGCATTCAGCATGCTTGTGTTTTCTGTCTGTTGCCTGAGGAATCGATCAAATCTTGAATTTGAACACGACTTCAATTACCAACATCGGGGATTGCATTTTATCAAAAACTGTCTAAAAAAAAAAAAAGTCCACTGCTGTATTCTTAAGGTATCCTCCAATAGGGTATGGACAATCAATACTGACCATAGCAGTATTGAGAACATGCATTATTTTACTGACACTCGTTTTTGCACACTGACACTTAAGAGCAGACTTAAAGAGAAAAAAAAAAATATTATCGATTGCGTGTCAAAAACACAGTATGAATCAGGCCTTGGATATGTCTGCTCTCTGTATTGACCACATTACAAAAACACTTCCCTGTAGACAGTCTGATCCAATGCTTTCTCCTTATGTTATGCTTGGAATAGCAATTTGATGCTCTATTTGACTGAACATCCTCTCCGCAAGCAATCATATACAGTTTACAGTCTGTGATGTTATGGATTTCAAACAGTTTTATAGTTTCTTTCATTTGAAGCAGGCACACTTGTCAAAGGAAAATGACTCTGAGATCGCTGCTTTGTTTTATGCCAAGTCAGTATGTTAAATTCATATTGATGTTCAGACCCCCCAACACAATATGTGCATCACAAAGGCTGTCTCTTTCTAATACTGTGGATGTTACCATTTGTTTTAAAGGTCCAGTGTGTAGGATTTAGTGGGATATATTGGCAGAAATGGAATATACTGTAATATGATAAGTTTTTTAGTGTATAATAACTAGAGTTGTACAGATACCGGTACCAGTATCGGAAATGCCTCCGATACTGCCTAAAATGCGGTACTGGGTATCGGGTATCGGCGAGTACAGCCTATGACCAATCCGATACCACGTAATGCCTCATGTCATTACGCATACGCACGCTACAGGCAAATGAAATGGAAAGCTTAAAAAGCATTCTACTGTAGCCTTTAAAATGTCTTGGATAACACTGGATAATAATAAAAAAAAAAGTTTTATGGCATTCATTCTATTATTATGTATTCATTTCTTAATATTTTACATAGAGTTTTAGGAGTTGAGACATACAACAATTCATATCCCATCCATTTTTATTTTACGCACTGGTATTGGATCGGTACTCGGTATCGGCAGATACCTAAGGTTCAGGGATCAGAATCGGTATTGGGAAGGAAAAAGTGGTATCGGTACATCTCTAATAATCACCTGAAAATAAGAATTGCCGTGTTTTTGGTGCCTTAGAATGAGCGGTTTATATCTACATAGGGAGTGGGTCCTTGTCTACAGAGATTAGCCATGTTTCCATCAGCCTGTTTAGATGCGCATCTAGAAGTATTGCATCGGAAAATTATGATGGAAACGCCAAAATTCGAATTAAAATCCCCTGATTCGCACAAACTGAAATGCGCTTGCTTTAGCTGGGTTTTGGTTGATTCGAAAAAAATGTTGATTCGCAAAATGGGGGATGGAAACAGTTATGTTCAAATGAAGTCTGATGTAGTGCACCTCTCTCCATGGTGATATCCACACTCTGGGTCAGGGAAGGCGGTAATGCATTTACAAGCTGGTTGTCAACCGCCAGAAAACGTAGAAGAAGAAGAATGCGAGATTTGTTTTGTTTCCAGTTCTGCGCAAATTCGTAGTTTTCACCAAAGTCCGTACATTTAATGGAAACACACAGGATTCATATTTCTTTAAATGCGCATTTCCCAATGATTCGAATCACTTTTGGATGGAAACATAGCTATTGCTATTTTGTACAGCCATGTTTCTACAGTAACCCAGAACAGACAAACCAGTCACCAGTGTTTTTGCATCGACCTCTGCAGCCCCTTTACAACAGGAGCATTAGAAAAACTGCATTATTCAGTGTTTTTACTGGTTTAAATCACTAGTTCAGTCTGATTTGGAGAGGAGGAGACCTCTGCGGACAATTCAGCTCAGCAGCAGTAAAAACCTCCTGAACATCTGGATCACAGATAAGAAGAGCACGCATCAGAGAAATGGGTGAGCTCAAATTTGTAGGTGCTAGGTAAGCTGGCCATCTGTGACATGCCAAACAGGGTAGATAGGAGAAACAACAATTAGTAACAGGAGACTGCTTTATTCGGTGTTTTTACCAGTTTTAATCACCTGCTGTGGAAGAGGAAGGAAGAGACAATACAACACAAAAGCCATGTTATTAACAGAGGTAACTATTATAGTGTCATATATGTCATGTTTTGCCAGTGGCACATTTGTGTTCCTGAAAAGAGAGGACTCATTTTTTCATGTTTGTTTTATTTACCTAGTGCATCAAAGGGAAATCAAGTGTTGTATTTGCCGTTTACAGCATTACAGATGGGTTGGGATTATTTAACATATCCTACAGTGTACAGTGCATCTGGGCTGACTGAGCTACAGCCAATTTTAAAATTTGATAAACTAGAGTTTTGAAACACATATCATCTCTCACTGCTTTACGGAGTAGTGCATGTATTCCCATAGTGAACTGTTTTGGCAGTGCTCTCACCGCTACATTGGAAAATACAGCTATCATAAAGCAAAAATGTTACACATTGTAAATCATCACAGTTGTCTGTCAGAAAAAAAAGGTAGTTTTTCATATTGTGCAGCTCTGTTTTTCATAATATTCCGACTTTCATGTACTGTAACTTTCATTAAAGATGTTGAAATGGCACGTAAAGCATCCCAAGAAGCGAGGTGAGCTGCACGGGAAAAAGAAGAAACCCTTGATCTCATCCCGGAGTGTGGTGGGTTTTTTTTTTTTTCTTCCCTTCCTGTCTAAACCACATGTCAAAGAGCCACTCGTTAATGGAGGACTTTACCCTGCACTCCTGCTCCGCTGACAAAAAAGTAAAATGAGGATGGATGGGTTATTTACTTACAGAGAGATAGTGTTTACCACTCCACTTGATATAAAGGGATGTGCTACTGCACTTCCTTGTCATTAGTTGGGAGAACATCAACAATGCCTCCCTAATTATTGTTGGTATTGTGTCTGTGAGTCATTTCACAGTTAGCCACCCACTCCATAGCAAGATGATTTAATGTTAATAAGCACTGCGATGATGGAACAAACACTTTTAAGGGTGATGTTATGTGGGAGATGGATGCGCAATGAGCATCTGCTGGGGGTTGGAGAGTGAACGTGTGTGTGTGTGGGTAGGGGGTACAAGGAAAGGTGATATCTGTAGTGCTAATGTAGCACATGTACACAGATTGCCATATGTGCCACAGTGCAGCTAACTAAATCCTCGTTTGCAACAAACCACTTTAGACATTGTTTATTTTTTATTTTTTTTGGTGGTGGTTTTGTTTTGTTTTTTATAATTCTCTGTCAGAAAACGATGATATCAATTCTGACAGTGTTTATTGCCAGCTGGACTGGGTTCTGTTAACTGTCTTTAAACAAACAAACAAAAACTGTGTTCGCAGTCTTTCACCAGTCCATTCTGCTTTTCCAAATATTCAGACCATGTAATGTGAGTGCCATTAAAACTTAGCGACTGTAATTGCTGATTTGCTGAATTGTGTCACTCACATTAATGATAACTCTTACCTAGAATTACCATTTCAACTAGTCCATAACAATTTATGTCAATCTTATTCTGCAGCTGCCTGCCAAGTTGATTTTGATAATGCTGCTCATTTATGGCTGAAAACACATGGAACCTTTTAAACTGCGACTTGAGTCATGCAGTAATTAAATGCAGTCCTGTGGCAAATTAAACCAGTTTGTGTGCTAATTTTATGGATTCTGTCTTTTTCAAACTACTGTATCATGATTAAAACGGCTCATGTCTCTAACTCGCTGCCAAATACGGGAAAGAAACATGAAAACTCCCAACAAAAGTTTTACTGCTTGAGATTCATAACATGAGACACTTGACAGACGCAAACAGGATTTGTCAGCCCCGGCGAGTGGTGTCTGGGCTGCCAGCATTAGCAGTGACAGCTGACTGTCAGTCTTGATGCTACACCGCTAAATGGGAATACGATCCATTACCCGGATTGTTTTTGACTTTGTCGTGGGCCGACTGGCCGTGAAGGTAAGAGTGATAAGCTTTACGGAGCTATCATGTCAGAGGGAGCTCAATTTGACTCTGTTGAACCATCTCGTTTGGGTTTTAACCAATAACCAATTTCAAGAAGCGTAGCAGTTAAAGTATAACCTAAAGGTGAAGAGGGATGTATAGACCATTTTAGGGTCGACGTCACAGCGACGTCACTCCATTAGCTGGAGGCAAAACATGACTCGCCACCACAGGGCTGTAGGCTACACAGGAGTCTTAAAATGTTGTGTTGTTGTGTTATTGGGAGCCAGAATAGAAGGAGTCATGGCTCAGAGCTTAAATTTTACTGCACAGAAATACAACAAAAACAAAGACAACTATGGTTAAATGCAATAAGACAAAAGGATGGACGGAGGCGATAATTAAAAATGCTCACATGTGCAGCACGCACTTCATATCAGGTTAGGGAAAATGTATTTCCTGTTGTAGGGATGAATAACGTTATATTCATTGGGTAGGTATTAAGAGGAATATTGGATTTCTTTTTAGCACATTAGCTAACGTTAGCTTCAATAGCAAAACAAACTGGAGGAAACTGTTCAAGAGTCGTCCTCCTTTGTAAGATTGGCATAGTAATCAACCACAAAGCTTCCTGTGACATCATCCATCCACTGAGTGAGAGCATACGGGTCGGCCAGTCCGGTCCCGTTGGTCAGTGTTTACGTTTTCTAGGAACATTTGCAGTCCCGGAGATGGAGCGACCTGACATGGTGTGTTAGTGAATTCAGTTTGACATTCAGAGCGTTGTATTTCTATATAAATTAAAGAACGGTTAAATTAATCATGCATTTACTCTGCTCGACGCTCTGCTGCTCCGTCACCCCAGACAGAGTGCAGAGAGTGCTCTTTGCCACTCCGAGAGTCCGGTGCTCTGGATAACCGAAAAGTACATTCAGACAGCACTCTGAATTTATAAACGGTCCACTTTGTGCCAGAGCGCACTCCAACGTGTGAATATTTCTGAATGCACCACTTGCACCATCTTCCTCCATTGTCTTAAACAAGCCAACAGAACAAACAAGCCAACAGAACGTGTGCCATGTTTCTGAAACTGTTTTAATCGGTGTTTTTACTTTACTAATCACCTGGTGTGTTTGTTTTAGAGAGGAAGAGACCTCTGCAGATTATTCGGCTCCTGGTATAAACCATTTGAACATGAACACTGAAGGATTTCTACCTAAGGGTTCATATGTGGCACATAGGCGAACTTACAGATGGTTGCAATCTGCAGTCCTCAACACTAGATGCCATTAAATCCTACAAACTGCTCCTTTAGGACAATCAAACAAGAAGGTATCTTACTTTTACTAATGTCTACAAATATGAATGTGAGGGGCAACCATTCATACAGTATATAACACTTCTCATCAAAAAAAACTGTATTTTAATAAACTAAACATTACATTACATTAAAATGAAGTTCCTTTCCAGTGTACAAAACATCCATTAGGTCATCAAACACATCATGAAACAGTCGCCGGCTCCCACAACTGAATACTGGATTGCTATCATAATTACAATTATTGCAATCATCGTGTTGACCCCTCAACCACACAAATGTGGATACATCAAAACAATACTTCCATCTATATTATGAAAGCCTTACAGGGTTGTGGGGTTAATGCTAATGCTAAGGGAACAACACTGAAAAAGTGCAGATGTGCCCACTCATAACACTCCAAATGTATTTACCTCATCACATTACACCTCGTGTCTTAGAATTATACATATTTTTCTCTTTAACGAAAATGGACAAATCAAGCACAGTGTTAATCTCACTTCTACGTTCATTTCACCAAGCCTCTCCAATACTAACTTTTGTCTTCTGTTTACACCATCTGCTGTATCATTCAGCCTAGCAGTCATACTGATGTTTCAGACAGGTTACTATTTGTACTCCAAACCTTTTGTCATCTTAACAAGTGATTTTTGAGAGAGCTGACAAGTTGAGAGAGAAGCTGACATTACATAATACACAATGTCTGTATTCAGTGTTGGCAAAATCTCTTACACTTATACTATTTGCTAGGACACTCACAGCTGTCAAGAATTTAAGCGGGGCTTTTGCTTGTTGGGATTTAAGACGGCTACGTTAAAGAGAAGAAACTGAACACAACCGCAGACCAGATGAAACACTTTATTGTGAAACTTAAACACAGAATGTCTCTCGTCTTATGCAAAAACATACTGTACTTCTATTTCTGCTTTTTTTGCACCAATTGGTCATTTATTCTACCAGCGTGACCCATGTGAGGATCATCATTTGATCAGTTTCAGTGACAAACTAATAAAACGTCATACAGAACTGTAGGTTTTTGCAGTGTCGAGTGTTTTCTCTCTCTTGGTCTCAACTTCTCTGAATCCATTTCTGGATGTCTGTCAGCTTGCAGAGCTGTGATCACATGCTTTAATCAGAGGTGGTCTCAATGCATTTCACACTCTTATTCACCCCGAGTGAGCCACTTTCCTCTTGGCACCTTATACAAATATGTCACATCAACCATCTGCTCTATAAATCTCTGCATCATCGGTGATGCATTACCAGAGAGCTTGCCGTTTACTTGGTCTAAAAACGCTTTATGAAAGCACATATGTGACATGACATTCATTCAACACCAAGAGTAGAACTGTGTTTTCTATTTTTTACTTTACCCAGTTACATTTTGTTCTAAATTGATATTAGAAACTTGAGCAAATCTGTGCTCGATCACCAGCTATGATCTGTGCCCCACTGATCCGCCTTAATTAAGTGGAGGTGTTTCTGTTAAGCCAGATTTCACTGCTAACCCTGCGCTCAGCATCTCAGCACAGAGCCCTTACTGTTCTGTAGGCTGCTGGTAAAAGTAACTATATATAGTGCCTCCCTCTATAGTTATTTGAGGTCAGTCTTGGTAGTTGCTTGCTCTGCGCACTTCTTGATCTTCACAGCGAGGTGGTTACTGTCCATGTGAATTAGAATGAGATTATTGCAGTGTTTAACGCACAGGAAAAAATCTATTGCAGGTCTGTGCCGCCATATATCTCAGAGACAACACCACTGAAGATGTAGCGATGCACCATTTATCCCTAATTTCACCTCTTTCACTTGGCAGCTTTCACTGCTGCGACAAGCCACTTTACACATTTTCACTTGTCACAGCAGAGCTACGTCCAGCAAACAATGCAGTCTGTGTGGCAACAACCCCATCTAGTCTACATCGCGCTGTACACATGAATGAATGAGCTGAGCCATATTGGTATTCATGTATTAATTGACCTTTTTCCGGTTAATAGAATGGGGTTGCTCCCCATTTCAAGTTCACTTTGACTGATTAAAGCAGTTATATTCTTACTTTACATTAATGGGTTTTAAAAATGAACCACAAGGTCACTACTGGGAAAGAAAAGCAGATTATTAGATGCTACTGGTCAATATATTTGTTTTAAGATGTTCTATTGATCCATAGTGTTATTGATTTCAAGTAATTTATACTGTGTGATTGGATGTGAGTGTGTGTGTGTGTGTGTGTGTGTGTGTAACAAAATTATGTTGTGGATCTGTTTTCAGTTATTTTTCCCAAAGACAGTCAAAACTGCTTCCAAAGACAAGAGAGATTACACATGAACACATTACATTCACATATATGAACACCTTAATATGTGTCTTTTGATATGCATATGTATCCTCCTCCTTATATGTGTGTGTCTGTACTGTGTGTGTGTACTGTATGAGTTCTGTACTTGTTCACGCTGTGCACCGGCCCCTCTATCTCCACTGAACACCTTGAGGTCACAGCAGCCCCATGCTGGACAGGCTGGCTGGTTCCCATTTAGATTATGGATGGTTATTACTGCCTCCCGGCTGTCAGTCAGATTAAACCAATATGTGCCACGATGGCGGCTCATCATGCAACAGAGAGGACCTTCTCCTGGGAAGGAGGAGGGAACATTTAAATAAGTCATCTCCAGAACCCTCCGTGTTTTACATATTTGTTAGTGTAGTCTCGAGATGCATCCATGTGTCAAGTGTTTGTTTACAAAATGGAACAGTGTGTACGCTTTTGCAATTGTCTGTCTGTTTGCCTCTATCTGCTGTATCCATGTATCTCTCTTAAAGACCCCATCCAATGAAAATCAGCTTTGTTGCCTCAGACACCCAGGGTTTCACACATCACATATTTAAGTAATCAATCCCGAAGGGTATTAGAGAAGACAGTAAATGCAGTTTACAAGCTAAGTTTCAATTACACTTCAGCTTGTCAGAGCTGGCGTTCGGGAAACATTTATCCAACATGAGCAACACATTATTAGCTGTTTCATAATGTAGTCAAGCCAAAGCTCCTGGTATCTGTTCCTGTTGCATTTCTAACATTGTAAATAACAGTGAGCAGAGTCGAAGGTGAGCAGGAATGCTCAAGCTGCAGGTGATCTCCTGAGAGGTGGGTGGAGATGGAGGTGCAGCTAATTTGCATATTCATAGATCTGCGCATACTTAAGAAGGGACAGCTGATGAGTTACATGTAAAGCGGGAGCCATGCTTGTGCATCAGCCTACGCACATGGCCTACGCCGTTGTGAGCATTTATACTTGTGCGGTGGTGTGTCTGTGTCACTCTGCAGTTACACCTCCAAAACACTAGTTGGTGGCAGGGTTTCTGTGAAGTGCTGTAAAGTTTAGTTCCTTCAAAACACACATTAAACATGGCCTATTAGAGACTAAACAAAAATACACAAATCGGCTTCACTTTAACTCGCAGCATTCACTGCAAAACACCCCACAAATACAGCATGCTAATGTTTTTTAGCACAAGGCTATGGCATATTAAATTGTATAAATTAGCGTAGTGGCTAGTGGACTTTTCCTCTACTCACATGAAGCCAGGGACAACAGCAACATTTAACAAAGGTAACTTTACAAAATTTAGTTCCATTACAACTCACAAGGTTCACCGATGAAACAACTGTCTTACACTTAATACATTTCCCAAACAAAAATAACATGCTAACGTTATTAGCACAAGCCTGTGGCATTTTACATTGTATAAATTAGCCTAGCGACAAGAGGAGATTTCCTTTACTCATATGAAGCCAGGATAAAGCCCACACGAGACTTAAAATGCTATTTTGTGGAGGCTTTATTGTCTTCACAATTTAATGTTTCTTATCTGTGAAATTAAAGTAGCTAAATAAAAGCTTGACAGGAGGTCTGCGTCACAGCGATGTGTAGTTACATTTCTGGGGAGGTGCATGTCAGAAGGATAAATCCTGCTTAAGCCATTTAAAGTTATAAAGTGTTTTTTTTTATGAAATATGTCTAAATATGTAATTTTGATGAACAGATGTGATTTTTTAGGGATTTAATCGATGCAAGGAGAGGCACATAAATCACATTAGGACTATTTGCATTGCCTTACACTTGGCACCTAGTGTTGACTACTGTAAGAAGAAGGAAACAAGGAAACATGTCTACATACCTGTACTATCCACATGCAACACATTCAGTTAATTATATAAACTCATTTGTAAGCTGAATTGTTGTGTGGCTTAAGAGTGGAGTAAATTAAAGCACACTGTTTGATGTTATGTATGCTTACAGATCAAATGTGTGGATTGGGCTCTGTTTTCACTACTTTTTGATGACACACATTAACTAAACTGACTGCTTAATGTTAGTGTTTATATCAGAGCATTTTTTGAGATACAGTACGAAGCAAGCACACCCGAGTGGTAAATCATGATTGTTTCAAGATTCATTATAGATCTGTTTATGGCCCTGCCGCTGAGTGAAATGTGCTGGTTTTGCTTTGATGACCACTTTTATGGGAAGGGAAATAGAAAGATGTTAGATTTGCAGCATTTTATGAAAGGAAACATTTCGGTGCGCAAAGAACAAAAACAAATGTGTTGCTTTTTTTCTTTGTCTTTATCATTGACTGTACAAGTGCCAGCACAGTGCCGCCTTCGTATTACCCCAGCAGTATGATATTTGATTTTTTTTTATTTTTTATTTTTCTTCTTTGTAGCACAATATTAGAAGTATTTCCACCAGAATATGTGTGTTTGGCTTAAAACAGCAAGGTGAGACAGACAAGTGATTGTTCAAAACCAGTCTGTGCAGTCTTTTATTGATTTACGGAAGAGCAGCCTCTCTGCATCCACTCTGAAAGGCATGGTGGTAAAATATGTACATGACTAAATAGAATAAGATATTTAAAATTGGGCTTTGCTTCTTAAACACGCAACACCTTTAGCATACCTACATCTAAAACAACCCATGGCTCTTCCAGTAACTAGACATGCCTGCTCTGTGGTTGCGATTTGGGGGTATGAACCGTGCTCACCAGTGTCAGAGTCCTGTGACCCAACTACCCATCCCGACTTCATCCTTAAGAGGTTGTGCTATAACAATGTCACATTATCTTTGCTTTTGCTACTTAGAGAGGACAGGAAATTGTCCGGAAAATGTCTCATCAAGACGAGCTCTCCTCCACATCACATGCATGTACAGTATGTGCAATAAAGCCGGTTTGGTCTGCAGTGTGTACCACTGATGCATCTGCCAGTACAGGTAACTAACTGCAAATCCACAAGTGTGCTGTCCCTGCAATGGAGGCAAACACTCTTCTCATCATCTAATCTTTTCATTAAATGGGAAGTACATTTTTCTCTTGTCTGACAACAATAGATAAATAGCGCTATCCATTTCCACTGGAAATAACTCATGTGATTCAACTGGCATGGGGTGCTTTGACTCATCTTAGGGAACACCAACAATTGAAGGCATACATTTTGCCAGCCCAGTTTGTTGCACAACTAACACTCAGTATTTTATGCACTCTTGTGATTCACCACATCAACACATGGATAAACAAAAGAAACTCCCTTTAATATGTCTCTATCTTCCCAGCATGTGTATTTATGTGTGGGCGTGAATTGTTGTCTGCACTCCGAGGCATGTTTTTCTTCTTCTTTGTGAGTGTGTAATTGCGTGAGTACACTATATACAGTACGTGTCTGTGGGCTTGCATGTGTGTGTCTTGACCCCTATGGTTAGAGACGAGAGGAAACGGCAGAAAGAAAACCGCACCAAGTGAAGCGTGGAATGTGCTTGGTTTTGGGATTACACTGGCCCATGCGCATGGGAAATCACAAAGGGGAGCATCTACTGCCAGACAGATGAGAGGTTGGGAAAGTGCTTGGCTTTGGCTCCTTCTGACTTCAATTTGAGCTTTCTATCGCAGTTAAAGGAGTGTTAAAGGCTGCGGTTCACTCTTTAATTCTGTCTGTTTTTCACAGTGGTGTCTAAATGAATCTATTTTCCCCTTCAGTTAGTAGCTGCTGAGGAAAGATTCATGGCTGCTGTCTAAGTTAAAATCATTTGTTCCGGGGTGTCCTGAGTTTGTCAAAACAGTCCGCTCAGCTTGTCTTGCTCGACATTTAGTAGATACACTGAATGCAGACCCCCCAGAAATAAGGTACCACATTAAATTAGATTGGCAATATAAAAGTTTTTAAAACCCTCTGAGAGCACTTTGTGAAGTGATTTTATTTTCACATCCAAAGCCACCACAGGGGATGCAGACTGACGGAGCACTGATGTTTGGTTTTTGGAGAGGAGAAAAATCTACTCTCTGCGTGTTACTGTGTTATGATTGGAAATGAGACTTGATTAGGTTCCTAAGAGGGATTTGGATGCATTTGCAGCTGCATGAAATGCTGGCATCCATAACTGTCTTGCTGTCTGCCTCATGATCTATGTGGCCTTAACCCTCTCCATATGCTAATACCTAATTAGTATTCAACGCTGTGGATGAAAACATGAACATGACATTGAATCACACTTTAATTAAGCTAGCATGCTCATTGGAAGGCAGTATCATTTGCTATTAAGAAATAACAGGCATGAATATTAAATATGGTCTTCAGGGGACCCCAATCCCTTTACATTTATATGTGTCCATCCATCCATCCAAGGAAAGTGATTCATTTCTGATCACCCCCAACCATAACAGCAAACGCTATTCATCATCCCATGCCTCTAATGCCCTTGGTCTCTTGCCTCTGTAGCCGTTCCCAGCTTTCAGGCACATTTTCGGAGCAATTTTACAAGTGATGATGGAGATGGAGGGTTGTGGTAATGACGGCAGACAGGCCAAATCTCAGCCACGGAGCTGGACTGAGGCTTAGGAGCTAGGGATGCAGTAAACAAGTATGTATGCCACAGGGGCTAATCCTACACTGGTCCAGAATGATGAACACATATTAGTCGAAGGCCACCGACCAGGACATTGCATTGTGGCGGCGTATAAATGGGGGGGGGGGGGGATGGGCTGTGACACGGTGCCAGGCTACGCTTTGTGGTGGCAGTGTGGCGTATTTCTGCTGGCAGGATGTTGTACCCCACAGGTAGCAGGTGTGTCTGACTTTACGTACTGTTTGCTCCATTGGATTACATGTGAAATGTTACTGCACATATGGCAGTGCATGGTGCAATTAATAATATTGTTGAATCAGCAGTGTTGCGTGCTGCTGGAGCACTGAATACTGTGATATAGTTGGGATAAAGCTAATATATTTTTTCCCCCTCCTCTCTCTTTTTCTCCTCTGTGTCTCCACAGCAGCAGATGGTGAGGAACCAACTTCAGCAGGTGGGAAATTTTTATGCTTGGTAACGTGATTTCCCTTCATTTGTGTTTGTCTGTGTGTGTCTGCGTGTGTGTGTGTGTGTGTGTGTGTGTGTGTGTGTGTGTGTGTGTGTGTGCGTGATTGTGTGTGTGAGAGGGAGGGAGAGAGCTCTTTTACTTGCTAAATCTTGGCCAAGCCTCCTCCCTCCCTTCATTACCACTGACTCTAATTCCTGCACCGGCTCACCAATCATGCCTGGTCAGCAGCAGTCATGATTATATCATTTGGTAGTTCAGTTCATAAGGCAGTCCTATTTAAACCTCGTCTAATAGTGCGACTCGTGAGAAATAGCTCGGCTTTGTCTGGTACAGAGTTTTGAGATTGTTTTCAGAACCACACAGTCCAGTCCTGTGATTGCTTCAGCGTGATTGCCTTTCTGAATACCTGAGCATTTAGTGTAGTTTCTAGGGCTGTTTTTGAAAATCACTCCCAGTGTGTGTGTGAGTGTGGACTTTATAATCCATTAACTTAAGAGTAGCATTAATCTAAAGCAATTTCAGCATCTAAAAACCTCACTGTCTTGATCTGAAGTACAATGCATTACATCCTTAAATGCGTGCTATTAGCATCAGTCTGAATGTGTATTGTATCCGTCCCCTAAGGAGTGCGTTGAGTGTGTTTTGTGCTGTGCTTTGTGTTTGTAATTATTTTAGGTAGTTGAGTAAAGGTCTGTGAATTATCGTACGGGAACTTCCTTTTAAAAACATCTTCTTTAGAGAGCATATTTTGTATTCAGAAGTACTGCTTCTCATTATTGAAAGAACTAATGCAACCAGAGTTTTATTACAAAAGCAAGACCACAGAGGACAACAGTAAACAAGAACCTGATTTATCTTCATCAGTGATATAATTAAAATGTCACTTCACATCCTCGGGAAGCACTGCGACTGAATACAAACTTCCTACTTCTAAGTGCATTCTCAGCATCTAATTGTCTTTGTCTATGACGTTTCTTTAATTATTATTAATCTCCGCTGGTTTGTCTGAGATCAAATGGGTTAAAACAAGAATGATTATTTAGATAAGACATAATACCCCACAAATCAAAGCAGTTTGTTGTGATGCCGAGCTTAGTGTAATCTCAGACTCTAATCAGAAAATAGAAACACAAACACATGCATATACATGTACATGCACATGTGTAAACATAATCTGAACATACATTCGCTACTGTAGTACACGAACAGAAACTCTTTCAATTAAACTAAAAGCGAATTGAAAAGTTTAATTTCACACAAACAACAATTACAGACTAATTGAAAATGTTAGTTTAAATGCCAGCATTCAAATGCCAACTTTTTCACTAAAGCCAGAACGCGCAGTTCAGATTTAATTGTGCAGAGGCATAAATGTCACAGCGAAGAGAGACTATAGGGCTTAAATTTTCCAGCTCAGCATATGGAAATGGAGTTCAATGACTGTGGCAAACACATACAGAATGTCACCTCTATTTTTATCATATATGTGTATGTGATTTACAGTTACTGCATAAGTCAGTCTAAATCAAATAAATTAGGGACACATTTATCTTTAGAGTCTGCTTGCAAGAACAACTGCAGTAAGTCCCGTTGCCAAAGCTCTTTTCTGTGTCCTGTGCTAGACATTTTGGAAAACAGAGATGCAGAGATGAAAGCGGCAAACAACACAAGAAAGAATTATCAGATCTGAAAATGACCCGAATTAGGTGGGACTTGTGACCACTGACCTGGAACTGGACTTAGAGAGAAAATAGGACAGGGCGACGTGGACGGCCAAATTACTCATGACAGCTTTGAAGAATTAAGCATATCAGCTGCTATTTCACAGCCTAAATAGCTTTAATCTGCATATTCACGCCCTTTGTCCATGCATGTAAAGGGGGCAGTTCTTCAGCTCATGTGTGTATCTATGTGTCAATGTCTGTGCTGATTTTAACTGGATTTTAGTATAGTCTGGGGACACTGGCTCACTATCTACATGCATCTGAAGCCACTGTTAAAATTGAATGTTTGAGGTTGAGAGAGAGAAATTCTGCTTCGTGTGCTAAACATGACAGAATATTGGATTTCATGTTGTCCTCTGCCCCGGTGGAATAATAAAATGAGGAAATTGGCTGTATTTTATCTACACAAGGTGGGATTCTTTTCTTTACATCTAGGACAGGCGGCTCATACTGTACAAAATGGACCATTTTCGATAACAATAAAAATACAAAGGGCCACTACTGCTTTACAGAGAGAAAGCAATGGCCTCACCTTTTTCATTGTGTTATAGTGTAGCTGGAGACCATTATTTTAATGCTGCATATTGCTTAGATTATTTTAATTAATACTTAAATTTGGGCTTGAATGTTAATGTGTTAAGTAGGCATATTTTCTTTAGTCTGAGCAGTCACATGCCGGAAAAAAAATGTGCTCATTAGAAGTACATTTAAATTTTTCCTCCACTTTTTATAAACAGGAAGTGATTTTAATGGGCGCTTTAATTATATATGAAGAGACTGTAATAATCACACATCCGCATTATGGAAAATCTTCCTCTTCAACAACCATCCTTTAAGATCGTCACATGCTCAAAGCTCTTCAGCAAAAGCATATGAGCTCATCATATGCATTAGACACTTTCTGAAGTAGAACATTCATTTATCCGAATTGAGTCTCTCAGTACCGCAATTATAGACATAGAGAAAGACAGAGAGAGTGCTTCAGTATTTTTTTTTCTTATTTACTTGCTTATTTATCTGAGACAGGGGTGCGGGTTTCGTGTCAACATGAAACAGGGTTCAGGGGTCCTTTCATGCATCAATTTCTGCCTTTTCTATGTCGATTTATGGTGTTTATGTCTTTGATTTTGTCAAAATAAAAGTCCTCTGCTACTGTCATATTTTTACTGGGGGGGGGGGGGGGGGGGGGTTCATCCATCCATCCATTTTCTAACCACTTATCCTCTTGAAGTCGGAGGGGGGCTGGAGCCTATCCCAGCTGACATTGGGCGAGAGGCGGGGTACACCCTGGACAGGTCGCCAGACTATTGCAGGATTGACATGTAGAGACAGACAACCATTCATACTCACATTCACAACGGACAATTTAGAGTCACCAGGTTCAACATGTTCTAAATGTTGAGGGGGACCTGTCCCCCATGTCACCCAGAAATCTATTCAATTCAATTCAATTTTATTTATAAAGCCCAATATCACAAATCACAATTTGCCTCACAGGGCTTTACAGCATACGACATCCCTCTGTCCTTAAGACCCTCACAGCGGATAAGGAAAAACTCCCCAAAAAAACCCTTTAACGGGGAAAAAAAACGGTAGAAACCTCAGGAAGAGCAACTGAGGAGGGATCCCTCTTCCAGGACGGACAGACGTGCAATAGATGTCGTACAGAACAGATCAGCATAATAAATTAACAGTAATCCATATGACACAATGAGACAGAGAGAGAGAGAGAGAGAGAGAGAGAGAGAGAGAGAGAGAGAGAGATGCAGGTAATGACAGTAGCTTACAACAACATTAATGAAAGTAATAATATTATAGTTATAGTTCTGGCTACTGTGGTACAATATGTTGAAAGTATGTATTAATATCTGACAGTATACTTGTGTGACAATAGTCATATGTGTATAATAACAGTAGAAGTATGACTAATGACTAATGATGGCAGCAGCAGCAGGAGGCATCTGGCAGGACCACGGCAGCAGCACAACCACACACGTCACGCTGTCCAGGCACCGCTGCGATATGAGTTAATCTGAGAGACAGTGGAGCACAAAGGCTCCGGAGAAGAAGCCGAGTTAGTGACATCCAGAATGGCCGAGTTAGCAAGATGCAGTAATAGGATGAGAGAGAGAGAGAGAGAGAGAGAGAGAGAGAGAGAGAGAGAGAGGAGCCCGGTGTATTATAGGGGGTCCTCCAGCAGACTAGGCCTAAGTCAGCCTAACTAGGGGCTGGTACAGGGCAAGCCTGAGCCAGCCCTAACTATAAGCTTTATCAAAGAGGAAAGTCTTAAGTCTAGTCTTAAATGTGGAGACGGTGTCTGCCTCCCGGACCGTAACAGGAAGATGATTCCACAGGAGAGGAGCCTGATAGCTGAAGGCTCTGGCTCCTGATCTACTTTTGGAGACTTTAGGGACCACGAGTAACCCTGCGTTCTCAGAGCGCAGTGTTCTGGTGGGATAATATGGCACTATGAGCTCACTAAGATATGACGGAGCCTGACCATTTAGAGCTTTATAAGTTAACAGTAGGATTTTAAATTCAATTCTGGATTTTACAGGGAGCCAGTGCAGAGAAGCTAAAACAGGAGAAATATGATCTCGTTTCTTAGTTCCTGTTAGTACACGTGCTGCTGCATTCTGAATTAGCTGGAGAGTTTTTAAGGACTTACTAGAGCTACCTGATAATAGAGAGTTACAGTAATCCAGCCTTGAGGTAACAAAAGCGTGGACCAATTTTTCTGCATCTTTTCGGGTCAGGATAGGCCTAATTTTCGCAATATTACGCAGATGAAAAAATGCAGTCCGTGAGGTTTGCTTTAAATGAGAATTAAAAGACAAATCTTGATCAAATATTACTCCGAGGTTTCTTACGGTAGTTCTAGAGGCCAGAGCAATGCCATCTAGAGAAACTATGTCATCAGATAAAGAGTCTCTGAGTTGTTTGGGGCCAAGAACAATAACTTCAGTTTTGTCTGAATTTAACATCAGGAAATTGGTGCTCATCCAATTTTTTATGTCTTTAAGGCAGTTATGGAGTTTAGTTAATTGATTACTTTCTTCTGGCTTCATCGATAAATACAACTGTGTATCATCCGCATAACAGTGGAAATTTATAGAGTGATTTCTAATGATGTTACCTAAAGGAAGCATATATAGAGTAAATAGGATTGGTCCGAGCACAGAACCTTGCAGAACTCCAAAACAAACTTTGGTACGTAAGGATGATTCATTACGAACGTCAACAAATTGAAAACGATCAGATAAATAAGATTTAAACCAGCTTAGTGCTGAACCTTTTAGGCCAATTAAGTGATCCAGTCTCTGCAGTAGAATTTGATGGTCAATTGTGTCAAACGCCGCACTAAGATCTAATAAAACAAGAACAGAGACGAGTCCTTTGTCTGAAGCAATCAGAAGGTCATTTGTAATTTTAACTAGAGCTGTCTCAGTGCTATGATGCACTCTAAATCCTGACTGAAATTCCTCAAATAAATTATTATCCTGGAGAAAATCACACAGCTGGTCTGCGACTACTTTCTCAAGGATCTTTGACATAAAGGGAAGATTAGATATTGGTCTATAATTGGCTAACACCTCTGGATCCAGGGTGGGCTTTTTTAGGAGAGGTTTAATTACAGCTACCTTAAAAGACTGCGGTACATAGCCTGTTAATAGGGATATATTGATCATATCTAATATATGAGTGTTAACTAAAGGAAAGACCTCCTTAAGTAGCCTAGTTGGGATGGGGTCTAAGAGACACGTTGATGATTTAGATGAAGAAATCACTGCGGTCAATTCTTGAAGAGAAATTGGGGAGAAGCAATCTAAATATATATTAGATTCTACAGCTGTGTTTGAGGTTAGATAGGTAGGCCTACCATCTGAGGGCAGGAGGTCATGAATTTTGCCTCTAATAGTTAGAATTTTGTCATTAAAAAAGCTCATAAAATCATTACTGCTAAGGGCTAAAGGAATACAAGGCTCAATAGAGCTTTGACTCTCAGTCAGCCTGGCTACAGTGCTGAAAAGAAACCTGGGGTTGTTCTTGTTTTCTTCTATTAATGCTGAGTAATAGTTTGCTCTGGCATTGCGGAGGCCCCTCTTATAAGTTTTGAGACTGTCTGTCCAGATTAAACGAGATTCTTCCAGTTTGGTTAATCGCCAATTCCTTTCAAATTTTCGCGATATTTGTTTTAACCTACGGGTTTGAGAGTTATACCAAGGAGCAAACTTTCTTTGCTTTGTTAACTTCTTTTTAAGAGGAGCTACAGAGTCGAGCGTTGTTCGCAGCGAGCCTACGGCGCTATCAACAAAATGATCAATTTGGGAGAGGTTAAAGTCGGCACGGGAAACCTCTGTTACTGAAGGTATTGGTATTGAATTTAACGACGAAGTAATCTTTTCCTTAAATTTTGCGACAGCACTATCTGATAAACATCTAGTATAGTAACTGTTGCTGAGTGGCGTGTAATCGAGTAAAAAGAAATCAAAAGTAATCAGATAATGATCTGATAGCAAGGGATTCTGTGGAAAGACTTTTAGGTTATCAATTTCACTTCCATACGTCAGAACTAGATCGAGGGTATGGTTAAAACAGTGAGTGGGTTCATGTACACCCTGACTGAAGCCAATGGAGTCTAATAATGAGATAAACGCGGTAGCCAGGGAGTCATTATCAACGTCGACATGAATGTTAAAATCGCCTACAATAATAACTTTATCTGATTTAAGAACTAAACTGGATAAAAACTCTGAGAATTCAGATACAAATTCAGAATACGGGCCAGGAGCACGGTACACTATAACAAATAAAAGTGGCTGCGAGGTTTTCCAGGTCGGATGTAAAAGACTAAGAACGAGGCTTTCAAATGAATTATGATCTAGTTTAGGTTTAGGGCTGATTAACAGACTAGAGTTAAAAATGGCTGCAACTCCCCCTCCCCGGCCGCTGCCTCGAGGAACGTGGGTATTATTATGACTGGGAGGAGTGGACTCATTTAGACTAACATATTCATCTTGACACAGCCAGGTTTCAGTGAGACTGAGTAAATCAATATGATTATCTGATATTAATTCGTTTACTAACACTGCTTTAGACGATAGAGACCTGATATTTAACAGTCCGCATTTAATTCTCCTGTTTTGTCTTTCTGTCACAGAAGAGGTTTTAATTTTTATGAGGTTGTTATGCACAACTCCTCTTTGTTTAATTTTAGATTTAAATAATTTAGGTGGTCGGGGGACAGACCCCGTTTGTATAAAACTATGAAAACTATGGCTGGGTAACTGAACTAGAAGCTCAGAGAGGCGTTTAGGACTGCAACTCTCTGTCCTGGTCTCAACTCTGGGTTGTCAGGGATCTACACCTGTGATCTCAGAGGAGACACATGTATCATCTGAAGTTCATTGTACATTCTACAGATATTCCTCAGATTGTACATCCCAAGTGTAACAAAAATAAAAAAGGGCTGAATGCACCATTTTTGTTTTTTCTGTGTGAAATGGGATTCACAGGCTGCAGAATCTGTGACCTCTGTGGTATGCGGGGTGCGGTTCTTTGAGAGGGTTTTACAATGCGTCGCCTCCGGTTTCCACGCACCTACCGCAAATTGAATGTTTGCAAAGCACAAATCACATCACGACAAAAATAAATAAATGCACAAGCCCCATGGTGAGCATCACGTGCACTGGAAATACCTCGGATGCCTCTGAGACCTCAAGAAGCATAATTGAGCCTTAAGGTTAAGTGGATAACTAACAGTCTGTTTGCAGAATGCAGAACAGTAGGCCTCCATTGAACAGGTTGGAGCCAGCCTCTACTGATTATATTAAATCTTATCAGGTTACAGCTAATGTCTCATGCTGTATGTAATGCGGCAATGCTCACAAACATTAGAATCAGGGAAATACCTTATTTTAGAGGAGACCTTTGAGTGTGGGACACCGCTCTGACATTTTAATGGCATTTAGTCTGTGACAAGACAGCTTCCATTTCTGCCTTTCCCTCTGTCTTCCAAGAACGATGCTGATCTTCGGCATGACCTCTCCATTTGGATATTTATTTGACATATTCCAAACCATTTTGTTTCTGCGTGATCCCAACTCTGAGTGCATTTGTCTGACATTGTCAAATGGTAATGGGCTGAAATGGCAGAGTGGCAAGGGCACGGGAGAATAAGAGGCCAAGGACTCACTAAAAGCATGAATGTAGGGTGGCTCATGCTGAGAGCACTGATGTAATATTGGTGGTGCGGTGCCAACTTTCATCAGTCGAGGTGAAGGATGGGTGCAGTGACCATGAGCCTGTGAACCAGTGAAGCCATCATAGAGAAAGCGGCTGGGTTAAAATAGATTTGACACAATTAGGCCATGTCAGATTTCTCTACGATGTGGCTGGGTGCACATTCAGAGCTGAGGAGCTTCGATGTAAATTTGACTCTCTTGAGGCAGGTAAAATGTGTTTTTTTTAATTATTTTTTTTATAAAAAGTTAACAAGGTGGTTGATGGACCAGCTTAGTAACTCAAGATGGAGGAATTGGAACTGAAATTCAGAGTTGACAATTTAATTCTCAGGGTCCTTTTTCATTATCTTCTGAAACTCCTTGAAATAAAAGCTTTTCAATGAAAGTATCGGGTGAGCTGGTGTTGCTGAGTGCAGATTTAATGTTAGACCAAGTCGAGTGTACATGCTTGTTTGTGTTTATGAGTATTATTAAAGCACTTCCTCCTCCGCTGCTGCTGTAAATGGTCAGCTGGCCCCACAACCTGACCCACTTCACTGGGATCAGCAGAAATCTTTATCAAGGAACAGCCAGAAATACTTTGACTGACCTCCTTGTGACCCCAACCAACATGATGGTAGCAGTAGCAAGACTTCTTTCTTTTTCCCTGCATTTTTTTGTCAGTGAAACAGCTGTAATACTGTGTATTGTTAACATTTGTTATAGAGTAATGCTTTCTCTGAGTCTCTTTAATAGAAAAACAGAGTGTACAAGAGACTCAGTTAATTATATCCCTCTTATGAAATCAAGAGAGTCTTATTACCTCCAGCCACTCAGCTCCAACAGTGCACTGTAAAATGTTGTGTTGCAAGCTATATCATTTAAAAGGGGCTAAGTTAACAGGTGCAGCTGAATAAAATTAGCTGGTACATTTGAAACAAGCTAATGTTTGCGATAGCTGAGCGCATACGTAGCTTTAACCCTGGAAATGACAGGCCTTTTTGTGATCGATCTGCGAGGAAACAAAGGATGCATTCCTGTGTTTAACCATCGGTCAGGTTTTCACAGCTGATTGATTGGACGCTCTTTGCAGCCAGAAAAGAAATCACAGCGCTCATGCCGGACACAACACAGGCTCACATCAATCACCGGGAGAGCGTTGGCTTGTACGGCGGAGCAGCAGCTGACATTCACACAAGAAAGCTGCCAATGTTTCCTCCAGACATGCATCACACAGACACGCATCACACAACCTGCACACTGAGTGAAGAGAGCATCCACTGACAGCCTGATGAGATCTCTCCGGTTGACACACAGTGTCCACCTCCCTGCCTCCTCTGGAAAAGTTGCTTATTTTACCTGTGGATGTGTTGTGATGGTTCCTTTATGCACCCTGTGCACCTTAAGTGAAGATGCTCAGCTGCTGCAGTGAATTAGTGAAGACTTTATTTCCCAAAGTAGAAATACATTAATGGAAAATGGTGTGCTGCTGTTAGTTGAAATCCTATTATCTGCCAATGTATCTGCAATCGCAAATATCAGACAGTCTGGAAAATAAGGAAAATAGTCATGTTTTTCTTTAGGGTTTGAAATAGTTTTGTAAATTTCAATCCACCTCATATAGTAGCAAAGCATAAGACATGGTATTCTGCTATTAGCAAGATGAGTCATATTCTTTCAGCAGTGTTTTTTAATATAACAACATTTTTTGTGTGTGCTAATGTGGCTGCCATATCCGCTCCCGACTCACCACATTGTCACAGTCAATCAGGTTTTGCCTTTTTTTCGACACACAGGGTGTAAAAGTATGCAGTGTTTCCTTCACCTTGGTTTAAAATTGTCACCCGGCTCCATAAATCACACTATCAGTAAATCAATCTCTTTGAAATATTGCTTTGGAGCCTTTTATATCTGGGGAAAAAAAAAAAAAATCTGGACTTAAACGTTGCTGTCATACAGAACACGCTCTCTGTGTATCTCTCTCACACACACTCACTTTAACTCTCTCTCTCTGTCTCTCTCTCTCTCTCTCTGCATCCACCTCTTTTCCCTCCCTGCCTTTTTTTTTTTTTTCTGCTTTATGCGCTCTCCATTAGGGAGGCTGTCAGTACGCCTTGGTGCGACTATAGATCGGCACGTCAAAACAGCCCTGAAACCTGTCACCCCCCTCTCTCCAAGAGAGCAGGGTCTCTGTGAAAGCTATTATACGTTCCTCTGTTCAACTGATTAGCCACTGCTCTCATTATTACTGATACAGGTCCTGGCTTTGAAATGGCATGACTTCGATAGGATTAACTCGTTTGTAATTCATATCCAGAGGCCTACTAATTCCAACAGGAGAACAATAATAAGCTCGCTGGTGGTGTTTATGTATTTATTTGCTATACTGAGTTCATTTTCAGCCTATGTATTTTCAGAGTTGGGGCTCGCCTTAAATGGCCAAGCAGATAATGTAGTGCACTATCCAAGGCTGCAGCCGTTTACTCGACATTGTCAAATTTTGTGCTCATGACTGCTCATTTGTCAAATTGACTTAAGAGGGCATGATAGTCTCACCCTTGAGACTTCTTCTTGTTGCTTATCACTTAAAATGAAATAAGAGGCCTGTCAAAGCACAGTTTACCTGTCAACCATAAGATATGACTGTAAAAAGACTAGAATAGAAATTGTATTGTGAGACAGGAAGCTTGGAAAAAGGCTCATGGAAGCAAATTTGTTTTGCTTCTCCTGTCAGCAGACTTTTACAAGCTTTGGACTGACCGTACGTTATCACATAAAGCACAAGACTTTCTTCTCACATCCGTCTTCTGAGCTCTAGCTGGGTTTGCATTAAGATCCAACGGAAGGCTTCCAAAGTTTTCTCATCCAATCTCAATTCACAAAGTTTTGACAGCACTCAGTGCAGTTGTACAACTCGATGTTTAAAAGATGAGACAGCTATTGGCAGGCCCTTGAGTTATGAAACCAATAAGCCTGCGTCAAGGCCTCGTCATTTACATTTGGCCCCACGCTGCAGGTTAGTCCGAGAAAGGTTTTAGATGGAACTAATATGGCACCATGTTGGGGGCACTGCCGCTGAAGTAATATATTGCTGTGTCATATACATTTGGTTGTAATAACTTTAATTCAAAGCTGTGGTGATCACCATTGGGCCCAAAGAGATAAATATATGAGGAGAATAAACTGAAAAGTGCTCCAATTGAGTTATTAATCATTACCAACACAACCGTGAGGGTTTTTTATTTTTCATTTTTGATTGAAATTCTTTTGGTTGCTAAATCCCCAAAGCGTGACTTCACCAGCAGCTACAAAGGTTCCCAGTGTTCACTACCCCCAAATATTAAAGAGAAAACAATGGTAATGATGAATGGGTTGCTGCACACACAGCAAGAATACATGTGTTTAGTGGCTATGAATATGAATTCCCTTGCAAATTAATGTTTGGCGCATGAGAGCCTTTCTGCACTGAGCTGTGCTGACCCCTTTGATTTTCAGTATAAATGCTGAACCCCTGTAATCAGTTTGCTGTCGAGTGGCAACATGTGGAAATTTTTACTAAGTACGTCTGTATTCAAAGTGATTGGAGGCACTGAGTACACTGACTGATCCGCTGTGTAGGATTTAGGGGCATCTTTGGCAGACGTGCTATACAATATTCATAATGATGGTTTTATCTGTTTATAATCACCCAAAAAATAAGAATTGTTGTGTTTTCATTACCTTAGAATGAGCCGATAATATCTACATATGGAGCGGATCCTCTCCCATGGAGTCCATCATGTTGTTCTACAATAGCCCAGCACCGTTTTACTTCTGCAACCTAGTCTCGCTCACCAGACCTTTCTCAAGAAAAGAAAGGTCTGGCTGGGCCGACTCTCACTTTGAGATTGGAGAAAAAAACACCCCGGCTGCTTGTACTTCTTTCAAAAAATCACAATCGTTCTGGGCGGTGCCACAGCAACGGTGCACTTGCAAAAATATTGCCGGGGGAAAACAGGTTTTGGTGTAACACGCCCACAAAAATATCACCTACAGGACGCAAACCATGGCAGAAAAATGGTTACATCCCCGCAAGATCAAACACCGCAAAAGTTAGTAAAGGACGTGTTGAAAACGGTTGAAAACTGCTACACAACCGGAGGTGGTAGGGCGGGACTTCAGCGGGTCGCTCATTCCGCCCAATGAGAGGCTGATCTCTGCATCAAACTTCCGCCCACTCAGACTATCTGCAACCTAACATGTAGATGCCAACTCAATCTAGACCTGTAAGCTGTCACACAAGAAAACTGCAACTAAACTGATGCAAATACAAAAACTGATTCATTCATACATGACTAAAAGCAATTCTTGCAGTCTATACCATTTTAAAAAGCAAGCTTTTACTTGCAATATTCAGACTTTGAATAATTTTGCTACTTTATGAACCCTCTCGGGCAGCACGGTGGTGTGGTGGTTAGCACTGTCGCCTCACAGCAAGAGGGTTGCCGGTTCGATCCCGGGTGTGGGAGCCCTTCTGTGCAGAGTTTGCATGTTCTCCCCGTGTCAGCGTGGGTTCTCTCTGGGCACTCCGGCTTCCTCCCACAGTCCAAAGACATGCAGATTGGGGACTAGGTTAATTGATAACTCTAAATTGTCCGTAGGTGTGAATGTGAGCGTGAATGGTTGTCTGTCTCTATGTGTCAGCCCTGCGATAGTCTGGCGACCTGTCCAGGGTGTACCCTGCCTCTCGCCCGATGTCAGCTGGGATAGGCTCCAGACCCCCGCGACCCTCAAGAGGATGAAGCGGTTAGAAGATGAATGAATGAATGAATGAATGAATGAATGAACCCTCTCATTAATTGACAAAATCTTCCTGAGAGGTTCTCCCAGTAATGATTTCAAAATCATATATCATTAAGGAACTTGCGCTGAACATGTGTACTTCTAACTCTTAGCGCTCATGTCTGCATTTTGTAGAGTTCAGTTACACATCAGTTAGCTGCTAATAAATACAGGCTGTGTTGGGAATTGCATACTAATGCACTGCCTCAGTCTGTGTGTACTGCATGCTGCCTGCTAAATGAAAAATTAAGTACATCATTACCAATAAACTGTTCACACTGAAGTATACTCAAGCTCACATGACTGAATCAAATGACTGACGGATGTTTTCAAAATAAACAGACATCATTTGGATAAACTGAAGACGCACTGGAAAATATTGATTGTTACTTTCTCACCTGAAAAGTATTTTACTTTTGAAAAGCTTTTAAGGGGATCAAAATCTTGTTGTTGCACAGTCTGAAGAGACTCAGTGCATTGTGGGGTAGTTAAGCAGTCGGCTCACCTGTTATACTCATGCTGTTCTTACTAATGAAGTGCATATGTGGGCATTTCTCATGTACTATGCAGTGAACGTGCAACATACTTTATTTTAGGTCATATTTAGTATGAAAAATATGAAGGTATGTGATTCTGAACACAGCCACAGTCTCAACATATGTGTTATATGCGGAGGTTTACCTTGAGAATAATGCAAGAGTCATACTTGTGCGTCGAATTGACACTGCACCCTACACCGTACCCTACGCTTTAGCCTGACGTGCAACTCCCAGAAATGTAATTACACATTGCGGCGAAGCAGACATCCTGCCTATTTTTGTAAGCTGAAAACCATTTCCCTCTGTGAAAACTAAGCTTTTATTTACTTTAATTTCACAGATAAGAAACAATAAATTGTGAAGACAATAAAGCCCCCACAAAAATAGCATTTTAAGTCTTGTGTGTGATTTATCCTGGCTTCATATGAGTAGAGGAAATCTCTGCTGGTCGCTAGGCTAATTTGTACAATGTAAAATGCCATAGGCTTGTGCTAATAACGTTAGCTTGTTATATTTCTTTGGAAAACGTGTTCAGTATAAGACAGTTGTTTTGTCGGTGAACCTTGTGAGTTGTAATGATGTTACCTTGTTGTCTCTGGCTTCATAGGAGTAGAAAAAAAGTCCGCTAGCAGCTAGGCTAATTTATACAATGTAAAATGCCATAGGCTTGTGCTAAAAACATTAGCATGTTGGATTTGTGGGGAAAATGTGTCCAGGAAAAGACAAATGCTTTGTCTGTGAATGCTGCGAGTTATAGTGAAGCCAATTTGTGAACTTGTGTTTGAAATTGTCTCTATTAAGCCATGTTTAATGTGTGTTTTGGATGTGTTCTGGATCAACTAAGCTTTACAGAACATCACAGAAACCCCTCTGCTGACTAGTGTTTTGGAGGCGTAACTGCAGAGTGGCACAGACACACCACCACACAAGTATAACGATCTTACATTGATTGATTGATCTATATTTGAAACAAAAATTAGTTTTTGAATTTGTATTTATTTAGACTGATGCTGAGTTAGCTCGATCAAAGATTGGTCTGACAGCTCTCTGCACTGTTGCAGTACTGGCTGCTATACTGCACCTTCTATTATTTAAAGAATAAATAGCAGCACCACTGACAGAAGGTCAGTTATTAATTATCCAGCAAGCCTGTGCCTCACACCCAACGGAGCAGGAAAAGTCTATGCAGTCACTCAAGCAAACACTGTTTTGCTCTGTGGAATAGTACGCTATTGATAATTGGTCATATAAATTGGAGGATGCAAAGACCATAACTAAGCTGGCCTGTTTAACGTTTAAATTGTGCATAATAGTACATATTTTGTTGTGTTTATTACAAAGGAAACAAGAGTTTCTATTGTAACAAATAACCCACTAATTGCCTATTTTCTCTTTTAGCGTTGTTGGTATCATTTTCAAGTTATTCCACTCAGCAGACCAGAATCTGGTTGAGCAGTTCACTCCCCCGCGCTCTCGTGTGTGTGTGAGTGTGTCAGTCTGTGTGTGCCAGTGTCTGTTGGCATGCATGGTTTTCTGTGCATACAGGTGCATAGTGCTCCAGCTAGTCTGTGCTCTCCACTTAGTGCTGTAAGGATGAAGTGTTGCCTTCCTGGAGGGGACATATTCAATGATTTTTAGACTGTGCCTTGGGCTGCCCTCCAAACCACAGAGACCAGCAGCAGTCACTGAAAGCCAGCCTCTCCTGGCTCTCCTGTCATCCTCAGTTTTGCCTGTCAAACTGTTTTACTTATACACTGACTCACAAGGTCCAACTCAGTGTCATTTAATAATTCAAACCTCTGCACTGTAAATGTGTTCAAATTCAAAGGCAATATACACTTTTGATTTGTTGAATTTGTTTTAAATCACTGCCGATATAGGGTTGTGTAAAGCTGTTTTTTTTTTCTTTTAGTCACTGTTGGCATGGCAATGTTCATTTTATTTACTGAAAACTCTGTGCTATACCAGAGTAACTCAATTACCTGGAACATTGTGTACTTGTATACACAGTAAATGAGAAAGTAAAAGATGTAGCTCATTATCAGTGGCTCACAGCCTTAACACAGTGCTTTAATATTGGCACAAAACAGACTTCTTAAGCTCTTTTCCCACTGGACGAAAAACACCCATTAAAATCTGGCTTTTGTGTTTAATGGGAAAGGTTGCAATCGGCATCCCGGGTCAAATGACTCTGCAGAAGTCGCAGGTATGTATCAGCTCCGGCTGCGATCAGCTCGGATGGGCAGTGATGGAAATTAGACACCCAGGTGGACCTGCCTATTTTTGGCCCTTTTGTGGCATGATGCAATGACACGGAGCCACAGCATTCGAAAATTGTTTAACCTAGTAAGCACTGAGTTTAAACAAGAGACTGAATAAGTCACGTAATAAAAAGTAACCACTGTAACATTTCACCAGCAGTCATGCTGCTTTCTGCTGTTTACTAATCTGGTTTCCAGTGGGTCCATGACTTCCAACGTGACACACAAGAAAATAAAAACAGAAAGACATACTGTACTACTGCAGAGCTAGGGCTGGGTGATATAGACAAAGATTCATATCTTGGTATTTACAGGCTGACTAGCGGTACATGATATATATCTCAGTATTTTCTATGAAATCGGCTACATGTTTTCAGTTGCAAGTCAAAGCCACATTTGAGATGTCACAAGCACTTTTATAAAAAACAGAACAAACTGTGATCAAAATGAAATGCAAAGACATTCTGTTTGAAAATATACAGCTGCACAACATGTAATGAAAAATGATCTAAAATAAATAGCAGTTAACATTAACTTTTTGCACACAGCACTGGAGCTACACAGGTTTAAAGGTTTGCAGCACAGGGCACAAAACTATAACATGAGTATAAAGGTATCAAGTAGGCCTAAATCCATTGCAGTTTAGAACAACTAAAAATCTTTGTGTGGGAGTTAAGACACTGTTTTCCATGACCTGTAAATTGATCTAGTGTAAAGCTTTTTATTTATTTAAGCTATTAATCTTATGTATGCACATGGCACCAGCAGAGAGGCCAAGAGATAAAAGGAGCGAGAGACACTTTGTTCGTGTTACATACGTCTTGTACTATATATGAAACGTCTATGTTGCTGCATAATTTTTTAAACAGGTCTGTCGCCTGCCTTCAGGCGCAGTCTTCATGTCACAAAATAGACTACAACTACCGAGAGGAACGGCAATGCGCTGTGATCCACTTCACACATATACTAGCACCGAAGCGCAGGATTGCATGTGTGATACTGTGGCAATTTCATTCATCACACAGACTGATTTAGCCTAGCATGTGCAATGTATAGACCGATGTCACACCAGGTTAAACAGAGCAGCAGCTCTGTGTCTGAGTGTTGCTGGAGAGCTTGAATGAGTGGGGCGGAGCTGTGCGGAGAGTGAAAGAAATATATATATCTTGATATATTGTACGTTGTCGTTATATTGCACAGCCCTAGCTTAATTGCAATGTGAAAGGAAGACTATTGCCTGTTTTTAGAGAGTATTTTAGTGGGGGAAAAAAACATACGCACAAATTTTGATGGAAAAGTCTTTTCTTTACAGTGTTTTCCTCTGTTTCTACCCACACAGGCCCTTGCCATCCAAACCCTTGCCACAACAGAGGAACATGTGAGATCAGTGAGACCTACAGGGGCGACACCTTTATTGGTTACGTCTGCAAGTGTCCACCAGGCTTCAGTGGAGTTCACTGCCAACACAGTAAGTTGGACCACTCCTTCTCTCTCTCCCTTTGTCGAACCTTGAAACACTTAAATCCTCACAAAATAGAAAAAAAAATAATCTTTTTGGAAAACCTCTGTCTCCTTTTACACATTTCCATGAAGTAAGATTTGTCTGTTCGGTCTGACAGACTTCCCAACACAAATAATGACCTTGAGCAGTGAATAAATGTCGAACAGCTGACAGGAAGTAAATCGCTGTTGAAAGGACGAGTTCAGCAAAATGATAGTGGGTTTGGTGGAGAAAAGAAAATGCTGAACTGGCTTTCTTTTGTTGAGCATGCTCTTAATAAAGGTTAGTGTCAGGAGGTTTTTGCTGCCTATGAGATAATACTTCACGTTAGTCCGGGGGCATTGTTCTCAAGCCTGGTACAATTTATGCTCTATCTTTAAACGGACTTTCTGAACTCTTAAGCCTCTAACGCCCCGAAACTGGGCACAAGTGTAATCTCTAATGTGAGGACCAGCACTTGAAACTGTTACATATATGCACACATGCTTCGCACCATGATGCAATTAGAGGTCTTACTACTGTATTTTGATGTTATAAGACATGAGACAGGAAGTAGAAAGAACTGGGAAATCTGCAACATTGCTTTTCCAAAAACAGCAAAAATGTCTATTGATTATTGTGCAAAGCTTTCTCCAATCTTCCTCCTGAAAATCCACAGCAAAGAATGGAGCTGTTTTATTTGATAGCTGTTCACAGCCATAACAAAGAGCAAACAGAGTGAGCTGTTTTGATATTTCAACAAAGTCAAGTTACTTTTTATTTCTTTCTGCAGCCGCCTGTCTCACTTTTTTTTTTCTTCACTCTTCTCAGCAGTTTTGAAGTCACTTTCACAGCAGCGTTGAAGCTTGGTTATGTCAATATCACTCGCAGCACCACATGCAAAAAAAAGTCTGTCAGGAAGAGAAACCTAGGTAATGTGTTAATTAATGTGAAAAAGAAAACAGGTGGAACCGACGTTAGCTAGCCAGCAGTAGGAATATACTAGCATAGCATCAAACCTCCACATTAATATCTTGCCTTAAAAACCTTATGCATCTCTTTAAAAGGATCCCCAGGATTTGGAAACAGCGTCTTCGTCTTTAAGTGCTAAATCTTGCTAAATCCTGCAGTATGATATATAGGCCAAGTCCTGTGCCTGCCCTGCCTGTGTGCGTGCTTGGCTGAGCATTGCATTAGCCTGCACAGCACAGTTGTCCTTCATTTCATTGCAGGTGTGCTTCTAAGTAATGGATTTAATGTATCATGGTGGAAACTGTGCACTGAGATGGATCATTATTGGTTTGAAAGAGGAAGAGGGATAAACAAGCGGAGAGAAAAAGAGATGTTAACCAACACTTACAGAGAACATTTATATCTGTCTCCTAACTCTGCCACACTTACACCAAGGTTAAACAAGACAGCGATTTAGTGGTGTAAAGAAAGGGGCTTTTATTTGGGGACAGTCAGTCATTATTTATTTCTTTTTTCCTCTGCTGAGTGAAAACCCACACAACATTAACAAAAATGGAGTGAGTTGCTATATCACCGGTATGTCATTGTGTATGTCTCAAGCCAGAATTGTGAGCAATTGGCCGGCATTCATGTCATAATTCAGTTATTGTTTCCTATTAAGCCCTAAGGGTGGTGAGAAACTGATTCGATATGGGCTGAATACACATTAATGTCTGCCAATTCTCCTCACCGTCATTACAGTTGAATGGAAGAGAGTGGGTGTGGGAGAGAAAGAGTGGAAGAGAGGAAGAATTCTGTATCTGAAGACATTAATAATCAAATCTAGTGTCTGGATAATTCCTGCAATTAAATGATAAAGGCATATAAATAATTGTTCGCGTAGAATGGCAGCTAAGCTGGCTTTGTTGTGGGATGGTGTTGGCTTTTAATGGATGACAAGCTCACTGAAAAGGATAAAAGAGAGGAGGGAGGGGGGCACTGGCTGAGAAATCTGTTGGGTACAAGAAGCAACACAAAAACAAGGGGCGTTTTAATCCTGCTGAACAATCTGTCTTAATGTCTGTGATATTCTAATGAATGTCACACAGTTTTATGGGCAGATAATAATGCACCCTTTTTTTACTGCTGGTGGCAGCTCAAACTTCTACGTAACTTTTTGCCACTGCATCTGTTGATACTGTGAATTTATCAACACATTTATTAGTCTTCTCTTTAATAAGATGACAGCTGTTACAACAGAATGGATGTCTGCTGCTTGGAAGTAAGTGCAATTTTAAATCGGATTCAGGATACGATTGATTTTCACTGCAGGATTAGTCTTTATCTTATGTGATATCTAATCCACTGTTTTATGTCAGTGCTGGCCCAGATCAATGTTTGGCTTTGTACATAATGTGTGCTATACAGATGTAATATAATGTATGTGGGGGCCAGTCTTGGCTTTTTACTGTTGCTCTCACTATCTCCTTGCTCTGTCAGTGCCAAATCCAATTTCACACCTTTGAACGTTATCCTTAATACATGCACTACATATCCTGCCTGTTAGACCCGTTTTATGAGGCACAGTCAGGAATGATGTCGCACATGGACAGTTAGGATAAGTACAAGCTATTTCAGACTTCCTTGATAGGAAGATACTGTTAATATTGTTGACTGCTTTCTTTTGTTTCGTTTAACAACACAGCCACCAACATCTCAACTTAAGGTGTTGATAATCATGTTTGAATGAGAGGTGGTGGAAGGGAAGGAAGGTGTTGGCAGTGTGCAGTCACAGCCTTGGGCACCGAAAAGTGGGGGGAAAGGAGAAGGATTCTAGGGGCCCATGATTAAAGGGATAGTGCACCCAAAAATGAAAATTCAGCCATTATCTACTCACCCATACTCACCCCTGGTGAAGTTTTAGAGTCCTCACATCCCTTGCGGAGATCGGCGAGTGGAGCGGCTAGCGCACCTAATGGTAGACGGAGCCCCAGACTAACGTCCAAGAACACAAAATTGAATCCACAAAGTATCTCCATACTGCTCATCCGTAGTGATCCAAGTGTGCTGCAGCCCCGACATAAAAAGTTGTTTCGAAAAACGTCATATGAACTTTGTTTTTAGCCTCACTGTAGCCTGTAGCTCTGACTGCTTCTCTGTGCTCCGCACACTGCAGCGCAAGCAGACAGATGCGCGACTCAGAGCAGCATGTGCCACTGACACCAGACTCAGAGCGCAGCGGACGGGTGGAAAACGTCACCATCAGCATATTATTTTACATCAGTAAAATCTATTTTATCATTTTGAGTCACATTGTTGAAAGAATTTAGTCGTCTGTGTTCAAGCAGGATAATAGGTCTCCATTCATTGCACGTCAGGCTTTCTATTTCCTTTTCGGAGATGGTGTCGCGTTCAAAGTCCCCCCAAAAACGGGAGAAAAAAAAGGCCGAATATTCGATTTTTTTTTTCCACAATCGAATCCCGTGCCATCGAATGAACCTTCGAAGCTTCGAAGCTTCGAATTTTTTGGGTCAGCCCTATAACGTACACTCTACAGAGCCAGGTCAGAATCCTCTTCAAGTTTGTCAGGGAGGAATGTGGAAGTGGAGGAAGAGATTGTTCTTTTTCACAAATGTGGGAATGATAGTCAAAAATACCATCAAAATGCATAGTTTTATGTAAAATAGCATCAAAAATTTTTGGCGGCCTCCTGGCCAGCTGTGTATAGGGCCCAGTAAAAATTCTTTTCATGGGGCCCAAAACCCCTGGCGGCACCCCTGGTCGCAGCAGCCATTAAAGTGAATGTTTCATAAGTCTGATTTCATTCACCCACTTTATATGCAACTAAATCTCACAGTGTTGTGTTTCTGTCTTCTAAAATGTTGCTTAAATATTTAACTCCAAAGATGTCTTCTGCATGTTGCATTAATAATGCGCTGATAATGCTGAATAGGCCATAGCACTGATTTAAAGATGACCTAATGTGCTCATTTTCAGGTTCATGCTTGTTCTTGTAGAAACCCAGTATACATACATGCTTTAATGTTCAAACAACACCTTATTTCACTCATAGTGTCTGTGCTAGAACACCTGTATTCACCCTCTGTCTGAGAGGCTCTGTTTTAGCGCCTGTCTCTTTAAGTACCCTTCCCAAAAAAGCCCAGCCTGCTCTGATTGGTCAGCATTTCCAGGTCTTCTGCATCTTGGGCTGAATCAAATTTCCTCGCATACTTCAGCTGTACGTAGTGTGACGTATTTACCGTCATCACATAAAGTCTGCGTGGACAGACACTGGAAGTAGCTGATAGACAGCCCTCAAGACTGTTTTACTAGTTGCCGTGGAAACGTTTAACTATCACTGCTGGCATATATGTCATATAAGTTGATGAATAGATATAAGATAAGATATAAATACAATGTATAGCCGCTCTTGTGACTGAACAAAAATGTATCCATATATATATCTATATAATAGGCTACACATTCAAAAACAGAAATTACTGACATTAGAAGACCTTATTTCGCTGTTTTTTGGCCTTTATTTTAGCCTATTATGCTGCACAGTCTGATAGGCTGCAATAATAAAATGCATTTTCAGTCCGTCTACAGCCTGTGCTTATACATATCTCTGTATCATGATGTGGTTGAATGTTATTTCTGTCCTACACAACTCAAGTAGTATTTTAATAGGCCTAACTATCAAAAACTATTTTACACATTCACAACTTTTTTCACGTCTGTTTTGCAATGAATTGTGGGTTATAAAATCAGTCAGATCTGCTAAAGTCTGCACCCCAAGCAGACTCTCTGAAAGTTTGCTGAAAGTCTGCTTGAGGACTCTTGTGGACTGGTTGAGTTGTGGATTTGGACAGCCCTCAGCACTCCCAGACTTCTCGTGAACGCACCCACAAAGTCCTTGAATCTGCAAGTAAGGTGAAGTGTGGACAAGATGCAGCCTTGGTGTCTCTTCACTGCCATTGCAGCTGGGGAATAACTGTAACGGAGAATAGTGGCACTTTATACCGTGAAAGCTTCCAAACCAAAATCTTCACAACTGGACATGTTTCAGCAGGAATATAATCTGAAATGGCAACCAAGATTACATGTTTCTCAGACATTAGCATGTAGCTATACATGTAGCGGTGTATGCTATGTAATGTAAACATTTGCAGTAGTGTGCCTGGGGCAGATGACCCTATAAAGAAATCCATCACGAGCTGACGTCAGCTTATCTTGAAAGTACAAACAAATGTTAGAAACAGAGTGTTCAGAACAGTCTGAGGCCTGAGGTTTTGTCTCACAGAGATTACTTTTACATATGTCTACCTCTTTGTTTGAAACTTTGGCCATGGTTAATATGAACATCCGTCATTTTAACATTATACATATGGCAGAGAATAAGGAAAAGCATAATATGTCCCCTTCAGGGTTTTGCTTTTGGAATGATACTCAGACAAAATGTGAGTTTTAAATCAGTTTTGCCAAGTCTAAGTCACAGCACCGCCTGACAAAAACACAGGGTTAATATGGTGCTAATGTCACTGTTTTTATTATTAGAGCCCTTATTATCACACAGTCATTCATCTTTCAAATAGTGTGGCGTCACATCCCTGTGGTGACAAGAGAACAAGTGCGGCGTTATTGGGCAAGTAGCCAAACATTGTAATGACCTGTCATAGTGTGAAGATTGGGACTGATTGCCTCAGTCGTCATGAGGTTACAGATCTTTTTTTTGTTGTTGTTAGGGGACACGTTCTGAGCCTATAAAGGACAAATGAAGTATAAACTGTTGGGATTTTTACTGGGGCTTTGTGTTATTTTTCTGCACAGAAATTTGCTGTAAACGTCCCATCGTAAACAGCCAAGTGTAACGAGCCCACCTTGTGGCGGGGTTGAACAACATTTTAATTTGATTTGATGCAGTAAAAGTAAATCACAGCTTTGAAAGTCGACAGATCAGATGAAGATATGTCACCTTATTTCCTCTTTGAGCAGGGGAGCTTGATCACAATTTTCTGCGGCTTCTTTGTCTTTACTTTCTTTCAAAGGTGTTGGTTTTTGTCTTATTCCTTTAAGCTCTCACTCAGGGACACTGTATGTGGAGCTCACTGCAAATCGCAGAAAAAGTTAAAGCCAAAAGAGAAAATGTTTACAGAGAGTATGAGCAAGTGTGATGGGCCGGTGGTTATGTATGCAAAAACGTAAGCAGAACTTGTAAAAGTCTCTTTCTATCCTTTTATGGCCTGCAAGTCCTTGAAGCAGATTTTATCTTGCTCTTTGATCAATACGTGTCTTTGCCTTTCTGTTTGAAACACACCAGCAGGGCAGGATTGATTAAGGCTAAATGTAGGATGTGTGAGATCTTTCTTAAAGCGTGCTCCTGTATTTGATCATGTATTGACAGTTGCTATCACGGTGTATTAGCCCCACTGCCTCCACAGCTCCTTGCCACGGGATAATCAGCCAGTGTTTATGGCTGTGGCCCGATGTAAAGCCGCAAGGAGCTATTACTGTTTGTCAATTCACCTGGGGTAGATCACACACTGCCTTTCATCAGCACAGGAGAAAGAGAGTGACTCCGTAAGGACTGGCTCTGTGGTTACTCTTTTGTGCCACATTTAGGACTGCATTAGTGACCTGTTTAGTGTGTTTTGCAGCTGGAAAGGAGGTATCCAGTGGTGCTTACATTTCCTTCTGATGTTTATTTTTGTCTCTCTAATGTTTCACAAGGCCCTCTGACTCCTCGCCTTCTCGTGGGTTTTTAGGGAGAGTGAGCAAGAGAAATATAGATCTGACTTATTTTCCGCTGGCATCTGTTTGTTGTGCTCAATTTACTGCGTAAGGGCACGATGACAGCATAGACAATAGCACCACAGCCTGAGGCAGTATGAATGAGTATCAAAAGGACAGTGGTTATGTACATCTTAACTGTTAAACATTTGACTACAACAATAGACTCTATTTGTCAGGTACAAGGCGGAGGCAGAGGTCCGACAGCTTCTCCCAGCAACCCTTCCGCCCCTGTGAACACCCACCACTTCACTTTACCAGCACACCTCCGAGTGGTTACCTGCACCTCTTCAAGCGAGAAATGACTTGCCCTTCTCAAACCTGCCACTGCCTCACAGGAGGTGACTTTGTAGCGGCAGATCTTGTGTTTGTTGTGACGGCAGGGGGAAGGAGGGAGGGAGCTCTTGTTAGCCGGCATATCTTCCACCGCTCCCATGGAGGCCACCGAGAGAGGACGGCGGGGTGGGGTGGAGAGACACTGGTGGGCTTGCGGTTTTCTGCTCCCTCTCACCGTGATTGAAGCAGTTGTTATCTCCTTCTCACTGCAAGGCTGCGCGGTAAAAATCACTCCAGCAAAGATCACGATGAAGCATGGAAATTTCCTTCTCCTGTTGTAACTGTTTTTAAATGTCAGTGACATCTCACCAGGCCTTAAAAAACACCCAGAATCCTCAGAAATTTCTGACAAGCAATATTGGGTTTTTTGAAGGAACAGTTTGCATATTTTAAACACTACCCAAAAAAGAAAACAATGAAATCTTTTAAAACAGGGTTGTCAAACATATGGCCCATGGGCCAGGACCGGCCCGCTTAAGGGTCCAATCCGGTCCACTTGATGACTTTGCACACCTAATATTGATGCACTTGTGAAGGCTAATGGGTCACAGACTCCAGGAGCAAGTTAAACAGTGAGTAGCCTGCTACTACAGGCTTTTCTACCCATACAGAATACAGTTCTCTGGAAAAGAAAACAAGGAACACTGAAATTTTAAATATACTGAACATTATGCAAAATATCGTCAATCAGCTGCTTCAGTAAAAAAGAATCTGTATCAGACTTCTATCTTAAAACAATATTGATGGAACACTATTGCTAAGGTACTGCCAAAACTTTAGATTTGTAAATGGTTTGTAAGGCAGGAGATAACTTGACCTGCCTTCTAAATACCTTCTACTTTGGTTTGAGGTAGTGATGACAGCATCACATTCCTCAGAGATCTTGGTCCATCACACAGTTGCGGCTGATTTGTCAGCTGCACATCCATGATGCCAATCTCCCGTTCCACCACATCCCAGAGGTGCTCTATTCGTTAGAGATCTGGTGACTGTGGAGGCCATTGGAGTACAGTGAACTCATTGTGTTCAAGAAACCAGTTTGAGATGGTTTGAGCTTTGTGACATGGTGTGTTATCCTGCTGGAAGTAGCCATCAGAAGATGGGTACACTGTGGTCATAAAGAGATGGACACGGTCAGCAACAATACTCAGGGAGGCTGTGGTGTTTAAACCATGCTCATTTGGTACTAAGGGGCCCAGAGTATGCCAAATAAATATCTCCCACACCATTACACTACCACCAGCGGCCTGAACCGCTGATACAAGGCAGGATGGATCCATGCTTTCATGCTGTTCACACCAAATTCTGACCCTACCATCTGAATGTCGCAGCAGAAATCCAGACTCATCAGACCAGGCAACGTTTTTCCAATCTTCTATTGTCCAGTTTTGGTGAGCCTGTGTGAAATGTAGCCTCAGTTTCCTGTTCTTAGCTGACAGGAGTGGCACCCGGTGTGATCTACTGCTGCATCAAGGTTTGGTGTTTTGTTCATTCAGAGATGGTCTTCTGCATACCTTGGTTGTAAGAAGTGGTTATTTGAGTAACTGTTGCCTTTCTATTATCTTGAACCAGTCTGGGCATTCTCCTCTGACCTCTGGCATCTTCACCCAGAGAACTACTCAATGGATATTTCCTCTTTATCTGACCATCCTCTGTAAACCCTAGAGATAGTTGTGTGTGGAAATCCCAGTAGATCAGCAGTTTCTGAAACACTCAGACCAGCCTATTTGGCACCAACAACCATGCCACGTTCAAAGTCACGTAAATCACTTTTCTTCCCCATTCTGATGCTCGGTTTGAACTTCAGCAGGTCATCTTTGCCATGTCTACATGTCTTAATTTATTGAGTTGCTGCCACGTGATTGGCTGATTAGCTACTTGAGTTAACCATCAGTTGAACAGGTGTATCTAATAAAGTGGCCAGTGAGTGTAGTTTTGCTGTTGTTAAACATGGCCCCCTATGACTTCAATTCATCAAGGTTTTTCTCTGTTTTTGTATTCTTTGTTCACTGTGGAGGCATGCGCATACCCAAATTCACAGGGTGACTAATTGATATACCTATGATAATTTGGGGGGTGAAGCATATGTTTAAATTAATATATATGACAATGTATCAGAATCAGTTCTTTGCCAGAATTTACACTTCATCAAAAATGACAGCATCATCACTTTTGGAGCTATTCCTCTGACAGCACAGAGAGTGCCAAACATGGACTAAATGAGTATTTGTTTGTTCCTTCTGTTCATAATTATTTTTGTAGGAAAATGGACCCATATTTCCAGTAAATGATCTTGCTAATTGCCACAGTGTCCACAATATCGGCTTTCTATTCATCTCAGTGGTGAAGCTTCACAAAGTGCTGTAGCTGTTTTGTTTATAGCTCCCAGGGAAAGCTGTTCATGTACAGAAATCCACTAACTGTCTTAGATCATTTGAGCAGTATAGCTGAATTGTGTTTTAGGGCAGATTTTCACTTCAATTTTAAGAGAAAAAAAAAAGTTTGCGGGGCAGGCTTAGCTAACTGGATTAAGATTGATTTAAGTACAACTAAAAGTTAGTGAAAGAAAGTTTGTTAAAGAAAAACTTTTCCATGGTAAACGGGGGGAAGGAGTACTTTGTCCACAGAAAGTTAACCTATTTTCAAAATAAACAGAGGCATCGGTTTAGTCATAGTGCCTGAGGTCTGTTCTGTTAGGTATAAATCTGCCTCATTTGAACAGCCTCTGGGTTAAAAGAGTTTGGAAGTTTTACTGAAATTATGCTAATCTGCACACCACTTTTATTTTTACATGCATAAATTAGCATGAATAACTTTTAACACCAGTTTGTTTTCTCAGAATAATTTATACCTGCTCAAAAAATTAGGACTTCTTGTGCTGCTCTTCTGTTCTTCTTCAGGTCAAAGACTTACGTAACGTGTGTTGTATTATTCTAAATGAACAATCTGTAGTAGCACCATGTCAGCAAAGAGCTATTTCATAGTATTTATATGGGTTATGCACTCAATAGTATCCAGTGTGAAATTCTTACAAAGCCTCCCATTGTTTATCTTGTGAGCCAAGATTCACTCCTTCAAGAGTTTCCCAAGGTCATCCTTGTATCACAGATCTAAAAATGCGCCCCACTACCTGAAGTGCCTTCAGAACTATTGTGAACACTGGCAGCCTCAAGGCTCTCCCTACTGCTCCATTACTGTGATGTAGAGCTGTGTGGAGGACAAGGCCATTTCCAGACACCCTCTCAGCATTACATTCACAATCCCACAGCCCACCCACTGCTCACAGTCTGTGGCTAGAGAGCTGCATTTACAGGAAGAGATGAGTGTAGAGGATCCTGGGGGAAGGGTCCATAGTCCACCAGACATCCAAAGAAGCGACCACAATCACACAGCCAAAACGTCAGACGGCGATGATCAACGACTCATGGAGAGCCAGTGAGTGTGTCTGCGCACTTTCTTTCTGTCTCGCAGGATTGTGCAAGATCAAAATGGAAAGATGGATATGCTCGTGGGCCAGCTGTTGTTTTAGCGTGCTGCACATTTGGTCTTTTTTTCTTCAAAGCGTCCCACATTTGTGTCACTGGTAACAGCAGAGCACCTCTTTATGTTGCAGTTCAGTCATAATCTGGTCAGTCAATCTGGTCTTTTATGTTTGTACTGTTTTTATCTGTGTAGAAATAGATATTAGTGTTTAAAACAGTTGTGTGATTTTACATAACAAAACATCATCATCCACCTTTACTTTGTGTACAAGTTCATAAACATATTTAAGGAGGAAAAAAATCAGAATCAAAGAAAATATGGAACAAGTTGTTTTTGTCGGCATGTCGTACATGAATTGTTCCTTCTTACTGACTGATGACTATCGTTGAGGTACATGTCTGCCGTTTTTGAATTTAGCAGCATACTTGAAAGATGCTTAATTATTTTCATTGTCAGGCTATGAAAGACATCCCTGGCATGTTATTTTGACAGCGGGGTTTTCATTTTGCAAGTAAGGATGTTTCAGTGGAATCCAGAGCAGGAGAAGCTCTTGCCCACACTGCATGTTTTGACAATTTCCTTTCTGGCTTATAAACACAAGCAAAGGTCTGTCTGCCACAGAGTGTTGCCCTGACAAAGGGTCACATGCTGCAAGCACTGAGTTTTTATGGTTAAAGGCCTTAATTTCCAACCCAGGGTCCGGATGTTTTACAGCAGGCCCACAGGGCTTGTTGCACGCCTCTGCAGAAGGTGTGAGGGTTTATTTTAACCACGACATGATGGCATCGTAGGCTTTGTGGTGTGCTGCCACTCTTAGTGAGATATGCGTCACTGCCACTTTACCGCTCCGCATTTCTACCGTTTTACGTAATGTAGCTGCAGGCACCTAATTTGGGAAACATGTGCCTGATGTTTCCACCAGTAGATATCCCAGATGAGGGATGACCACCTACCTTTTCCAGTCAGCTGCATCTGTTAGGTTGGCACGTGCAGCCTCTTCACATTGATTCATTTTTAGCGTCTTGTAAAGCTGGCAACATTGTGGTAGTGTTTGGCACGTTGCCTTGATATAGCAGCACTGCTGTCTAGCAGTACTTGCTATATACGTACTTTATACTTCTGATAAATCTGGTTTTATCATCTTGGTGGAGCACCATCTCATTTGAAAGTCTCAGTTCTCACGTGCTACATTGTTGAAGGGCAACACTCTTCATGTCTCCTTGCAGTGTGTCTCAAAGGGCCTCCTCCATACATATGGAATATGTAGGTGGATGATTAAATGATGTTGCAGTGATTCTCAGCACTCGACTGAGCCGCAACCCTGTACTGGAAACACAATAAAGAAATCATCTTTCAATTGATGATAAGATATAAGATATAGATAATATAAGTTCAATATGTGTTTCTTTTCGCTCTACACCTTTTATATTCAGTGTTTATAAGAGGCAGTCATTGTCAAGGATGCTCCCATCAATGCCACGAGCAATTGTCTTCTTTAAGTCAGAATAAAGAAATGGACAGTAGCTGTTGAACCAACAGACCTACTTAGAAAACAGCCCAACAACAATACAGTTTACAGTACACCGTAAAGTTACATTAATAACAGTAGATGTATTCATTCATTTTCTGTAACTGATTATCCTGTTGGGGGTCACGGGAGGCTTTAGCCTATCCCAGCTGACATTGAACAAGAGGCGGGGTACAACTTGGACAGGTTGCCAGACTATCACAGGGCTGACACACAGAGACAGACAACTTATCATGCTCACATTCACACCTACAGTCAATTTAAAGTCACCAAGTAACCTAAGCTGCATGTCTTTGGACTGTGGGAGGAAGCCGGAGTAGCCAGAGAAAACCCACGTGGAGAATATGCAAACTCCGCAGAGAAGGGCTCCCACACTCTGGAGTTCGAACCTCCCACCTTGGATTTGAAACAGGAACCATCTAGCTGTGAGGCGACAATGCTGTGCTTGGCTTGACTAAGTCTGACTCATTGCATCGTCCCAGCGCAGCAGGAATTTGCATCTCCATACAACAAGGCTACCCACTTGAAGGTGTGTCTTAAACTCATCATGCATTTGTGCTTGTGAACCAACTGAACATTTTTCTGTCCACGCCACCGCTGCTATTGTGGTCGACAATGTTCTTGTGTTGTTTCTTGGCACTGCATAAACGTATGCTGGATGTCTATCTCCTCCAGGTTGCTTGTAGTGTCTCAGAAAAATAGCTGTAGTGCTGCTGGAGTGCACCAGTAAGACCCTCCACCCCTTTTTTTCTAAGAGTGATTTTTCAACGCTTCAAGATCCAGTCGTCACTAAAGCATATGTTATACAACAGAAAAACAAATGGAATGGTTTTAAAATTGACATTTAAGGTGTGTCGATTGATCCACGACATCAACTCATGCACTGAGTAACATGCAAGAAAACGTTCCATCTTAAAAGTTGCCAGTAGCTTTTGAGCATCACAGTGAATTCAGTTTTTTGGACGCATATGAGATTTGTATCGCTCTTCTGCGTGTTTGTTTATTTGTATTATGAATAACGATAATAAAGCCCATCACTGACCACCGCAACCTGACTGGAGGCAGTTGGATGTGCTTTAGCCCAACTCTAGAGATAGTCCATCTTGGGTGTGACTTGGCACAAGTCAGTGCTTTTGTACTGGTAATGGAAAATGCAAATCAATGCGGCATGGTTTGACTCGGAGAGGCCAGAAGTACCGATGGAAAAGCTCTCTGTGTGTAGTGTGGTGTGTGTGTGTGTATCTGTACATGCATCCACAGAGTGATGGAGGTCTGGTCAAAGATCATTGTTATACTTCAAATGTCTATTTTCTCGGGTATCCTGCCGCCCCTTTCTCCATCCCAGGAGGAGCTGACCCTATCTCACCCCTGTCAGAGGGCATTTTGGATAACAGGCTGGGGAAACAAGCTGGAATCAAGGTGTTTAGGGCCACTTTTTCTGTGCCACTGACATAGATATTTTATTTAGCCTTCTAGATGGAGCCTTGAACTTGACAGATCAAAACTGACCTTTTTTTTCTTGGGCGTAGTGAATACAAAGAATCAAACCAGACACTATTTACCAGGATCCTTCTGTGCTTGGCCCTGTTCTTGTCAATGCTGGCCTCATGCATGCTTTCACACCTTCACCTGTCAGTACTCTGACCCATCATCGATAATACGAAAGTGATACATCACCTTTTCCATATGCCTTCAGTAAGCACTCAGTTTTGCAAATTCTGCCGAATAAAAACTGCTGTAGAAAGACACTTTGAGTAAGATGACCTTTCTTTTTCAGCAAGGTGGTGCTTTGCTAGCAAAATTACAGGCAGGACCATTTTTTTTCCACAATGCATCTTTGCTGTTAAAACTAAATATAATGGCACAAAATGCCTTCAGGTGGTGGAAGCTATATAAAGTGGTCAGACGAGTGGCTTGAAGTGCAGTCTTGTTAGGCTTCCAGGGAAAGGCCAGCACTTTTAAAAGAATGTTGAATGTGTCTGAAATGCTTCAGGAGAGGTTTTGTTGAAGCCTGGATTTCCTCAGTTATGCTTGTGGAGAGAAAATAATAAGAAACAAAGGCCTTGGAAATGTGTACTTTAGATGTTCTGAACAGAAACAGCAAGAAAATAATGAGATGAGAATTGCCAAAAAAGGAGCGTGGGTGTATTTGTTCAATTTAGAGCCGCCCCCCCCCCCCCCCTTGTTCCCAGTCCCCAAGCACCCATTCACCTGGTTCATCCTTCTTGTGGAGGAGTTGTAGAGAATGAGCTGTTACCAGGGCCTAATTGTGTAAGGCCCCCTCGGACACATGAGCTTCGCTGTCACCTCCTCTCCTCTCCTCTGCAGCAAGGATGGACCTGTTGGCAGCTGGCCAAAGCATAAATAGAGATGCATTTCCAAATCCCAGGTGGTGGAAAAGAGTTAGACTCAGTCCTGCCCAGGGCTTGTGGCCGGGTTCTGCAAGCCAAAGCAGAACACTGATAAATGTTCAGCTTGACTACACACAGCTGCATTAATTCAGAATGGTCAGTGTGTAACCACATTAGTATCAGTGTTGTTTAAATACAGATTGAGTTCAATGTGACGGGTCATGAGAATGTGCGGCTTGTAAACCAGAACATAGGATTCTGGCTGGTGTCCATCAGGGAGATCTTATATTATCCACCTCTCATTTAATCATAAATATGACTCAGCGTGGAAGATATAGACATAGATGTGTGAATGGCTGTCATGGGGATGATGGTACTTTTTTTTCCCTACCAAAGCATTCATGGAATCTCCTCTACACAGATAAGGATAGATCAGAGAGAGGGTCAGCAAGGAAATTAATTAATAAAATCAGTGTGAAATTACTTTCTGTTGAAACAGCTGAAGCATCTTAATTTGGCGGCGCTATCAATATTAAACTCTGCCTAACTCTTTCAGAATCTGACCCTTATCAAAACCATTTCTTCTTTCACTGGGTATGATTTTAAATATTTAGTCATGATGCAACTTTTTTCTTCTGATGTTATGTTTTAAACTAAACGTATTAAATCCTTCATATCTAGTTGTCTTCAAGTCATTTTATTTGAAAGGGAAGTCTTTACAATTTTGGGGTTAATTGCCAATTAATTTTGTACATGACTTGCAATGTTGCTGATCCTCTGACTTTTCCTCCAGGACCACCATGAGGTTGACATTTGTGGTTCAGACTGAAATATCTTGACTACTATTGGACGGATCATCAATCATTTTGCTAAAGATATCCAAGGGCCCTCAAGGTTAAAGACTAATGGCTTTGACGTGAATGTCTACTCCACTGATTGGCACAAAATTTGGTACAGACATGGTTTCAACATGATGTACTCTAATGGCTTTGGTAGTCCCCTGACTCTTCCTCCAGGGCCACCATAGGTTGACATTGTCATTAAAATATCTTGACAACTATTGAATGGATTGACATGATATTTGGTGCATACATTCATGGTCCCCACAGGTTTGAATTGTAATAACTTTGGCTATCCTCTGATGTTTTATGTAGCGCCATCATCGGGTCGAAATGCCTTTTTCTTAATTGTGTTACGTATTAATACCTGCAAAATGAATGGCGTTCTCATCACACTCAGCTGTGGTTTGTGTTTAGCGCTATTAAGCAATTGTTAGTATGCTAACAAGCTAACCAAAAATACATGCCTAGATGTCAGTGCCACTTGCATGTAACTAAGGTAGTCACTGATGTTAAAGACAACATATTGCATTCATATCTCTTGTGTGTTAACATATTGTTTACTCAAATACTGTTACCTTATTTTCCCCCACATCAAGTCCTTTCTTGCTCTTTGGCCATCACCTCCTTCCACTTTCTTGCATCTCAAACCATTTGAGAGTCTCTTAAATGTTCTAGTAAGTGTACCTCGATGATGTTAAAGAGCTTGTGGATCACGCTCAGTTGTCCCAGGGTAGATCAGTATTCCCCTCACACATCTGCTGTGAGGGCTCCATCTGTAAGCTTTAAATGACACTTAAGGCTTTCCTCCGAGTGTCATTCTGCCTCTGAGCTGAGGGCTCTTCAAATTCTGCACACCCCAGCTTCAGCAGAGCCCCCCGGTCTGCATGTCTTCGAAATGATGAGTGTTTTGCTTCTCAGATACTCAAACCTCTCCGCAATGCATCCTAAGATACCTTTTCAAGGGCTTCTGGAGTGCTGCTGTGAATAACTTCTCAGTGGACTAATCCCACTTCAAAAAGCATGTCTTCCAACAGTATTCTTAATCCTGAATTCACAGATTCATGCATCATCATATCCTTTGGAACATACAGCATCATGAACCATTGTGAAAACTAACCTGCATGCAATATGAGATTTTGAGAAATGTCTTGGAGATCAGTAAAATCAAAACTCATGCTAAGCCTCGTTACGTATGACCAAGACTGAGACATATCACTGTGAAAACACATTTCAAGGACACAACAGTTGATGTTAAATCTCTCTTTAGACTCTCTCTGACTTCATCAGACCCCCGGTAGAAATCCTGCCAAATGTAGTGATAGTCACTTCAGTGGCATGGGTAAGGCTAGGAGAGACTGACAGGGTAGATTGACAGTGGAGACAGGCACTTCCTTGTTCCATCTTCTATCTCTGACTCAACTTGGAGAGACAGGTCTTGTCTTGGCCTTGTGTAGCGTGGAGTCGACACATTTCACATTTCACCAGGATCTGTCAAACACAACGTCCAAGGCTCATCGCCCATAGCTCTGAGGACAAGTCAGCACTTCTTGAAGTACAGTACCTTTATAGATCTACCACACTGGAATTCACTAGTGCTAGTTCACCAAAGAAAATATTGGTCGACTGGAATTCTACTTACTCTATAAATAATCAATCAGCTGATGGGAAAAAAATAAATCTGCATGTTAGCTCTAGATGAACTAAATCGGACAGAGTGGATGGAGTGCACTCTACCTGGTAGCATTGTGTGTACACCAAAGTATTTTCGTCCTGAGGCCAGCATTAATTCTTTGCAACAATGGGAGCACAGCAGCATGACAAAGCACAGAGCATCTGTTCTGCATTTGCCGTTTATTTTTTCTGATCAACATTTTTTGGGTAAGACGCTGTGTTTGTCAGTGTCACTTTTTACCCAACTTTCCACTCACATTGTAGTAGGAGTGGGACAAAGACTACAACGACCAATCGTCAGCAGCAACAATGGAGGAGAATATACAGCTGACCACATAGACTGTTGGGTCTGCCTGCCCTCCCACTTCAGCCTTTCCTTCATCAAAAGCAAAGGCCAAAGCATTCTACACTCTACATGGTGCTGACATTTCGCCATACAGTACACGGATATTTTGTATCATAACAACCAGACATAACCAAAGTTGAAAAATGCTTTACCTCCACAGAAAGCGCTCCCTCCTGGGTGTTTTCAGTCGAGCGCCTGATCTTTTCAGCTGGGTAAAAAAGCTTTGGTGGATACATGGCCTCTTATCAAATGTAACACCAGCGCTTGTCTGACCAATGAAAATTTGTTTAGGAAAAAAAAAGCAAACAAACAATCAGCCAAGCAACCAGAAGGCATCAGTCATTGACATACACAAGACATTCAAAATACACTAGATACTATATGTGCAAAATATGTATGTGCATTCTGTCTACTGTATATGCTACAGCTTGTGAGAGTATTCAATCATAAAAAGATGAATAAGAAGCACACACCGACGGGAGAAATGAGACATGACGTGATGAAGTGCAGGTGGAAAGACATTGCATGCATCTGACTTTTGCTGGTAATAAAACCCCTCGCTCTGTACATACAAACTACTGAGGTGTCCTGTCTTCCCCGCTGAGATGTGAGCAGATGGCTCTTCTATCTCTGCCCTTTCGAGTGGGTTCTGTGTTACATCAAAACTGCCAAAAATGAGTAGGGGAAAAGTAATATGCACAAAATAAACAAATAAACGTGAGGATTGCATCACAAGAGAGATGAGTACACTAATCACAGAGGGGATGGAAGACAGCAAATCACCAGTGATGAAAACTGCAACTCTATTACTGAACATGTTGTTTCTGTGGTGTTAAAGAAGTATTATCTATAACATTCATTCATATACAGTGCTCTGCTCTCAGTGTGTCTGGGTGGAGCGGTAACACTATGTGCTGAGTATGTACAGTATGTATGAACCCAGAGCTGTTGTATATTATGATCTTTATCATTGGACATACAATTCTTAGAGCACTTTATGAAGGAAGTCATGACAAAAAATGTATGTCATAGAGCGTCATGTGTTAATGAAATGCATTCTTCTTGCTCAGACTAGCGCCCAAGTAAAGTAAATCATTGGCTGTGTGTTTTTCATTTCCCCCTGATAAATGTATTCTATATGTCTATGGACTGCAATATTTTTCAGTATCAAATTCAACATCTGCAGCCCCACCATGAATCACAGGCTATCAATAGCAGCCCGTCCCAGGGGAAACCCTATCCGCTGTAAAAAAAAAAAAAAAAAAAATAGGATGATTACTTCCACGGAAGTGCGAGTGGTCAAGGTCAGGGGTTAATTATGTGGCAGGCATAAACAACCGGGCTGTTCACTTCATTTCTGTCGATCGCTCACCGTAAAGGTCAAGCCGGTGCTCCTTGCCTAGATAGAGAGGTCAACGGGACCAGCTTGCTTACCAAACATGTGAGGGTTCACTGGCTCCGTGACATAAAAACAGATAAGATAAGATGAATCTTCCCCAGGGGAAACTGCGTATGAGGGCTAAACATAGTCCAGATGGAGAGATGTAACATGATGAGACATCTCCACATGAAAGCAAAGTCTTGACTAACCTCCAATTGTGTGGCTTACAGTGTCTTGGCAGAGGAAAAAGAAGGCTTTACCCAGATTTACCCAACATCTGACTGTAATTTAATGAAGGAAGTGGGTGAGATGTAGGGGCAATACTGCTGGGACATTACCTTTCATTCTACTAATTAAGTTTGGGGGCTTTACAAGTCTGAGAGGATTACAAGCTATTAGCAGGCGTTTATTTCAATCATTCATGTGATTTATGTTGTTGTTTGGGGCTGGTTTAGGATTTCCGATGCTAATGCATATATATTTAAGTCCAGCTAAATATAAAATGCTTATTTTCATATAAATCAGCTTCATAAATTAAACTTCCTCTGTACTCTTTTGAGGATAACAACTAGTGTCATGGATGGAGAATGTGCATGTTGCCATTGTTTCCTTCCTTTTTAAAGACAGTACTTAGCCTATTTAGGTCCCCAGTCCATTCCAATGGAAAACATTTCTAGGATGTCTAGATCTATGATTACTGTCTGACTCCACGCAAATGCTCAGACTTATATGATTGGATGTCTATAAGCCAATCACAGTGTTCCACATCATCTAGAACCGAATTGTGAGGCAAGGAGGAAGTGCAAGGCACATTTTAATCCATTAATCATATTATTAAAGTACATAACTTCTTGTTTTAGTAACTTCTTGTAAAGTAAATATGAGATGTTATATTATTTATACAGGTCAAAATATCATATGAAAGGTTGATAGCTTTTAGTCAGATTTTTTTTTTTCAAACAAACCTGTCCACTGGGATGGGCTATTTTAATGGTACTAGGAAATGATTAGGGAAATACTGTTCTGATTTGAATTTCTTATGATACAATCATCTTATAATGCATCTTACTGAATATGGGGGATTAGGTGGAAAAAAACACAATAAAGTGAAAAATAAATGAAAGATTCATGAGGTCATTTGGAGTAGAAATCCACCATTACAATATTTTTTGTGTTTAGAACATAATGGGTTCAGAATGTTTTTTTTTTCTCCAACTTTTCTAACTTTGTCTGTGTCAATTCTTAAAGCTCCTATTTTTTAACACCATTTACAGCAGAATTACTTCGACTCAGACATGCACAAAAGGTTTTATATACTTATATCAGCATTTTTTGCCTCATCTTTACGGCACATTTATATGCTCAGTTCTGCAAGATTTGACACAATACCTTTACTGTTGAATGAACTGGAAAGCATATTCATCGGGCTGTGTGTGTTTGTGTGGCTGTAGCAGGTGCAGCCACTGCAGAGGTCAGTGCAGCCCAGCAGAGAGGGCACAGGTGACCCCCTTCCAATGCAGGTCTGTTCCTGCTCTCCAGACGCCGTAGCCAATTTAGCGCTCACAGCCGGAGCTAGTTCCTGACACATAGCACTATTCATTGTTCTCATTATTGTCCGACCGAGACACTTTTTAGAGAGCAATAGAGGAGCAAAACCAGGGAGCGAGACGTTCCAGTGGACCGATGAGAGGGTGGTGACAGCCTGACCAGAGGCCGAGCAAATTTATTTTGGGGCTCATAGCCTTAGTGTCTGGAGCCTGTGTCTTTGTGCAAGGGGTGGGGATGATGATGATGATGATGTCAGTGATGATAACACAGAGTGTATGTTGTGATTCTTAGTTTATTTCACAAGAAAAACCATTGAATTTATTAAAAATCACACTGACGTAATGAATTTATTTATCAATGACATCGACAGGAGAATGGCACAATAAAACATAGGCTGCGCCTGTGCAATATGTTCACATTAGCGCCTTAATAATACAATAGTCACTATCACTTGTTTATTTGTTGCAAGCAACATTACAATCTAATGTAATGACACTAAATACAGTCTTAGTTGAATCAGCATCATCCTGGCACAGCTTCAAGAAAAAGTGAACATTATAAGCTTCACTAAAGTAGTATTATTGGAGAGCCAGTGTGTTGCATTACATTAAATTGTACGCCTTGTAGTTTTATTGTCTCCATGCGCTGTAGAAATCTTTACTCAAACTGGCTTGTTAAATCGTTATAACCAAGATAGCACCATCCCTATTAAACTGGAGACATCAGTTGCAAAATGCTGTTACCATACGGCTTGAATGACCTATTTAATTGCAGAACGGTCGACTCTGACTATTATTAGTGCGGGGAACTCCTTGGATGCATGCCTGCAACTGTGTAAAAGAAGTTTTGTAAACAGAGTTTATTTACCATACCACTGGGCTAGCACATCTTTCTCTCTTCCACCCTCTCCTTGTCGTTCTTTCACAGTTTCTGTCTCCTCAATCCTCTCCATGCGTCTCATCGCCTCCCGTCTCTAGTTTTTATCGGGTGAATTAACTGCACTCCCTGAAGTAATCCCTTTTCTCCCACCTGATTTACTTGCAACACACCGCTTTCAAGTCTCACTTTCCCTGCGCCAATCTCCCAGGGGCTGATGGCCTCTCATAAAAGGGAAGCAAATCGTAAGATGGGCTAGCTGTGTTTTCCTGCCTCTGTGGTATGTTCTGCTCCAGGCTATTTGAGTGGCTTGCCCATTTAGCTCACCTTTGTATTTGAAACCACAGTACTGGTGGCAGCAAAGCCGGATATGAACTTAAAGGGTAACAACAGTATCACTTATCTAAGTGGCATGATTGCAGTGGCCAAATAACAGTGGATTGTGCTGCAGAATGAGCTGAGGGTTGTTTGTGTTTGCAGTTGTACATTTCAGCTGTGTGATTGGCTGGTGACCTATAGCTAACCTCTTGCCCACCCACACCCCTCAAGGATAGGCGAGTGTGGCTTATGGATGTATGGATACACATTAATGTTTCAGACACATAGATTTTTTCTTGGTTCCTTACTCCTTTGACATTTGAGGTAATAGTCTCTATACAGGGTCTGCTGTTCACTTCCCACTTACTATACTCAAGGGCTTACTCAGCTAAAATCTGCTGCAACATTTGTGTCATTTATGCTTAGATGTTCACATTAATGCGACTGCATTTATACACAGATGGATCTACATTCAGTTAATGCATTGAATTCATTACATCTCAGTGTTCACAAGTGGCTATAAAATCACATTTCCGTTTGAGTGTTCCGCTAAGGGAATTAGTAAAGACCAATATACCCCCTGTGCAAATTACTCTGCTGGAAATGCATGAATGATATTTAATATGGCTTTGCTGTACCCCTGATTAATAACTGTATTAGTGTTTTTATTGTTGTTGTCACAGCTGCTAACAAGTAGAGTTTCTTAAGGATTAGAGTCATTTAAAAACTGAGAAGCTGAATTGTTAAACGAGAACTGGCTTTTGTTCTCTGAAAGGCGGGCTCTGGTTGGCATTTCTCAGGGTAACAGTTCTTAACAGGATCATACGGCCCCTCGAACTGGAATTAATTACAACATTATCCCCCTTGATTGCAGTAACCTTCCATAATCAAGATGTTTCCTTTTGACAAGTGCTTGTTTGTTCATCTCTATGCTAATATTGTGTTGTCTGTATAGTTACGTGTATTAGTCATGCTGGCTGTTTTTGGATTTGTAATTATATCAGATTGTCCTTTGCTGGCTCATCGAAGTTAAAGCCTGGGCTGGAGCGTAAGAGAGATCCCAGGTAAACGTGAGGAAACAGGTTTATGGAAAACATGAGTCTCAGTCACATTTAAAGCATGATAAGTTTAAGCAACAAGCCACAAGATGCCATTGTTTACAGTGATTTTGGAACAGCTAAGGGGTGTTGTTGGCATAATGCAGAGTAATGATAAAAATGATAATGCATTTTATTTATAGGCACCTTTCAAAGCACTCAAGGACACCTTACAAGACGCAGTTTACATACAGCATACAGCAAGAGTTAATAAAATGACTAGATAAAAATCATCATTTTAAATATAAAGTGTATAATCATCATGATAAAATCATCATCAGTGCAAGCCTCAATAATATGCTAGCTTGAAAAGATGTGTTTTAAACAGGATTTGAAAGTGAAAAGGGAGTCAATATTGAGAATGTCATGTTGGGGAGAGTCATAGAGGTGGGGGGCAGAACGGCTGAAGGCTCTAGAACCCATGGTAGTCCAGTGGGCAGATGGTGATGTGAGTTGGATTGCAGAAGAGGATCTCAGAGTACGGGAGGGTGTGTAGATATGAAGGAGCTCAGACAGGTAGAAAGGGGCTTGATTATGAAGGGCCTCAAAGCCACAGTGTGTAGGAATTTCTCCCATATAAAGCTGAAATCATATTGCATTCAAATGGATAGCGCACTCTAGCGCCTCACTGTTTCAAACGCGTATTGCAGCAACGTTGATGAAACCATGTCATCTGATACTTCATGGAGTATTCATTCAGGCTCCTACACAGACACACGCGACGCAAGTTGACAAACCCCCTCCTCACCATGCTGGCTGTGTTTACAACGTAGGACTGTTGGGTGTACATCGAAACAAACCAATCACGTCTTGTCTTGAATTGGAAATCCGCCTTTTATGAGAATAAGTCAGATTATTGCTGGAGGTAATAGTACACCAATGATGACATATTTATGAATGCAGACATCAATTTTTGCCAATAAACAACTGAAAATGTTACACAATGTCCCTTTAAAGGTGAGTAGCAGTGGCAACTATAATGCTCCTGTCACCTGAGCTGTTGTTACTTCCAAGGGATATCATTTTTGTTTCAGCGTAGCCAATTACTTTCTGAGTAACCAAGCTACACTGTAACAAAAATATCGCCAATGACATAGCTAAAGAAAGGTGAGCAAAATAAAATATGTTAGCTTGCAAAAGTTACATTGTTGACTCACCATAGATTTATGGTGTCTGTCCGCTTTGGATGGACAAAAAAGTCCGGTGGATTGGGCGGCAGCAAGTATTTCTCCAATGAAGCGAAGTGGTAGGCTCTTATTTGTTTCTTCTGCAGTATCTTTGTGAGATTTTTGTGCGTTCATTAAATGACAGCATATGTGCATGTATGCATATGTTACTTCTGATTGTTCCCATTCTGGCAAATAATAAATGATACGTGCTTCAGTTGGCAGTTGCTCTCTTTAGTCCATATGACATCCCATATGACAATATGTGACTAATTGGTGCAGTAATACTGAAGTTGTAATGTGGTCACAGTTGTGTTTTCAGAGTTTTTTTTCAGCAGCTTCAAACACACCTCAGCCAATCATAATCAAAGACCAGAACTATCCATTAGCTTGAGAGAAGAACAATACAGCTGATTACTGTGTAGTTTGCATCTGATTGTAGCAAGCACTTAAAATGCTCCAGTCCACCCTGAAACACCCAAATCCACCCTACTAATGACAAATACCTGATCATCTGTCAACCAAATTTAAAAACTTGAATGCTTTAATTTTTGTCATATTAAAGTCGTTACAATGATGTTGGCATTGTTGTTTCCCATAAGCTTCAGTTTTAAGCCTCAGTCCATACAGTGCATCTCTGCAGTTGTCTCATATAGGTTAAGTCACCATAATTCAAACCACATAGAAGCAACCACATGTTCCCCAGCGAGCTGGAGACAATGTAGATCAAAACATAATGTAATTTTGGGGAGATGGGGACTGTGCAACAACCCACATTGGAAGTTTAATAGCTTCATGAAATGGCTTTGAAAATGGTTTGAGAAAAAGACGCTGAAAAACAGCCACACGTGGACGTGCACAAACAGTCATACACCCTCTCTGCAATGGTAAAATGCAAAAATAAAGCAATAAATGTCATATACGAATCTTCACAGCGTGACAGTCAATATAATTGGGTAAATACAATTTACTTCTCTCTGTTATAATTTGCACGATCCATTGTAATTAAAGATGAGTGGCCCCTGCAGTTTGGGTTTGATCTACCTACTAACATAAAGTGTTGATGCAGCCGGTCTTTGAGAGTCGGGTTTTTAGTGCCAACTGTGAAAATCTGCTCTTTTGTCCTGCTCTGTGAGCCACAAGACCGTATGCTGGCTGGTAAAACAATTTTCTTCAATCTCCCCAAGAATGATGAGCTAAAAAATACAAGTTGAGTCGCATCACAGTGTGAGGATCTGTATTTTGCTATTTATTTCATGTGCAATACATTTGATTTATCACCTCAGTTAAGTGGCTGTATAGCAGAGAATTAACAAATAGCACAGCTTCTCTATCATGAGCTATATCTGGAGCAGGGTGTAGCCATACTAAAAGACATAGCTGGCCTTGTTGTGTGCTTACAAGGAAAAATATGAAGTAAAAACACAGTGTTCGATGGGAGTCAAGATTATACAGAATGTACTGTATCTATAGAGAGAAATGTACTCGTCCAGGCAGACACATAAAACAAAATGTCTTCCATGCATTCCAGACAAATGAAAACAAACTAGATGTGTGTTTCAAGTTCAACCTGCACACCTTTTTTATGGCCTTGTGGGAAAGGTTTTACAGCTCAATTTCATTAAACATCTTTTCACCCAAATACAGTTGTCTCGTGGGTCCCCCCATGGATTTTTGGGTGAATCACAAAACATTTCTTATTCCTCTCCCTCTCTGTGCCTCTCACTCTCTTTTATTTCAATCTATGTTTTATTATTTTTTTATCCTGCTTTGCTGCAGATTAAAGATGCTGCTGCTTCCAGTCACAGTACCTCAGTGACCATTATGTGTGAAGACCATGACTGTATTTCTCCGGAGCATATGGGACATTCCCCGAAAAAAAAGATGTATTTTGAGATATTAAAAATGTGCCTAAGTGACTATTATAGATGTTATAGATAAAATCTCAGGGAGACGAAGCACCGTGAAAGACTTACTTTAATCATGTTTCACTTTCTTAAGCTTTCCAAATCTCAAGCCTAGTTACATATTCATGAAGCCAAAATGTACCTATGAGTCAGAGACAACTCATGGTATGTTTTAGAGGATTAAAAGTCTCATAGCAACCATGGGTAAATTTGGAAATCATTAGAGATTTGTTCAGAACTGTTCAGAAGTTTACTTCTTTCCCTCCCTCCCCTGGTAAACTATCCCTGTAATCCTATTTCCCGTCACTGTACCTATAATAGAACAGGGTGCAAATGGGTGTGATGGGTGGGGTTGTGGGTCTGTCACCTTCTGTAATTGGTTAGATGAGTCAGTCAGAGAAGAGCTGTTTCAGAGAGCAATTACAGAGCCATTGTGTCTGTACAGCAGATAATAATTCTGTGACAATTTAGCATATTGACAATATTGTTTTGCTCTTCTATGTTTCTGTGGTGCTTTAATGAAGAAACTGAGGGTATTTACTGAGCCCTCTGCAAAATTACTGTCAGCGGTGCAGTAGTCAGCAGCTTTGTAGAACTGAGCAAGAATGGTACGCTGAAAAGTATGATAATTATGTAAGCCACAAAGAAAGTACGCTAGGTTAATTGTTCTTAACATCTCCAAACTTGGCTCTGTGTTCTAGCATTAATGGTCTCCCAAGGAGCAATTTGATTTATTAGTTTCAAGAAACCAGTGTCTTTATGTGAGCTTCTACGGGCAGACAGAATCAAGTAACACACAGTGGAAATTCAATACATGCTCCCTACCAATGCATTCTAATGAGATGAGGTCTTTTTAATTGCCTACATCATGTCTGCTTCAAATAAATGAATGCACCTTTTTTTGTTGTTTCTTGGCTCTTCCAGATATTAACGAATGCGAAAGGGACCCCTGCAAGAATGGGGGCATTTGCACAGATATGGTTGCCAACTATTCCTGTGAATGCCCAGGGGAGTACATGGGAAGGAACTGTCAATACAGTAAGTGCTCATATTCCTTTTTATGTCTCTGCACCAGAAGTGTTCTGTTTTCGGGTTGTCCGTATGTTCGCTCCATTCTTGTGAACACAATATCTCAAGAACACCTCGAGGGTTTTTTTTTTTGTTTTGTTTTGTTTTGTTTTGTTTTTTTCAAATTTGGCACAAACGTCCACTTTGACTTAAGGATGAAATAATTAGATTTCGTTGGTCAAAGCTCGAGTATAATGTGATGTCACAACACGTTACTGCCATAACCCAAGAATTCATACGCTAATTACGACAAAATTTGACACAAACGTCTAATAGGATTAAATGACAAAGTGATGACATTTTATATCCAACTTCAGTATGACATCATAAGGTTCTGCAAAAACACCTTCTGACCATTATTCAACATCATAACTCAGGAAAAGAAGGGGAGACATTTGGTTTGATACTGAGATGGTGACACTAATCTTGGGTCACCTTGAAACTGGGCTGATTGTGCTGCCAGGTTGAAGATGTGCAAGCCGCATTCATGTTTTAAAATTTGTAGCTTCTTTGCAGAAACCTCCATATTTGAAGCTTTGTCAAGTGTCATACCTACACGAGTCTAGACAGACAGTGATGAAAACTGTTACTGCAGCTCGACTCATTCATGGAAGCATACGACCGCAAGGTGGTAATTCCAGTTTTTTATGTTTGTCTTTTACCTCTTTTACAACTTCCCATTAATTCTTAACAGCACACCAGATGCTGCAGGTAATGCACAGTGGGTAGTATTAGCCAAGCAAACTGATCGATCAGAGACAGTTTGCTGGTAAAAGAACATCTCACCATGCTTCAGTGGATAGTGTGTCAACCTTTGATGAAAACCTCTTTAGAGGTTATACGACTGTGTTAAGTCTTGAGGACATTTCTTTGCTTTGCAATATCCATAGTTACAAGTATAGATTATGTTGGTGTACATGTAGCCCACACTTGATCTTATCTCACAGCAGTCATGTGGAGGCAAAGTGGGGGAGTTTTACCTTTATGAGTCTTACAGAGCGTTTGAAATTTATCATTTGAAAGGTTCATTTTAGTCCCTGTTCTGTCTCACACAACTTTTGGAAGTTCATGTGTTTTTTTACTAACATATAAGGAAAAGTCTGGAGTGTTTATTCAGTAATTTTCCACTGATTATATCTGAAAATACCTTAGGGGTAAGAGCTGATCCTCTCTCTTACTGGACAGGATGAATTTCAGGGAAAGCACACTCATAAACTGAAATCCCCCTGTGTATCTTTTAGATAATGTCTAGTGCAGCATGACTTTCTGAATATTAATATATAACGTATTCACATTCCACACAATGTTCATGTTTTCTGAAGGTTATCATATGATATATATTTAAAACCCCCAAGTTTCACTAACATAAATCCAAAGTTCTCCTTGTATTAGTTCAACAGAAACATGAATAAATAGAAAAAGAAAAACGGCTGAATTTCTGCATGTTCAAGGAAACACAATAAACCCTAAAGCAGGAAAGTTAAAAAAGAAAAGAAAAAAAAAGGCTGAGCTGAAAACCGAACATTTGAATGCTGAGAAGTCATGGCCACTTTGTGCTTGCAAGCCCCTATTTCATTTCTTTTGCCCAGTGGCTGTGTAGAACGAGAGAGAGCTTCCGTCTTATCACAAGTAGCTTTCTTTTTGCAAGACGCCGGAGAGCTTAAAGTGGCCTCATGTGTTTATTATGCTATTGTGGGGATTTTGTCTGCTCAGTCTAGGAACATATTAGGATTAATGTATCAGTGGACTCGGAGCCCTGAGCCACCCCTGCACCGCTACTCACAAATTAATTCATCAGATTTTCTATCTTAGGTGCAGCACAGTTGTTCGGCAGTAGACTCAGGAATTTTCAGGAGCAAGTCTGCATCGGAAAGACTGCAGACATTTTGAATGTTGCTGTAGTTGTTTTTATAAAGGCAATGACAAAAAGCGGAGGGGGATTTGTGATTGGAGAGGAGTAAAGAGGCGCAGCCTGACTGATAAGGTTGGTGTGGTGAGTGAAGAACTTGAGGAGAAAGATTTACTCCTGCTGACTGAACATATGTGAAGCTCCATTATTTATGTAATGATGCTTATTTTCATTTTCACATATAAATTCAATATTTGCACAGCATATTACACAACCATTAATCCACCCAGCCAAAGATGCAGCGCAGTCTGTAAGTATTAGAATGGTTTGTTTTGGGTCTGTCTGTACTAACACATTAGATATGAAATAAAACAATGTCCATGAGCTGATAGTGCTGACTCTGGTGGTGATTACAGCCACAACAGATGAACAGTGTAGAAATTACAGCTCTTTTTATACAAATTCCTCGAGGGTGAAAAGGGCAATAAGTCTTACACCGCTCATCTAATTTAGATGTAAACAACCACGAACCCCCCTCAAGCTAAAACACTATAACCTTGTTTTTTGGTTATGTTTTTGTTTTTGTTTTCCATTTGAAATTCAGTGCACAGGAGTACAGTCACACATAATGCACTGCAGCCCTAATACTTTACAACTGAACAATATGTTTCCTGACAAGTCTGCTTCATGTCAAAAAATCAGCCTGGAATGAGAGGCTGGGTTACCAGCAACAGGAAAAGGTTTGTAACCTGTCAGGGCATTTCAAAAAGAAAACATTACAAAGACGACTATATCATATATCAAGTGATGACATTGGAGTTGGGGGGGGGGGGGGTCTTGCAAATTATTTTGCCACCTGTCAATTACTATAGGCTATAGAGACAGAGCAAAACGCATCATAATCTGAAAGCCACGCCTCCAAAGGGGAAACAAGGCCCCTCTTTCCCCTCACACTTTCCCCCTCAGTTTCCAGCCTCTTGAGTTTTCCCTTTTCCCAAATGCCAAAAAGTTGCTGTGTGGTGGGCTGCACGGCCAATATCAGCTGCCGAGCAGAAAAACGGAACCTTGTAGAAGACAAAAGTGGACACACAATAAAACGTGAGGCTTCAACAGGGAAGAAATTGTGGAATCCTGACACTCGGTATGCCTATGTGTGCAGCAAACACTTTGTCAAACCCTCCAAATGTATTTTTTTAGAGTAACAGTTAACTGTATTTATGTATGCTAAGCTAAAGCATTGACAGTATGAATGTAACTTCTGTTATAATTGTGCCCAGCGCGCCGCGATTCAAGCAGTCCATTCCAGCGGTCCGCTCTAGCACCGCTATCAATCTACCAGCGTGTAGAGGCATGTCTCAAAACAACAACATGTACCGGTAGTAGGAGCATGCTGACGGCTGAGCATGCCGAAATGCTCATCTTCTTAACAAAGAATCTCCACAGAGTAGCGATCGATTTAGTTAACTGACTGATTTCTGCTCATGGTTTTTCCAAGACGAGCAAGGTAAGGAGAAGGGATACTAAGGTAGACCGGCAATATTAAGCTTATCAATATACCGTTGCCTCTCTGGTAGGCATAGCGTGCTAAAATAATCCTTTGCCATCTTATTATTAGCTAATTATTAGCTAGCTATAGCTAATAATTTTAGCTAGCTAGCTAGCAATTAAGTCGTGGAGACTTGAAGGCGCGGCTGCGGAGGCAGAATGACAGCGAACGAGCAAGCCTCGTTTCCCCTTTGGGGGCGTGGCTTTCAGATTATGACGCGTTGCGCTCTGTCTCTATAGGCCCTCAAAAATGCAAACCCATCTCTGACATGATTTTGTTTTCTTTTCTTGGTAAAATAGTCAGTAGCAATCTATAACAAAATTTTATGCTTATTCTATATGAACTAGAAAAAACTAGTTTAGGTGGAAAATTTGTCAAGACTGTCAAGCGGAGCACATCTTTAAGTCCAGCAAGCTGTCATGTTTTTAAACATAAAAGACAGTGGTGTGTGTGCGCCTTATAACTCCTAACTAGCGTGCACTAGGAAATAGCATGTACTGTGACTGGTAACTACCTGACACCACTGGTCTTTCATTACGCCCTCCCTGCCTGGTAAATACCCACATCTTGCAGACTTAACATACTCACATTGTAATGAAGACTTTCTACTAAAATATGTGAAGCATCATGTCAAGCCTAAACTGAGATAACCCTGATGACATCACGGACATTACTTGAGTTATTTACTCAGATTTGAGGAAGCTTCTTCTTCAAGCTAAGTATTTTGATATGAATATGTAGATTCTCACGTGTAAGAATCATTGGATTAGGACAGACAACCACAATATTGTAATACTGCCACAACCACTTTTTTTAATGGGAGCACCACATATACACACTATGCTACAATTGCCAGCAACATGGCAAGCTACTGTACCAAGCATCTATTCTGCACTGAGTGCTGCATGTTTGCCCTTTTTTTGTCATCTCCGAGAGTTAAAACAAATTCAACTTTGGGCATAACCCTGCAGCAAATTGTTATTTATAAGGCAGCCGTCCAATCACAGTGAAGTAAGGGCGGGACTAATAGCCTGCTTCAAAGACAATAACAATGGAGGAGAAATTAATAGTGAGCTTGCATAGACCAGAAGGTGCGTCCTCTCTTCCAACATGCCTCAGCCTTCCCTTCATCCAGAACAAGTTGTCAGCCTTGTGCCAAAATTTTTCTGATATTCTGTATCATAGCAACCAGACACAACCAACGTGTCTCATCTGAAAAAACACTGAGCACCTTATTGTGTCTTATTGCTCTTCAGTTTAAGAGGAACTATGCTCATTTTCAAAATGCATACATGTCAGGAGGGCTAAAATTCAAATGTGTGATGTCATAGGGTATAAAGTCTGGAGCTGCCCCAGAGGCAGTGGATGGGAAAGACTGAGATTACTCAGAGTGATGATCTGAGTATATGGGTACATTTTTTTGTTTCAGAACTGAGGACACTACAATGGAAGAAAGCTCGTTTGGGTATTAAAAAGAAAACAAACATTATGTGGGGTCACAAAATCAGGCTACCATTCATTATCTATGGAGCAGCTCCAGACTTATGACAGACATATGACAGGATTGCAACTTACTTCTCTGGTTTCTGGCTTTGAGAGTGAGTATCTCATGTTCACAAATAATGATTAAAGGCCACAAAAATAATTGTCATTTAAAAGCAGCATTATACCCAATATTAGCCAAACAATGAAGCTTATTTACAAAGCACTGAAATCAAGATAAATTAAATCATTTGCAAAAACAACAGAATTTGCAGTAATACCTCATATCATGCTGCTGAGCCACCTTTAATCACTGCAGGGGAAATTCATTCACTGTGACAGCCCAAGGTGAAATGCTGCTTTAACATCAAAATCAAAATTTTGCCTTTTCTATTTCAATTAGTCGATTTTGTCACAGCCTTATTACAAGAAGTACAGTTGGTGGGGTCACCTATGAATATAGCATGCACAGAAAAATGTGTCGTGATTCTACTTTAATGCAAGGACTCGTCATCTCCTCTGAGTTGTTCCCTCAACCCACATTGTGTGTGTGGGCTCGTCCTGCACGCACATTGGCTGGTGCAGATTAAGCTGCTGTACATTTTCTGGTCATACCAGAAAGGAGCGTGAGAATATAAATATAATGTGAAGGCAGCAGCAAGCTCTTGGCCATTGCCTGTCTGTTCAGTGATTATCCGATTTTACTGAAATAATTACAGTGCCTTCAATATTGATTCCCATGATCCAATGGAAAGCGAGAAGTGAGAAGAAGAATCGTATCTGTCACTTGCCAACATGAATCCCAGAAAAATATACAAGAAGGCATAAAACACAGTGAGGTAACACTTGGCACATGCTGTCGCAGTCTTTGTGCTGAATAAAATTTGGGATTGTTACTGCTGTATTCGTCCAGAGACAGTCATGCTTTCAGACACTAATATGGGTTAAATGGTTGGCTAAAGATCCACTATTGAGGCAAGATGAGGACTGTTCAGGGTCCCGTTTTCCAAAAGCATCGGCTGAAATGATTGTAGAACCATCTGCCTTGAGCAGAAGCTAAATCAATTTAAGAACACCAAGGTTTGCTTTAAATTACTTCCATCCTGTAGCATCTAATAAAACCCAACAGCCCTGTATCAAATACGCCCGCAGTAAGCTGAAGGCTCTGGCTATTCACTGCAAATAGCCTACATTTTCATGACCTTGTGACGTGAGGTCGTCTAAGGACATGTCGAGGGCTGAAATGTACTATCAGTGTTTCTTTACGCTTTATATAAAGTGACAAGTCCTCATATCACTTGTCCTGTCAGTCACAATGTCTGACTGCTATATACCCAGAGTTCGTAAATGCTGTAAATGTACAGTGAAAAAAGAGCAAAAACAGAAACAAATGAGTTATTTTTTGTAGTTTGGCAGTTAATGCTATTGTTTATGACATCACTGACTCCCCAACTATTTCGCTGAGAATTAAGAATGCTGTCATATTACCTGAATAGTCCAACAGGAAGGATCATGAGTGATGAAAGACACATTGCAAACAAACTTGCACATTGTTGCACTATTTATTCAATATGCTGTAGACCAACCAAATTTCTAAAACTTCATGCTGACTCCATTGTATAAAACTATACAAAACTATACTTTGTGTAAGGGTGCTTTCACACCTGCCCTGTTTGGTTCAGTTCAATCAAACTCAATTTCGTTTGCCCCCCAAGTGCGGTTCATTTGGGCAGGTGTGAACACAGCAATCACACTCAGGTGCGCACCAAAATAACCGGACAGAGACCTTCTTGAAGAGGTGGTCTCAGTCCGGTTACAGACAAACTCTGGTGCGGTTCGGTTGTGGTGAGAACGTGTTCCGACCTCGATCCAAACCAACTGCGGTCACATGACACATTGTTTGGATTAAACATGAGCATGTTACAGTCCCAGAGGATTATTAATGTGCACCTCCTCCTGTACGGCCTTAATATGCACATTTGGTACATCCAATGCATCAAAAATACTTGCAAGTGTACTCTTCATCCCACACTCTTCAACATTTTGTTTACTTCCTGGACATGGAAATTCTGACCAGTCAAGAGCAGCTTTCTTGCACAAGACATTTGATCTGGTCCACTTGTAAATGCTGCCGTGAGAACACGAACCAACTCTAGGTAATTATGCAACTTTGTAACACAATGTGTCCCTGATTCAGACCAAAGCAAGTGAACTCTAGGGGCCCTATTTAGATGTGCGTGCGGCACATGGGCGTGTCCCAGTCACTTGCTAGTTAGACAGCGTGTTTTCAGACTGTGCGCCATGGCAGAGAGTCTAAAAGGGTTGGACTTACTCTGTGAATTAGTCATGGGTGTGTTTTGGCCGTATCATTCCATAAGCCAATCAGTGTCACCTCTCATTCCCTTTAAGAGAGGCGCAATTGGAGCGCACGGTGGAGAGCTAGTTAGATGGCGGACCTACCAACTGGAAAGAGTGAGCGTTTTACAGCTGAGGAGACGATAAATGTATCTCTATATCGACTGTCCCGTCACATCTGATGTCAGATCAAAGGGGATTGGCACTGTTTGGCACGTTTGGCACGCGTAATGGAAACCCAACCTGATTTGATTAACACAGCTGCAATCTAATAAGTTCACATCCCTCTCAGCCAACCACAAACAGCCACAGCATCAGATAGGGAGTATATATTCAGCATCTGTCATCTTAGAAAAGCCAAAAGAAAAGAAACAGAGTGAGACTGCGAGAGAGAGAGCACGAGAGAAACGCTGTCAACAAATTGTAAGTTATTCAATTTTATTTTAACCCGGAGGTTAGAGAGCCCAGTTCCCTCTCCAGCATCCTGAACCCCCCCGCCTGAAGGTGCAGGAAGGGCTGGTCCCGTGGCTGCACCCGGGCCGTCTGGTCTGGCTGCGCGCAGGCTGCGGAGCTTCCCCCGGGTGCCCCCGGCTGTGCGGCGGGCTGTGCGGCCGCTGTGCATCCTCCTCCTCCTCACAAGATGATCTTCAGTTTTACGCTCTAAAAGCTTTTTTTTAAATATACATTTGTACGTGGCTCTAAGTTTACATTTTTAGTTCACAGAAGCTGGTTATTGTTGTGTTTATGTCAAATTAAAGTTTATCAAACATCTTCACATCTTTGATTTGTGATTTACATGCCAAAATGATCACAATTCATTTGGGAAAGACAAGTTCATTTTACAGGCTATGCATCATCAGCCAGTGGAGGTCTGCTTGCAGTTCCGTATATTCGGACACTGCAGCTTGGACCTCCCGGATTATGATTATCATTATTACTGCGATTAGATCATTCTGAGTAATGACTGACCATTAAGACGTGTTTCTGATAAATATTTTAATGTGCACAATAATAACCTTTCACATTGTAAACATATTTTTATTTGTTATCTTTTGCATATGTGTGGCTACTCCATGTGTGTCTGAGCAGAGTGCACGCGCGTTGTGCACCCGCCTAGAGACGCATATTACTAACTTGTTTAACAGCGAAATATTGCGCCGTTGACTTTAGACCAGGTTTTTGTTGGTCACTGGCGCATTTGCTTTTCCCGTCATCTAACTAGCAACGCGCCATGACTGCGCCTGACCACTCCTCATTTTTAGACGAACACGCCCAAAGAAGCACAAGTTCATTTGCTAGTTAGACGAAGAGGGCGCAGGGCGTGAAAATGACAACTGCGCCTGCATCTAAATAGCAATGACACTTGCGCCATGGATTATGCGCCGTCCACCGTCCGCTTTAGACCATCTAAATAGGGCCCTAGGTCTGAAAGCACCTTTAGTGTGTAGAGGTCAATATATCAGAAATACAGGAATACTGAAAGATATCTTTGGAAACAGTGTCACCATTTTACAGTTTGTCTACCAGAGACTACTATTTTTCAACTATGAAAAGCTCCAGCCGGGCTATAATTTGTATGAAAACAGGCATGTCTTGCACACTTTAAATGTGTAACTGCACACACCCAGACACCCACATATAAAACATACAGGTGCTTTTCATTTAGTCTCATTTCTCACTTGTAGGACCCCTGTCATATGACTGTGTGTTTATTATTCTTTTCCTCATCCCCCCTTTCTGCCGCATGCTCATTAGTATTGGTGTGTTGGCATTAATTTCAGTGGGGCTCTAATTTGTTTAGGCTGTAGGTAGGGCTTGTGGGAGATGGATTCAGCTGTCACATCGCGGTAGTGGTGGTGTTAGTGATGTGTGTTGTCGCAGGGCTGATGTATGCTCAGGGGCCAGCAGGCCAAGGCCCGGGGGCTGGCTGCCTCTGCTGCTCTGACGGACGACTGGCAGGCAGCTCGTTAAGAGTGGCCCTTCATTGCCGCAAGGTGAGAAGGACTGCAACTTTGCAACAGTGTCTTGCCACAACATCCACATAGAATACCTTACAAGAGAGCTGCCCAAGAGGTACAACATCTAGACAAATATGATGCTTTGGTGAAGCGACATTGCACCTCAGCCCTAATGTCAGGTCGTAACGAGGAAAAATAGATTCCATTTCACTTTCAGGAGTTAAATCAGGGTGACATACCATGTGGTGTGTGTGCCAAAGTAGCATGCAAAATCCACAAGGTCCCTAACAAATTGAAAATCAGGAATCATAAAGAATGTTTTATGGCTCTAAGTACTGATTTGCACCCTCGACGGAGATATCATCCTCAACTCAATTAACACCCCTTAATGTCTTTACAAAGCAGGGGCGTTTTTTTGTTTTGTTTTGTTGTCATGCAAGTAATTTTCAAATCAGTATATTTTTTTGAACTGTTTTTGTCATAAGGACATTCACACAGACCGCAAAGATTACATGAATAAAAAGCGAGATGATATTTCTTAGGAACAAGGTCAATTTTTTGGAGCTCTCACACTGCGAATAAAAGCATAAGCCGATCTCATTGTGACAAACAGATGTTAGGTCACAATGTCATGGCAATAGCAGACCTGTTGATTGTTTGTGTTTCTCAGCACCCTGTATTACATGATAAATCAACATAAAACTATTTCAAATTCCAAATTATTATATTCATCCTAAATGATATGAATATAGAAGTTTGGTGCAAAATATTTGCAGGAAAAGTCTGTTTGTTTATTCATGATGCCCCCAGTGTGTACAGGCCTTTTATGCCATTTATAGACATGCTTTAGTGCTCTAAGCAATTTATGTCTATGTCAGTTTGACAAATGTTTTTAGCAATGTTAACAGCAAGGCTCTAGAGATGGCAATGTTGGTCTGTTGGTTGGTACACTTTGGTCCAGACTTCTGGATCAGACAGTTCTGTACAGACATTCATGGTCCCCAGAGGATGCATCTTTAAGAATCAATGACTTTGATGATTCTCAGACTTTTGCTCCAGCACCACCAGCAGGTTTAAGTATTCACATATGCTGTGAAATATCCCAGCATCTTCAAGGTGGATTGATGAAAGCTTTTGTGTGTCCGTATTTAGTTTAAAGTAGCAAATGTTAGCGTGCTGATACTCAAAACCGAGATGGTGAACATAGTAAACAATACACCTGTAAGCATGTTAGCATGCTGGCACTAGCTTTTAGCTTGAAGCACCGCTGTGCCCACAATAAGTGCAGCCTTGCAAAGTTGTTGGCATGGTTGTAGACCCTCAGTCTTGTTTTTCTTATAGGGTTAGAGAAGGACAACATATTCCCTGGGCTCTTGTTCAACTTAACCACAACATTTAAAGCCAGTTTCCGGTCACTTCAAATCTAAAATCTGAGCCTGCAAACATACCGTTTGAATTTAAAATATATGTCTCTCGTTTATTTTCATAATTACGATTAAAAATTATGTAACAGGAGAAATCAGTTCTTAACAAGTGCTCCCCAGTGTAAAGGGTGTATGTCCAAATTTATTCATACAGTTTGAATTTTGAAATATCTTGCTGACAGATGAACCTCCTTGGCTCATGTCTAAAGGCACTTTTTTAAAAGTCACTAATATAAACTTATATTAATTGTGTCTGAATTACAAGGATTAGGCACATAATGCTTAAATATAACTGTAATTACTCTATATATAAGGGCTGGACAATATATTAATATCATAGTGACAACCAGTGACTGTCACTGGGGGGGCAGTGTTTGCTTCCCCGTGTGATTGTAAAGCCAAACCCTGTTCTTTTTTTTCTTAATCCAACCATGTGCGTCTGTAGGCAAAATGTGACCATGTGCATTTGTTGTTAAAGTAAAAAAAAAACATCAATTTGTGGGGTTGTAGCAATGTCGTGCTTTTATTTTGAAAGATACTATATGCAATCTGTGAAAACTGAAGTGTATTTAAAACAGACAATGAATGTGACAGGCTGAAATTGACACAACATCCCAGAACGTCAACAACGAACGCACCCAGGGTACCTGCATGTCATGTGGAGGGTCATTGACCAAACATCAACATGTGAAGAGGCTGGAGTGAGAATATGTTGGATTTTCTCCATACACCCCAGCTCTACTGCAACACTATTGTCATTTTGGAAAGTCCTAGCCTTCACTCTGATAAGAAAGGTCCCCCATCTTTCTGAGCCATGAGTTTAAACTGGTTCACCATGTTTCAAAAAGAAAGCTGTTTGTTCTTACTAAGGCTTGCTAAAATGACTGAATTAAGTTTATCCATCAGATATCGGAACAATCCAAAGGTTGTTTTAGTTTAGCAGCAGTAGGCTACCGCAACCACCTACACCATCCACCCATCAGTCTGGAAGCAATGAGTCACACACAAGGAAGAACTAGTGAAGCACGAATGATTTACCATAGTGGAATATATAAACACATCTCTGTCAGGGCAAACACACACGCACACAGATATACTCTTTGCTCTCTCCCAGCCTCCAGTCGATCCCCCTGGACTGTCCTCAGACATTACTCAATGTCTCCCTGCCTCCCTGTTGCCTAGAGCCCCACTGTCTAAGCGGCTGGATAAGTCCAGCTAAGGTTGTTTTCATTGTTCCATTCTTCCCTTGGCTTCCTTCTGTGGTCAGAGTCTTCTCATAGCTCTAAACACTGCCAGTTTCATTGTCTGCTGGTGTGTGTGCATGCCTCATCTGTCTGCGTGTCAGCGTTGGGTTTGAAAATGCTTAGGTGTTTTGCTTAAATGGTGGAGGCATCACAGCCTTCGGGTGACCGCTGCTCCAGGCTTCCCCTGAAGGCTGGTTTACACGGACACTTACAGTATAGCCAGCATGAGCCAGCAGTGCCTCTGGCTGAACTCTGCGCTTGATATGTCCTCATTCTTTTGGGACACTTCCAAGATCCCTCAGCCTCCCCAGCACTTGTGGGGGTTTTTTAGGCTCTTAAACACAGCTATTTAATCATCTGCGACCACAGTCTTGCTAACAGTAGGAATCAGATGAGTGGATTAAATATTAATCACATCCAGCACTGTTCACAAGCAGGAGAAGAATACATTCTGCATGTCCTATTTTATTACTCTCATCACTTTTATCCCTGTTGTCATTAGAAATAAACACCAGGAACAGAGTAGGAGGAATACCTCCCACATCATTTCCATCATAAACCGCATGTGATTGTGTATCAATGAAATTAAATACAGCATCAGCAATTATCTTTTCTTCTCTGTAATACTAAACCATCATTCCAATTAGAAAATAAATTTGAAGAGCAAAATAAAAGTGAGAAATGCGCTGACTGCTACCTCCAACTGTCACTTCTATTTGTTTACTGCTGTCACACAATAATAAAGGCGGTGGGAAGTCAATTTAATTTTGCACACACTTGAGGTTTAGCTTCAAGCTCATGACTCCCAACTCTGATAGAGAATTAAATGCCCCAAACTGCTATTTCAGGTAGTCTCTGAGCGTAGGACACACTGCCTCGCTATCACACAGGGTGACAAAACATCTGGTAAACTCCTGGTAATGTTCTTTAGAGTTGTTAGACTCCTCTGACAATGTTAGCTGTTCTTCCCTGGGATGTTTCTTGCATACACAGCATTCATATAATTGCATATCATGTTCATTAGGAAAGATATTTTAAACAAAAAATGCTCAGCAATGAATCCTATATGCATGACTTAGAGACTAATTAAAACTTGCAGCTGTCACAACTAGAACAGCACATCCTAAATACAGCTATTTATGTTTAGGAGGCATCGTGGGCTAGAGGGAATGTAATGATGTTCAGCAGAATTCAAACTGACTTTGTGTCAACTCTCAGCTGTTCGGCTTTCCTTCAGACAACACAGCACAGCATAAAGAACCGGTTAATAAGTGGCGTATTGCAACTTAAGGGTTGAATGATACCCAGAGATGCACCAATTTATCGGCTGAACATCGGTTTCAGACGATATTTACCTTGTTGACAGTCATTGGCCTATCGGCAAAAGGGCTCGAAACACAGCCATAACAGCTATAGAGTTAAATAAATGAGCAGGTACAAGAAGGATACAATGAATTGTTTGGTAAACGGGCTCCGTGATCGCACTGTTGTGTGACGAGATGGCTAGTAGCAGCCAGCGCCTGCTCTCACTGGGGACAGAGATCTTCTCCAGGATGCCTTCCAGACGAAAGGACACAGCAAACCCTGATCATGCTACATTGTGAACAACAAATGCAAGTTAAAGTCAGCAGGAGGAACGCTAGGTAGCGTTAGCTCTAAGCAGCCAGTGGCCACAAATAAACAGCTCACAGAGGTTGCATTGAGTTACATTATGATGCGTTCAAGCTCAGTAAAAATTCACATTTGGTGAAGTTAATTATAAAGTTCTTGTGATGTGTTAAATGTAATCTAGTTAAATGTAGTTTTTGGTTAGAAGTCCAAATAAATATAGTTGTTTGAAGGAGATATCTGTCAATGTCTTAACAAAAATATAAAATAGATAAAAGAGAGGGGATTATAAAAATGCATATTTGGCGAAGGTAGATTATGGTGTGTTCAATGTAATGTAGTACTTGCTCCACCGCCACCTCCTCTGATGCCAACCTTCTGACTCACCACTCAGGAACTTCTCTATATCCGGCCCCTCCTTCTAGATCACTCTCCCCACACACATTCGAGACTGCACCGACCTCTCCCGGTTCAAATCACTCATCAAAAGTCATCTTTTCAAAACGGCTTTTAATGTGTGAATGATGTTGTGTGTTTTATTGTATTCGATTTTATAATTGTTTTTAACTAATATCAAACTCAAAGTGTCCTTGAGTACCATGAAAAGCGCTCTATAAATAAAATGTATTATTGTTCATTATTGAAAAGTAGTTTTTGGTTAGAAACCAAAACAAATGCAGCTGTTTGAAGGAGATATTTGTTAATATTTTAACAACAATATCAAATAGATATTAGAGAGAGGGTTATGATGTATTATATAAAGTAAAAAGACTTTTCAAGCACTTAAAAATGTATTTATGTAATTAAATTTGTGCTTATTTGAAGGTTGTGTAATGACAGTTATGTTATTATTTTTTAGTGTAGAATCTCTGGCACAAAAAGGGGAATAAATAACAACAAAAACAATATAAACAACATAAAAATATCAGTATCAGCTATTAGCCAAATTGTTATTTTAAACATCAGGATCCATGGCCCAAAATTTCAAAATCAGTTCATCCCTGCTGATATCCAGTGTAACACAATGTATTCAGAGTGAAGGATCCTGGAGACCTGCGCTCACATCTGATTCAGTTTTGATGGCGATACACCACAGCTGTTTGGAACAACAACCCCCATCCCAGCTGAACTGTTGAGGTTGTTTTCTTGGCACACCTGAGTCCTCAATTATGATGCCTTTCCACAGGCTCCTTCTGATGAGTTGTCTTATGATTAAAGGCAATCTATACAATTTGTATGCATATCCCATCCGAATTCAATCCATCCCGCGCCGAGTGTTGATGGAAAAGCAGATGTTTTGTGTGTACATGAAGGATTATGAAAATCTGGAGAGCAGTGTCAACTTTTTTTTAGACTTTCAATTGTATGCAATAAAACTGTATATTGTGGTATATCTTATCTTCATCTAGCATACCGTATGGATACATACCTCTTTTCCATCTGTTTCTTCACTGTGTTTCATTTCTCATGTGTTTTCTATTATTATTTGATTTCCCAACAGGCTTTTTTATGGAAACACAAAGAAGTAGTTGTTTTGCAGCACCATAAATTCTCTGCTGAATAAACATTGCCCGAACCCCTTTCACCATAGGTATATCTATTAAATGCTCTTGGTGTGCCTGGACATACCAATTGGGATTAAAGGGAAAATGTGTTGCCTAAAGAAGAAAGGACGGGTGTTTTTGTCTGACGATGCTGCTGTCATGCCTCCCCACTTTCATACTGCAGCCTGTAGGATGTTTAAAGCTGTTACAAAGCTTGTTGACATTTGGGATGATGCTGTCCAGAAGTGGCCACAGCTCCTTGGGAGGGAGCCTTAGGGCTCTGTTACAGATGAGAGAGATGAAGGAGAAACCCGTTAGTCATGTGGATGTGGACAGCATGAAGGAGGAGATGAGTCCTCATGTTGACTGGAGTGACTCAAAAGGAATTTGCCATCATGGAAACATTAGGAATTTTCTTTTGATGAATCAAAGCAGAATTTATTGTAAGAGAAGTCAGGGTGGACAAATTTATGACCACCTCAAAGACGAGGTCTAAATGAGAGGTTATCACAAAGATACAACAACAGAGAGCGAAGGGAAAGTTGCAGTTTTAATGACTGCGCCTGAAACTGCAGAAGCAGAGGAGGCTGAGGTTTTCATCTCTGAGATAAACAACAATATCGACTCTGATGTGAAGACACTGAGGAAAAAAATAAAACAAAATATGGAGGACAAAATCACTGACATTACAGAATCCTGTCTTTGTGGTATTTTTAGAAATCTATATGCACTGCACAGGCTGAGTTGCACATGTTTTTTGAGAGCTGAAATTACATGAAAGGCTCGTCTGTCTCCCTCTCTTCCTCTCTTCACTCAGGATGCTCTGGACCACTGGGCATGGAGGGTGGTATAATCTCCAACCAACAGATAACAGCCTCCTCCACCCACCGCGCTCTTTTCGGCTTGCAGAAATGGTACCCATACTTTGCACGCCTCAACAAGAAGGGCCTGGTCAATGCCTGGACTGCTGCCGAAAATGACAGATGGCCGTGGATCCAGGTAAAGCACGGTCACAGGGCAGGACACACACAAAGCTGGGCCAGGGCCAAACACGAGCAAATGAAGAGACAGTCTAAAGTATAAATACAATTTATTCTGTTGTTTGTTGTTCCCTACCATGTAGCGCTACTTGGTTGTGGTTTATGGAGAATAAAATGTCAAAATAAAATGCTAACTTTAGAGGTAATTACCGATACTGTAAAGGTGATGTCTCACTTACTGGTAATAAAGCACAATACAAAATGTGAGCTGAGGGTAGAACAGATGCAGGTGTAGTCAAGTGTGAGGAACAATGTGAAAGGGCATAACTGCTTTCAGCTAGTGGCTGTTGCATCTGTGGTGATGCTCTGTGCCAGCTCTTGTTTTGACGATTACTTGTGACATGCTAACAGTCGTAGCCGCATTGGCCCTCACTATATTCTGTGTCATAAACTGAGTCGGTAATAGAACAAAAGTATGGTGCTGCACAATATTATAATTACTGGATGCATTCATTGATTCTTTCTTTTTGTTGTGTCTCATGTAAATTCTGATCTGCAAATCGTTGCGCTGTCAAGAGAGAGATTTGGTGTATAATTTTACACAACACTCAACAGTAATTTTCCTGTTATCCGTGAAAAATATCAACAATTCAGTCCCTCTTTTTCTCCTTTTGTAAAAACTTCAGAGTGGTTTCATGACCACTGAGGGGCCTTCATCCAAAATAGCCCTATGTGCTGTGAAATGAAAAGCAGAAAAGCATTTATGCAGGTCTTACTTAGGCTTTTATAAAGCTAACCTTCATGCTGTGTCATAAGTCGGCACTTATTGTGAAAGAGCCATGTACAGTCGGCAGATCAGTTCAGTGGATTGTGTGATTGGGCCTGTTTTAATGCAGGAAAATCAGTCCCACAGTGCACTGTTAGAGATCTTTAAGCCTAGGAACTTGCATGTTGCAGGTCTGATTAGATGAGGCATGATTTAAAGCTGTAGATGGTAACTTTTATGTATGTGGAACTGTCAGTATTTTCACACAGCACTAAATGAGACAGAGAATCTGTGGAAAAAATCGTACTCCTCCACCTACTCCATTGACTTGTGCATTTCTAATGACCTTACTGCATGTGAAAGAAAGCAACCAGTCACAGCTGAGGAGTCTCTAATGCAGCTGTCAATCATGTCAATCACTGCTCGTGAACTGCAGTCAAACTGTCAACTAGGCATCGCTGATCAAATATAAATCAAGATTCAGATGTTTTCATATTTTAGTGTACTGTTTAGCTGTAAAATGACAAAGTTGGCCAAGCCGGTGGTCAATGCTCAGTTTTTTGGTCAACTACTTCCAACATGGCATCTGGGTTCTCATTTTACAGCTAAACACACTAAAATATGTTTCTGAAAACATTTGTGGTAAGAAATGGGTAAAGCAGTGACAAAGCCTAGATTTTTGATTGACATGATTCAGAGCTGCTGAAGAGGAAGGACATGATCAGTTTCATGCCATGATGTGGATATACTGTAGTGACAGTTTTGGAAAATATCAAAGTCATCCTGAAGTGATCTGATCTGCTGTGTAAAGAAGTAATAGTCATACACCGTGACCCTGAGCTGAAACTGCTGTGGCATATAGAACACATGTGTTGCTATGATATATTAATGTCCCCTTATAAGTCCAGTCCAGACCAAAGGGTTGTTACCAATGACACCCACAACCCACAGACTGCACTGTATTGAAAATATAGGTAGATAGAAAACGTAATTAATCCCATAGCTAGTTAGTTATTGAACTACTATATGAATAAGGTTCTTTTCAGCTTTGTTGCATTTCTATTTCTCCTGAGTCACTTCTGATATGACAGAAATGCTGACAGCAACCTTTGACATGTGCTGTTATCAGATACATGATACACGGACAGTGAACCGTGAACATACTACAGCGTAATGGAGAAAGTGAAGCTGTACCTAACAACAAGAGAATAGTAACAGGGCAAAAAATAAATTGTAAAAAAAAAGGAAAGCGAGAGAGAGAGCGAGTCAAAGAAACAGCCGACATGAGTGAGAGAAAAGGAGCCTGGCACATGGAGAGGCTGAGGAGAGCGGGACATAAAACATTCAGGCGGTTTGTTTGACTTTAATGATGCCACGTGGGATGTTGCGCGGGATGCTGTAGGCATTGTGTGTTTCTACAGAGGGCCTGGATAATTGGGACGTGAGTACAGAGGTGTACAGTCATGTCAGTGTTTTGGGATTATGCTAAGGAGTCGGCGGTGTGCTTTTGTAGTGCGGAGTGATGTGGCGTGACTGCGTGTGCATGTCTGTCATGTGAAACAGGTTATAGTGACATACTGTATGACAACCCTATCAGAGTCGGGGTCAGATTTGTCTGGCTATTTGCCAGGGTTTCTCTGGTGCAGTGCGTGTCTTTGGATGTCAGCCAGTGTCAGCTCTTTCAGATCAAATACAGGGCCAACGTACTTTGAATAATACATGATAGAAGTGCACACGAAGCCTGAATTCACTGTATATGTTTTTGTTTGTGTTAATGTCGGTTGGTGTGTTGAGCTCGCAACTGTTCACACATCTACTGTACTGTGAGAATATCAGTTCTCCACAGCCTTACCACGACTAGCTCACACATAAAATTGCATTTGAACACTCAAGGGAAATATGCTGCCGGTCTGACCAATATCAGCAAAATATAGCCCCAGCCGGCTGCGCTGGAAGAATGAAACAATCCAAATCACTTGTGAAGGATAAGAGGGTCTATACATAATTTAATGGGAGCTAAACGGTTAATGACCAAATGTTTTGATGCAGATCTCCATCAGTCAGGTTGTGTGTTCTGACTTATATATATATATATATATATATATATATATATATACACATACACACTTTGCTTAGACTCCAATCCTGTGTCTGTCTGGGAAGCTTTTTTATTTTCATTCCAGTGTAAACATAAAAAATTCAGCTCTACAGTCTGTTATGAGTTTGACATCTGACCCTGACAAATGCCTTCCCACAATGTGTTTTATAATCTCAGCATGACTGTTATTGTTAGCACTTGAATACAACTTTTGGATACAGACACCATGGAGCAGAAAGTGTTATTCTGCTTTCTTGAAAAACATTTTTATGCCGTGGCTGGGGGTATTATGCTTTTGAGTTGTTGGTAAATCTGTCCGTCCCCCCATCCCATTGTCCATCCCATCCTTGTGAACACAATATCTCAAGAATGCTTCGAGGAAGTTTCCTCAACTTTGGCACAAACGTCCACTTGGACAAGGGAGATTTTGGTGGTCATAGGTCAAAGGTCAAGGTCACTGTGACCTCACAAAACATGTTTTTGGCCATAATTCAAGAATTCATGTGTTAATTGTGACATCATTTCACACAAATGTCTAAAATGATAAAGTGATGACGTTTTATATCCAAAAGGTCAAAGGTCAACTTCACTGTGACATCATAATGTTACACAAAAACACCTTCTGGCCAGTATTCAACGTTATAACTCAAGAATTGAAGGGGAGACATTTAGTCAGATACTCAATTGGTGACACTCATCTTGAGCGCTGATTGTGAAGATCTTCTGTGCTGCCTGGGGGTGAAGATGTGGATGAAGCATCCATGTTTTCGCAGACATAGCCGTAAACTTTAAGTGCAACTTGAGTGGTGCGCGGAGGCATACGACTGCAAGGTGGTAATTCTAGTTTTGACTGAACGCTATCCAATTTTCCCACCAAAACTTATTGCAGCACTCTGAGCTAGAAACAGATGTCTGCTCTGAGTAATTCATCCCTCTCTAACAGCTGTCTAACAGTTGTGACCACCTCTTCTCAGGTAAAACTCTCTGACAGGTGGTTGGTGGGGCTGCCTATTCCTGGTGCTGCCACAATGTCTTAGTGCCGTTTCAGACCTGGGCTTTTTGTGCAGACCATTTCAAATCCTTTTAACGTTTGCAATGCCCCTTTGACCAAACACAATGATTGCATATCACTGCTTATTACTGTGAGGTTGTGACATGGTCTGGAGTATTTTTTACACCGTGCTCTTTGAAGGATATTGGTTGAGTGGCCACTCTAACAATGAGTCACCAGTAGTACAAACTTTCTCTGGTGTGTGACTGTGGTTAGATGCAATATAAAGACCATACGGTTGAATTACCAAACATCATATAGATCAGCCAAAATATGTAGTTTGAGTATGCACGTGTGTAGTAAAATGTATGGTAAAAGAGCAAAAAATTAGAAGGATAAAAAGGATGAGGCTCTTTGAATATGTGTGTTCGTGTGTGTGTGTGTGTGTGTGTGTGTGTGTTCATTCACATGCCTTTTTTTATACAACAGTGCCACAGGGCTCTTTGGTAGCTTCAAGGACACAGGACAGTGTAATTGTTAGAATGCTGCCGCAATTCCCTGAACAGTTTTGATCTCAGTGTGTAATCATCAGAGGTTATTTTCTGACTATATGCTCCTGACCTTTTGTATGCATGTGCTTGTGAGGTCTTGCTCATTGCTATGATTATATTTGGTAATTGTACCAGTGATCTTGGTAATATACAGACGTTGGAGTAGTCAGTTACATTTTCACCACTGTAGCTGCAACTAAATGTGTTTTTGCCTGTTTAAATGAGGCTTAATGAGCTCTGGAGAGAATTTAATGCAAAATGAAAAAGGTTATTTGATGTTCTTCCTTATTGTTTAGCAGAGGCCCTTAAGGTTCTGATATAATATAAGATAAGGGGTCCCTGACAGCCGCACTGTAATTATCTGAGAGAAAGAATTATGAATGAATTAAGTAAATTTTCAGTCACAATTAGGGCCACAACCAAGAATTTTTTTTAACAATGATTATACAGTTGATCATTTTCTTTATTATTTATAATGTTAGGGATAGTTTTAAATGCTGGCTTTAATTCCCAAGAGCCCATGGTGACATACTCAAAGTGCTTGTTTTGTCAGACCAACAATAAATCCTGTTATACACGATGAAAAGAGACTGCAAATCCTCACATCTGTTTATGTCAGTTTTGCTTGAAAAATTACTGAAATTATTGGTTGATTATTTCAATGGTTAATTAATTTTCTGTCAGCCCTAGTTAGAGTGCATGACTCAGATTTGCTTCTGACATGGATTTCTGTGCTCTAAGTCTGGATGAAAGCATAAATCCAAAAAAAAAAACAATGTTAATACCGAGATTCTCTGCACATTAACACAAACTGTGTCTCTATTCACTGTAACGTCAGATCTGCCTTGTTATAAGCACGTTAAATAGTCATTACTATACTGTACCTTTGATCTCAAAGGCCCAGTGGGAAATCAATAGTCCCATGACCTTATTGATCATTTCTTAAAAATTAATGTGGAAAAACATTTCCAAACACGTGCTTCAAAGATGTTTTGTCCCTGAAGGTGGTGTGTGAATGACTGCTACAGGACATAATCAGTTCCAGGATGTTGCCAATGGTTACACACTGAATATTTTCTCACAGCATGCGAGTGTTTTTCTGAGGGAAAACAGGTTAAATCGCACCATGCAAACAAGTGGTGCTTTATTTGTGTTCCAAAATAAAGTGAGAGAACAGAGATTATTTGATGTAGAGGTTATTTTCTTTGGAGACTCATACATTTCACCCAGAACACAAGACACTGTTTGTTTTAGGAGAAGCGAGGAAGGGTGAAATGGTGAGAGGGTAAGAGTTCATTTTAAAGTCTGTCTTTGACAATGTTCCTTGTAGCTCTCACAAACTTGTCGGCTAAGGACACGTAATTCTTTTTTTTTTTTCACTAAGACATTGTTATTCAGCACCTGAATGAAGATTTGCATCAAAATATCAGCCCTGTCGTGTAGAAATTACGTTTATATACAAGAGATTTGAAACAGCAAATATGTTTTTAAGGGAAACATAATGCAGAGCAAATCACCGTTTCTAATAACATAATGAGAAAATGTTGTGGATTAACATACCTGGCACGTTGCTAAAATGTTGGCACTTAATGTATCAGCAGACTATTCAGTGACAACATTTTTTATTTGTTTTCCTAAGAATGCAATCTAGCAATACACTATCAACTTATATGGTGACGACAGCATTGTATTTTTTTCTTGTTACCTTTGTTATGAACATCTAACCCAAAGCACATTCTTTCCCTTACCATAACCAAAGTGCTTTTGTTTTCTTAACCCAGAGGTAGGCAACCTGCAGCCCTTCTCCAGCAGCTCCCTGTGGCTTTGACAAAAATATATAGAAATGAATAACAGTTACTTTTAAACACAGATTTTATTTATCACTGTTGTAGCCCTAAAGTGATTCTTACATTTTCCATACAGTAAATGTGTGGCCCATACACTGAATGAAAAAAAAAAAAAGAAAAAAGATTAAAATCTTGTCATCTATGTGTGTCATACATCCACAGGCTGGCGCCTTTTCCTAAAATCTGCCGAATCTTAATAGTGATGGCTAGTCTTGGGTCTCCAGAGTGAGGCTAGCTATTGATTCCAAATTAAAAGAAATGTCTCTGAAGAAAACAAAGAATTTCATAGTGAGTGTACAGATTAGTTTGCTGCAAAGTTTAAGTACCAAATAATCATAAATAGCCCACCGCAGAGTAGCTACTTTGTTGTAAGACATATTAATGAATACTTAGACCTATTAGGAATGTTTTTAGGCTCATTTAGATTAAATGGGCTGTATTTCCATCACTAAAAGACACAAATATGTGTTGCAGCTCCAGAAAGATTTTTTAGCCAAAAATGGCTCATAGATGGTAATGTTTACTGACCCCTGCCTTAACCTAACACAAGAGTCTTGATAAATATCTGGAATTCTGGTTTTACAGTCCTGCACTTTGCGTGTCCATCCATCCCCACCCCCTCCCTGCAAAACCAGAGTGGAAACCTAAATATAGTGTTTCATTAACTTAAAGAAATATTGCCTCACAATCCAAGCAGTGATTATGTTCTCATTACAATGTAAATATGAAAACAGTTTAGTAATATACAAACATAATTTAGAGGAGAGGGTTAGGGTTCACTCATTCATTTATTTCCCATAACCACTGATCCTGTTAGGGGTCGCGGGGGCTGGAGTCTATCCCAGCTGACACTGGGTGAGAGGCAGGGTACACCCTGGACAGGTCACCAGAGTATCACAAGGCTGACACATAGAGACAGACAACCATTCACACTCACATTCACACCTACGGCCAATTTAGAGTCACCAATTAACCTGCATGTCTTTGGACTGTGGGAGGAAGCTGGAGTACCCGGAGAGAACCCAGTGCCCCTTCTGTGCAAACTCTGAACAGAAGGACTCCCCCGCCTCGGAATTCGAACCCTCAACCCTGGGTTCGAACCAGGAACCCTCTTGCTGTGAGGTGACAGTACCAACTACTGCACCACTGTGCTGACCAACAATAGGTTGCAATACACAAAGTAGTAGACAATCATGCTAATTTTGGGGGAATAAAAGTATTTATCACAATTTTGGTATGAAGATGGACTGTGTTTGAAGAGGTTTAGTGACCACTGAATGATGGGCGTGTAAGTGAAATTAGTTCATCTATGCCCCTGTCATCAAAATTTGAGTTCAACTGCACAATGCATTAAAGAATAATGGAAATTTTGTGAAACAGCTATAGTCACAGGAAGACAGTATATCGAAAAACAAACTTTTTCGGGGTCATACATAGTTAGTAGGGATGCACCGAATATTCGGCAACTGAATATATTCGGCCGAATATTGCAAAAAAAACACACATTCGGTATTCGGTGGAATAAGTTAAAAGCAAGGCCGAATAATAGCGACGTGTTTTGATAGCGCAATCAAACGGCGTGCCGTGATGGTCGGAATAAAATGTCGGCAGTGTGGCGATCCGCCCGTCACGGCACTCGCATTAGTTTTGAGCGAGCAAAGTAGGCTTAAATAATTCAGCACTCTGTGCGAGCAGCCTACAGATTTCAACCAGCAGCAGAAACGAAAGGCGAATCCCATCGGTTGTGGGTTGAACGGGGGTCACAGACACAGTATTCCTGTCAAATATGGCGGCCATCGGTTTACCGGCGACAGACAAGTGGGTTCCAATAATATCTTCTTCTTGGCGTCATGACTGCCCAGAAGTACCTGAACAGCCGAGCCAGCCGAACACAGGTATGTGATGTGTCAGAGGAGAAACAAGCCTTTCACATTTCTGTCTTTGTGGCAGGTAACGGCCCACAAACCTCACCGCACTTTAGGGACTGTTCGTTATTTATGAAGGGACTGTCAGGGGAGGAGGGTGGCTGGTTGATTCTTATTTTATTTATTTATTTTATTTTGATCCCCCCTATGTTAATAACTTATTGATGCTGTTTTTGAAGTATGAATAAGTCAATAAGTAATTTTTTCCATTGAAATATCATTGATGTATTATAGAAATGTGATTTATCTTTTCATAAATGACAAAAGGCACATCTGCCTCATTTTCACTGTGGTATCGTGATACTACTCAGAACCATGATATTTTCATTGGTATCGCACAGTGGGTCCCAATTTTGGTACCGTGACAACACTAATCTGGAGGGGGTTCATCTGCAAAAACTAATGAAAAGCTAAACAACAATATTCGGTATTCGGTACTCGGTATTCGGCCAAGCGTTTAATAATATTCGGCTTCGGCCACAAATTTTCATTTCGGTGCATCCCTAATAGTTAGGTGCTAAATTTCTTGTGGTGTAATGTGTAATTCTCAGTGTAATATTTGTTTGTAATTTAAGCATTTTAGGTGTACTGTCTCTCACACTGAGGTATTTTACTTCCACCTGACACATATAAGTCTGCAGACGAAGGTCTGCCCTTGGAGGATGTTGCCAACGAAGCCTTACTCAAACAAATAAATGCATCACTATTAGCGCTGAGGTGATAGACGTATGTTTCTGAGTGGTCATTAAAAATGTGAAGGATCACCCCAATTACCCCCTCGGTGACCTTTTAGTGACAGGGCTTCTAATTAGTGCGAGAAGTATCTATCTCTATGGAGAAAACTGAGAAGAGCGAAGAACTGCTGTGAATGAGAAAGAGTGGGTCATAGCGGCTCTGAGCCTCTAAGAGGGGTCCTTATGTATAATTAACTTGATATGCTGGTTTAAGTATGTGGAAAAGTATGTGTTATTGACTCATGTCACTTCAAATGTAAATTAGAAAGGAAATCAACGCTGCAATAGAATTATTATTCATTACTCCATTAGTTTTTGACAGTTCAGACAAGGTCGGTGAACATAAACAGTTCTTTCTTGTGCTGGATCTGTGCGAGCTGGTGCTCTAATACCTAATGTCCTCAGGAGACACAGCTTACAGTTTTTTTTTTTCATTAACAGAAAAGGAGTTTATGACTTAGTGAGCTATGTTTGAGCTTACACTCTCAAATATTTTACTTGTAAATTGCCTTATTTCATAGTAATGCCAACATCCCTGCACCGGAAAATGAGCTCAAGCCCCCGGAATACCATCCTGAATGTGGAGTCATTGTCAGTGAAGTTAGACTTCCATTTCTCGTGGATCGGCTTTAAAATGGTTCATGTTCTTACAGAGAAACTGACTTCAATTTCACAAGCATTAAACTGAAATATAGTCTTGTTTGTCTGCAACATCACATTAAGTTTTTTTGTTGTCTAGAATGCAGTATCTCAAAAAAACAGAACGGGAAGAATAAATGCGACCTTGAGCCATACTCCTCCAATTCATAGGAGTAATTTAAATTCTGTTTTAGTCTGCATTTCTTTCCTTAGGTTTGGCTATTTCAGGTTAATGGTCCTTTGCTTAACACTCATTCAGTACTGTATTATTACTGCCCTTCTGTTCTGCAGCTATGGAAGACTAGACAGCTGTGTTTTTATATTTTGTCAGAGGGTGAGATAGATGAGCCAAAGAGTGTTTTTTTCCCTGAAAATGAAGCAGCTTGTTGTGAGTGTAGTGCCAAAATGATTAATGAATAATAGTCATCACCGTTTATTTACTTTATCTCATTTGTCACAGACTATCATGAGTGTGTTACAGTATTATGAAACTGAAATTGCCTTGTGTTATCCTGTCCTACTTTTTGTATCAATATTAATATCCACTGTAAAATAAATAAATAAATAAATAAGTAAATAAAGTAGGCAGTGTGTGTGCAGTGTGAGAGTAACCACAGGCTTCTTCATGTTGTCACAGTGAAGTGAGCTGTCGTCAGCTGTCACCGGCCCTTAAGAGAAACAAGAAAATAACTCCAGAGACTTCTCTCATTTTTTAGTTCACCAGAATTACAGGGAGAGTGAGGCAGTTTTGTAGTAGACCAGCAACGAGGGGTTTAAGACATAGGCTGTGGAAAAATGCATGTGGCATGTGTAACATCGCTCATACTGTCAGTCTCTGAGGCTTACTGCCATACTTTAATTGGAGGTGGATTATTCAAACTGGGCAAAGACGTGTGCATGGATGGAGGGTGGGAGGAAGCAACAACCACCACTACGTGAGCGTAATAAGCTGAGACTCCTGTCAGGCAAACAAGAATGTTTCAAAATCATACACTGCATAAAAACAATGGATGGATTTTGAAGCCTTTAGTTTGACATTTTGGCTGTCACCATCGAGGATTTTTGGAGCCAGAAGTGACCATATTTGGACAAGAGGGAGGAGCTGTAAAGGAGAGAGGGGTGAATCTGACTTAAAGACTGTAGCTATGCCTCGCAGACAGCCTGTCACTTAAAGCTGCCCTGCCTTTAATAATGTGTAACTTTAAGACAAAGGGCTCTAGTTTCCCGGCGCAGCGCAGGGTGGCGCAGGGTGGCGCAGGGCGGCGCAGGGCGGCAAACCCTGCACAGAGCTAGTTTCGAGCAGCGCAACCCGAGGTGCGCTCAGTTTGGTAGTTTGGCAAACCGAGGTGCGCCGAGATGGGTGTGGCGGCGCAGCAGGGGGAGGTGTCGACAGATCCAGCTTGGCGCAGTGACAGTTTCGTGCCAAAAGGCTTCGCCGAAGGTGCGCTAAAAGCTCGCCAGCTGAAACCAGGTCTACTGTTAGCGCAGGCGGAGCGCAGCCGGTGTAAGCCGAAGTTTGGCTGACCAGCGGACAGTGCGCACATGTCACCAAAACCTCACAGGCAAGTTCCCAGAATATCAGGCACATTAACGATGCAATAAATAGCCAAAAAAACACAATTCAATGCAACTATCTGCAATCAGCACATAAATGTATCTCTATATCGACTGTCCCGTCACATCTGATGTCAGATCAAAGGGGATTGGCACCGTTTGGCACCGTTTGGCACGTTTGGCACGCGTAATGGAAACCCAACCTGATTTGATTAACAAAACTAATGAGTTCACATCCCTCTCAGCCAACCACAAACAGCCACAGCATCAGATAGGGAGTATATATTCAGCATCTGTCATCTTAGAAAAGTCAAAAGAAAAGAAACAGAGTGAGACTGCGAGAGAGAAAGAGAGAGTGCACGCGCGCACGAGACATTGATTTACAATTGTGGTGACCTCCTCCCAGGCTACCTTTGCATCATGAGCCCATGAAGGTCTGCTCGCAGTTTGGTATATTCGGACACTGTGAGCTTGGACCTCCCAGACCAAAACATCAGTTTCCTCCTGGGAGAAGTTTGGCTGTCTGATGCTGCTGCTCTCTTCTGCCATGGCGAATTGAGTAAACTCTCATTACGCTTTCGCGTGGTGCATTTAAAGGCGAGGAGAGGGGCTCATTTGATTGGTGTGATGTGTGTAAAACCCACTCCACGCCTTCTCTCCTCCCTCTTTCCGACTTGCGCCAGTAGGAGGGACGGAGGTGGGATAGAGGAGTAGCTGCGCCAGGCGCACAGTGTGCCAAACTTACAAAATCCGCCTGGCCACACCCGGTTGGCGAAGTGCAGTTGCGCTGCGCCTCTGCTGCGCCCGGTCTGCGAAACTAGAGCCCTAAGTGGTATGTAAACGGATGATTTGTATAAAAGTTCACCCCCTCATCTTTATTACTACTCTTAACTGGGGTATTTTAACATTGTGGTCCATGGAAATTGACTCGCTTTTGAAGCCACCCTCATGTGGCCATTCACAGAACTGCAGTTTTTGGCACTTCCTTGTTGACTGGTCCTGGTATTCACCTGGATGCCACTGCTGCAGACCAAGTACCCCCCCCTCATGGCAACAGCATTCCCTGATAAACAGTGGTCCCTCCAACAGGACAATGCCCCATGCCACACCACAAAAACTGTTCAGGAATAGATCAAAGAACATGACAAAGAGTTCCAGGCATCAACCTGGTCCCCAGATCCCAATCCGATCAAGCATTCATGGGCTATGGAGGTACCCTCGATTAATGGTGGGGCCTCCTTGGATTGGACCTGTCTCTGACCTCCCGAGGCATGGACACCCCTAGGGAGGGGTGTCCTGTGGTGTCAGGGACTGTGGCGTTGGCACCAGATCCTTAGAGTCCTGTTGGTAATCAGGTGGGATGCTGGTGTGTCTGATGTATGCAAGATCATATTGGAATCTGGGGAATTTCAAGACCAGGTGGGCGCTTAGAGCTTTTTGTCATGTTCCTCTGGCCATTCCTGAGCAGTTTTTGCAGTGGGTCATGGCATGGTCCTGTTTGGGGGTGCCACTGCATTTGGAAAGTGTCTGCAATTGTGTTTAGGTGGTGGAGTGTGTCAAGAAAATGATCAGTGTTATTCACTTTACTTGTAAGTGCTTTTAATGTTTTGGCAGAATGGTGTGCATTAGATGGCTGGTGGAATGACTTGTAGGAGGGATGCTGGCCTTGTATGGAGGGATCCTTTAGAAACCATCATGTTGCTGCCATCAGTGATGTGGCACTTTAGTACTGACTTTAGTTGTGACCATGCAGTGCACACACCAACCTAATTTGTGAGAGGAAATAATGTGGACATAGGTGCTCCTCTGCTGGAATGGACTCTTCTAGTGTCCTGTCAGTGGCAAGGCAAACGTTAAACTGGTGTGTAGATAACAATGATCCTGCTTCGTGTGCGCTAAGCAGGATCTATGGAAACATTCATCACTTTCCTCTTCCTTAGCTCCCTCTTTTCCTCTCAGCTCTCCAAGCCACTTTACATTGGCACCATATTGACAGTCTGCACAGGGTTGACAGACTGGATCTGGAGCGTGAGGATTGATTAAATGTTCCATTTGATCACAGACTTTCTGAATAAGATGGATGGCCCTGACAGAAAAGATACAAGACGGGGACTTGATTCCCATGACTTGTGTGCACACACTGCTCATGCACGCCCACAGACACAGATACACACATTCAAACTGTCTAAAAATGAAGCAATAATTTCTTGATTTTGCCTTTTTTTGGTAAATCCGCAGATAAACCTGCAGAGGAGGATGAGGGTCACGGGCCTAATTACCCAGGGTGCAAAGCGTATCGGCAGCCCAGAGTACGTCAAGTCTTACAAAGTAGCCTACAGTGATGACGGGAAGACCTGGAGAACATACAAAGTCAAGGGCAGAGATGATGATATGGTGAGTACACACATGTGGGCACACAAACACATACACACCCGTTGTCACATCTCCACTTTTTCCCTTTAGTCTCTCACACTGTAATACACAGACAAAGATGCACACATGCCCGCACTCGCACACGTGCACACACGGCGACAAGAGACTGTGCACTCAGTCAAGGGCAGGGTAGAGGACATGATGAGATGGCTTTTTAATTAGCTCGCACACACCGGGCCCATCTTGCTGCCCCTTACCCCCCTCCACTTTTATGACTTCTAGATTGAATTTTTATACTATTTGGGGATGAACAGCCACCAAATAGGCCACACAGCGTTCTATCATTCCTGACAGCAAACCACGGCTGTCCTCCATTTGGCCGAGCTCCGAATGACCCCGACTTCCAAACTTCTTTTCAAAATTATTACACTGGACAATGAGTCCGGACTTGGATTTTCTGTGATCTCAGCTTTTTTTTTTTTTTTTGTATTTTTCTTTTTAGCGTGTAGTTGTCAGTCAAAATTAGGCATGTAGAAAGCAAGAATGTGCATGATTAAGTGTAGATAAGTAGTGTAAATTCTGGGGAGGAGGTTGTAACCATATGAGCAGACTGGGATAGTTACCTGCACAGTAGGACCTGTCAGTGTGTCCGAGGTCGTCACACGCCTTGATCCTTGACCTCATGGAAGTTGGGGATTTTTGCTCACACTGACCTGTTGCCACCCAGTGACAGCTCTCATTTCCTGTATCGCATGAGAACACACTGCTCTGCCTCTCCCCTGCTTTCACTTTCTCTGTCGCCCTCTCTCTCTGAGCCTCACACATGCAGTACATCAGTCATTTAAATCAGAGGGCTGCTGTCAGACTATCTCAGGTCATTTGGATAAAACTCTCCAGAAGGTATAGCGATATAATTGGAGCACTAATTTAAAACACACCACTGTTCTTATGAATTACGGGCTCAAATGGTGCGAGAAATTGTCTATTTTTCCCTGTAATTCTAGCTCATTGACCTTGAATGACAGCAATTTGTTGAGTGTGGAGTAGACACTAGAGACCGCGCCAGATAGACTGCTACATTAGGGCAAAACTGATCTGCTTCACCATCCTCCCCGCCCCCATCTGCTGTTATTTCATCCCCTGCAACAGATTTTCAGAGGAAACGTCGATAACAACGCTCCATCAGCCAACTCCTTCACCCCTCCCATTGAAGCCCAGTACGTGCGCATTTACCCCCAAGTCTGCAGGAGGCACTGCACCTTACGCATGGAGCTGCTCGGTTGTGAGCTAACAGGTGAGTGAGCTGAGCAGGTTTCATCCATCTGTACACACAAATTAATCATGAAATGATCTGAAAATCCTTTGCAGTGTGCCTCCTGCATGTTGTGTCATGCTGCATATTTTATGCAGTCAAGAGGGTTGGAGCAAATCTGTTTGTTTTTGTTGTTGCCAGGCTGCTCTGAACCACTAGGAATGAAGTCAGGCCATATCCAGGACTACCAGGTCACGGCCTCAAGCATCTTCAGGACGCTCAACATGGACATGTTCACTTGGGAGCCTGGGAAGGCCCGCTTGGACAAACAGGGCAAGGTCAATGCCTGGACAGCTGGACACAGCGACCAGTCGCAGTGGCTGCAGGTAAGATGTTATCTGTCTCTAAATGTGTTATCTGTTTCAGCTACTGTAGAAATTCAATCAATATATTAGCAGGGAAATAAACAGCAGACAGCCCGCTTCTTGCAGATAGCTGGTTTTCACTCTGCTGAAGGATTAGCTCTTACCTCCCTGGCATAGTAATTGATGGCGTGTACATGGTAATGAATGCCAATGGATTCAATTATATTTCATAGGGAAAGACCTCATTGATGTGTACAGTGTGAGTTGTGGAGGAAGTTACATCTTAAAAACCTCGCTCTATTAGCTATCTTTCAGTATTATTCTTCGAAACAGTCAGTAATAGGTAGTCTCTTTTTTTTTTCTTCATGCCAGTCCTTTTGAATCCAACACCCACACTGCCTCTGTTGGAAGAGTTTAGCCCTGTTATCTTTGGCTGCAGCCCAGGTTTTCTATCTCTATGAAAACAGCCAATTCATTTGTTTTCATTACAGTAACTGATGGCTGAAAATGTCTCCTGAAAGGGACAAGACACATCTCTAAGTGAACGTTTACACCCCAGTCTTTCTGCTTAACAATATGTGAGATTGATGGAAGCCCCCGGGAGTTTAAGATACATATCAATCAGACCCAATCATGCCCCAGTATGCCCTCACGTATGGCCACGTATATTGGATTTTTTTTTTTTTTTTTTTGGTCTTTTAAGAAAAAAGCCACTAAGCGCTCTTTGCTTTTAGAGAATGAAACCACGTCTTACTTCAAGCTGTAAAACTGATAGCATAGAAGAAATTGTGATGTGGATCATCTTCTCAGGGAATTGAAGATCAGAATGATTTCTTTGATTTCTTGGCCTCTAAGCTGCACTTGCTCCACGCATACCGCCTCCCTGGCAGTGACACAGTTAGCGCTCTGTAGTCATGCTGACTTGTCTGGCCGTTATTAGATTGGCCAGGTCTTGAGTCAGATATGTTTTTTATTACGCTGAAAGCTTTTTGTCCAGGGTGAGGGTATGCAGGCCTGTGTGTCGGAGGAGACAGGTACTTAGGCAGGCCGCATCCAGGCCAGGGTGCTCGGCTAAGCAAAATTGATTGCTGTGGGTAAACGAAAACTTGTGGTCTCATATTACATGCTGTGCCGGCAGGAAAGGGGAGATGCTATACAGACGCAGTGAGAAAATCAATGGCTTCCACTGCCAAGGACCATATCTGTGCACAGAGACGTCTACAATATCTGGCTTTTTGAAAAGCAGACATCAAGAGTTATACACTGATAAGTGCTGCTCCACATTAATACTGATAACAGCTGTTGGAGCTGACCACTTTTTTTATATTTAGTGATCATCTTATATGCATTTGTTAAACTCCCACAGTCAGTGTCGTCTTCATACTGGTTGCCATGGAAACTAATTGATTTTCAGTGACATTACTGAATGACTTTAAACCTAACAGATTAATGGAATTAATCAGCCCTAATGACAAAATAAGTATTCCTATTAATCAGGACTCCTGCTCTGGTCCGCAGTGGAAGCAGTGGGAAACTCTTTACAGACATGAAATATCAAACTGGATTCCCTGATGCATAGGACTTGACAAGATGTCATTTCAGTAGCAAACAGTGGAGTTGGGAGCTGACAGATTTGTATCCTGCGCTACTTATTTATCAAATAAGCAGCCTAGCCTTTTGACAGTACAAAAAAGTACATCATAGTAACTCTATCATGATTGTTTTTGATGTTTTTATTTATGTTAGTGATTGTTGTTTAGCTAAAGTTTAGACTGAAAAATGAAGCCATAATATTCCACATATGGGTAATATCATCTTGCACTATCATCTTGATGTCATTTGGAGTCAGAGTCTGTGAAGTGGAGTCCCCGCCCATAAACCTGTCCAACCCAATTGTGAGCAGCACTGCTGATTGTGAGCACAAGGATTGACCCACACAGCTGTCAATCATGCCGACTCACCCCCTTTTATAGCGTCTTATAATTCATTAAAAACACCACCACCAGAAAAATGAACATTTGAACATACATCAACATGATAAGAACAATCTAAAATACCAGGAACCACCTTTGGGAAAAAATTATTTGATGTGGACTTTGAGTTCTTAGCCATGTCCCATGTTGGGTGCGGGTTTTATGACAGATACTGCAGCCAGCCACAAGGGGGCGATAGACATGTTTTGGCTTCACTTTTGGGAAGCTGTCATGTTGTCCATCTTTATTATACAGTCATTACATTAAACATGTATTATAGTTGGTGCCTTTTGTAGTTTTCCTACGAATTCTGTCTAAATGGTGACATGAAATTCAACACTACTGACTCAATTTAACAAAACATTGACGGCTCTCTGGGTTAAAATGACACATTGTTCCAATTATGATCATGTCACTTATAGGATTACACAACTCAAACATGCAATGAATCATTTGAATGCTAATTATTTGATCATCAAGTGGAGAACATGGTTTTAAGTCGATTAAATACTTACGGAGTGGAAATTCTGTGCCGCAAAAAAACAGTAAAATCTTACTCTCAAAAATACCAAGAACTGGACCTGTTTGGGGAGTGCCCAAGCTAAAGTTATTCTGGCCTGGCAGGAGATAAAATTACACAGAGAGAGACCGAACCAGAATCTTTCAAGATGTTTTCAAGAGAGGAGCTGAAGCTGTCAGACTGAGCTGCCAAGTGTTCCAGCTGGCATAAGCTGATTAGTTAATTATGCACATTAACATGTCCACATAGCAAAGAGAAATTGCCAGAGAGACAGTAGCTACTTTTCAATTTCACACTGTCCCTGTCAATGCAACACATGCACTGCAGATTTCTGGCGAGTTGCGCTCCAGGACTGTGTAGAGGGTTTTTTTTTTGGTGGATTACGGTAAACACTCCTCAGACAAAAAAAATCAACACGGTTAGAATGGCGTGATTGTGTCTCTTCATCTCGCATCTCTTAACTGCACTGCAGTCAACAAAATACTTAGGAAGGATTCACTTTCCTGGATCACGATGTTGAATGCTGAATCACATCTCATGTTGTGGGTAGCACTAGAACAGGTTCCAGGCGATATCTGCACTGACAGGAAGTGAAGATTAGGAAACCTTAAGTACTAAAGAGAATAAGTGCTCTGATAAGAACATTTTAGAGTCCATATTTTAACTTGTGTCCACAGTAATGACATACCGATATGGATCTTAGACCAAGTTTGAGAACATTATCTCTAGAACATAAACAGCTGTTTGCCATTACAAGGCTGCAGAGAAGTATTGCAAAGGGAGTGAATGCCTTTGGACACAGCACCTCCATACTTAAACTTTAATTTTGTAGTGTATAAAGTTTGTCCTTTTACAATTAAACACATTTCACTTCAGTTTATTATATGTAGTTAAAGAAAGAGAACATTTCCCAGATGACACAATATGTAGTATTGGAGTTAAACAGTCAGTGGTGTTGTGTCTTCACCGATCTGTCAAGGGACTCATAATCCTTCCACATGTAAAGATATCAGACTAATAGCACCCTTGAGCTGGACATTGGCAGGTTGACAATGTGCTGTTATTCAAATTGAGTTGAAAGGACAGCAGGTCTCAAATTACATTCTCCAAAAGAACTTTAAGCATGTTTTCACACACCCTTATAAACTCACAAATCTCTGTGGCAAAGCGGCAGAAATAAGAAATGGTCCTTGAGTTTCGCTTTGGTCGGGTGCCATCTTTAAGCTTTGTACACAAGATTAAACAAAGTACTAACCCTTTAGTTGAGCTACAGTAGAGTGGCTGTTTCCAGTGCCCCCGAAGATAGTGCTGTGCAGACACTTCACTACAGAGAGATTTATCACCAAAAGCACTCCACAGTATACTCTGTATACTTTGCTGTTGCTTCCCTTCATAGCAGAAACATTTTCTTTTTCTGCTCCTGATCCAAACAAGCTGTTTAGGTGCCACATGCTGCCATTGTCATACTGTTTAGGTACAATATGGTGTATGTTAGTGGTAGAATAGTTCCCAAGGGAAACAAACAGAACAGGTTCATAATATTTTCAGATATTTTCACATTGCTGCAGCTCACGTCTTTGTTTCACGTTATTTTTAGCCGCCTTTTTTATCTTCAAATTTGGAAAGAGTTCTCCAGTAACACTAGTGCTTTTGGCTGTTGCCTTCCACTGTCTCCACTATTTTCCCATACCATCACTGGGAGTTGCATTTAGTGGTGGGAATCTCTATGCCCCTCCAGATTCAATTCAGAGGGCTACGATGCTATAATAAAAAGATTATCAATGCATTTTGATGCTTAATTTTTATGGATTTCTACACCAGATTTTTCTCACTGGGTTTCTTCTGGCTACTTTTAAAACATAGTATAATTGTGATGACCCATGATTAAAATAAACAGATTAATTATACTTCCATTATCTTTTATTAATGCAAAAATAGTAACAAAAGGAAAATGCATCATTGAAGCTAAATGCCTCAATGTGCTGGCTTTTAAATCGGGGGTTGCCAATCGGATTGTATCCATCTGCAGCTACTCACACTCAGCCATCCTTACCAAAACTTAAGAAGTAGTGTTAGAATCACAAGGAACTTACAGCTTGATCTTACAGAACTGTAACAGGTGATCATAATGCCAAGAATTGGGTTTTAAATTTCTGATTATTGACTTTTCTACATTGACACGTGATCCATCAAGAGAGATTTGTGATGTATCTAAGAAGTTTTTCCCCAACTCTTTCAATGACAAGGACAAACCTTTGATACACATCTGCAAACATGACCAACTGTGTAATCATAAACACAGTACCATAAATGTCCAATTTAATTCAGCCCAATACAGTAACCTACCTAATTCCACAGAGAAATCATGTACATCTGTACAGTAAGTAATGATGTGTTGAAGGTTTTTTTTTTTTAAGTATCATCCCAACATGCAATGTACAAATGTGGTCCGTAGACACTGATAGAGCAAAATGTGTTGCTTAATTTGCAACTTGTTTAATTTATTTGTAGCCTGGAAAGGTTACAAAACAAGCTATGAAAGTAATTCCGTTCTGCTGGTTCATTTGTTATCCCCTGTCTCCAAGGTTTTCACACCCAATTATCTCCTTAAAGTGATAAATATGTGTGGTGTGTGGCTGTGGCACCCTGATAATCACCTCTGCCTCTGACGATGCAGACTGAGCTCAAAGTTGGGTGTGAAAACTTTGAGAGAACTACAGTAGCACCTGTGCAAATGGAAATTCAGCTGAAGTCATCATGGATAGGTAGAGCAAAAGCCTGCATGTTATGTATTACATGCATTATTACTTGTGTTAATTGCATCTATGGAATTAGTCAAATCTGTTTTAAACACAAATTCTATGAGCTTGTTTACACCTGGTGATTATCTTGGGTAATCAGATCACAGGTGGACAGCTTTAATTCAGTCTGTTCACAGCTGGCTTTAGAATGCGTCTCCACATGCGTCTTCAGTGGGCTCTTAAGATCTGATCTCACTTCCCTGCTGTCAATGCAAATAAAGAATACCCACACTTAAGCCCCTTTTTCAAAGCACAAAAAACCCACTAACACCAGCTCTCATCTGGCCTTTTAATGTATTTAGAAAGGTTACTTTGGCATTCACACCCGGGTCATATAACGCTGCAGTAGTCATGGGTATTTATTGGCTCTGGCTCTGATAGGCGTTGATGGAAACACAACACCTGTGTGAACTGTGCTAATTTTAGCCCCTTAACCGGCGAGATGCAATGACGCACCACCACAAAGCACCATTTGTCTCCACCCAGGCAGTGCTCAAACATCAATAAACATTAGTCAGCACAGAATTTGAAAGAGAGACTGAATATGACAGAGATATATTAAAAAAAAAAGTAACCACTGCAAAGTTTTTACAGACCTCCATGCTGCTTTCTACTGTTTACTAACCTGTTTTCCGGCAGCCTGTGGCGTTGAATGTGACAGGTATACTGACAGTGGGAAAGGAATCTATTGCCTATTTTAAGCGGGTTTGCCTGTGTTTAAAAAACTTGTATACATGCGCTAATTTTGTGAAAAAAATAGTATTAAACAGCCTTTACTAGGCTATTTAAAGAGATAAATCTTATTTCATTGTAGAGCCTGTGCAGCGCATTGATTCACAGCCCTTCCTTGCCTCTCTCTCTGATTATAATGAGACAAGCGCACCCTGCAGTCCCTGCCCCTCCCTGCCGCTAGGACACTTCTGCCAAGGAAGTGTGAGCTTTGCTCCAGGGACAATTGGTGAGAGTTCGCCCGCACACACACAGCATCGGGGCTAAGTGTTAGCATCACACAGCTAACGGTAATTAACGGGTTTAACATCTAGTTAGAGATGTTTCGGTGTCTGTGTGAGTTTGTTGGGACGGTTTAACAGCTGCTGCTGTGTTCATTTGTGCTAGTGAGCAGACATTAAACTGGGCGTTTGCAGGCCCAAAAGGAGCACGGCTGTGGGGACGTTCCTTTACCAATGCATCTAACCGATAGCAACAGAAAGCTTTCTTAACTGGTGGGTAGTCAGAAAAGCAAGGATGTCAGCTGCACAGGAGGACTGTCAATGTGGCCCGGGACACATCAGCATACACACTGCTAAAAGAATGTGGTCATATGTGGCCCAGACCACCTCTGAATGTAGTCTGAATGATTGGATCTCAAGACTCATTGAGGACACCTTGACTGCATTCACATCTCTACTTGGAGCTGTCTACTTGAGATCGAATCACCCAAGATGCATGTTAATACCAGGTGTAAACAAGGCCTGAAGTTCTACACTAATAACCCTCCAGTAATTAAATAGTAACCATTTTTGTACTTGAGTGAACAAATACTGATGTTAACATTGTATTAGACATTGATATTTAGATTGTTTTGCTAACACTGTTTGGTGTGAAGCACATTTGGGCCCAAAAGAAAACACCAAGCAGCAGGAAGGATTAGAATTTAGCAGGGTTTTTTTAATCAAACGCAGAGCAGGAAAATCTCAGGAACTTGAGTAAATGTCGACTAGCATATGCAGAGCAGATCACACATAACAATTACGCAAATGACTACTGCGAGAACAGAGGTTTGCATAGGCAGATGCTGATGAGGTAAATAGCGGCAGCTTAGCAGCTAAGGCACTGCCTGCACAAGGGAAAAAAGAATCTCTCTGCTGGAACACGCTGGAACAAGGAGAAAGCACAGTGGGAGACTATAAACCCAGATGGGAGAAAAAAAAGACAAGTAGAGAGACATAAGTAAAGTGACCTATCACAGTCACAGCTCTTTCAAGCCTGTCGAGGGCCCCTGCCAGTGTTATTTCTCCAGCACTAGTTTAGCTGCATATGTTTCTTTGTTGCCAATAACATAGTTTATTTCCACTGGTGACAGTCGGTTGCAGAGGCATGCAAAGGAATTGAGTTTCTGATTATTCAGGGTAATGGTGGTACCCTCATACTGAATGACTACCATGATGGTGAGGGTGGATCAATATACAGTAGGTGCCATGATGAAACATGCTTGAGCTCCTCTAACACACTGTATAGGCCTCAGGAGTGCATGTGAATAATGTGAATCGAGTGTAGGAATAATAAATGGCACTGCCACAACAGAGAAGTTGTTATTGGTAGAAGCTGGCAATCCTCGCAGCTGTGTGACAGAACTGGGTTGCGGCCATTTGTTTCCTGACTTTGCTGGCAAAATCCATCTGTAGCTACAGTACATGGCCACCAAGGATGATGAAGCTCAGCAATGAGGTGGTCCGGACACTAAATTCACACTTTTTGGATTTGACAAAAAACTGATTCTCCCCCGCTGAGGGACCTTGGAGAAGTGCTGAGCTAACCTTGCATGGCAGCTGGATTATTGTGATATAACGAGATCACATTGAAATCCACCCTTTTCAGCTTTGAGTAATGTGTTTGTGTTTGGCATCATTTTAGGAGCTACTGACAGTCACAGGTGTGGTTTAGGTGTGTGTAATGACATGGAGAGGCAACTGTTTGTTCAAAACAACAGTGGCGTCTTCTAAAGAGGTTAGCTTAGAGACTGCAGTAGCATTTGTTATATGCTCTTTTCCTAACTGCCCCATGTTGGACGGTGATTAACTGATACTTAATCCAATCACCTCTCATGTATTTTTTGAAGTGCCTGCCCATTTCTAATGGCAGCGTCTCAGATGTTTCTGTATAACAACCCATCTGGTGCAGCAGGTTAATGTTGACCATGGTCTTGAAGGGACCTGGAGAAAATAATAGTCATCCACACACACAAAGACAAAGAATTAGAACATGTCATCAAGAACATTGTTGAATAATTGCGAGATGATTGGCACACAAGCCAAGCTTTAACATTAGATAAAAGGCACATGATGGTGGCTTTTTTGATGGGTATAGTGTTTAAAACTCTTTAATCAAGATATGAAAGAGAGACCTGCCCTTACCTATGAAGAAGAACCAAGTCAAAGTGAGGCAAAGTGGAGAGATGGATGAACTCTGTAGATAGTGCTTTTTCAATGTATTTCTCCATGCGTATCATTTTTGAGCCTGGAAAAGGGTGCAGTCAAGAGTAGGAGTGCTTGGCAGAATGATATGATCTGTCATGGGCAAAAGTGGTTACACAATGTTTATTGAGATGACAGATTTGCATACTCAGGGAACACTACAAAAGTTTGTGGAACCCCTCAAGGTCATGCAGATATGAGAGCGTACTACCTTAGCATACTACTGACATTTAAAAAGGTAGCACTGGCTCTTAACCAGCTAAAAATCCCCACCAGAGAAATGTGAAAGTCCCTAAACATTGTTCATCCCTGGCACTGGCTTACACTTGAATTTCTATAGGTCAGGAGGATATGCTTAATTGATGGTCCAAAGCTTTATAAATAAAGCACTTCTTGGATCCAGAGTCCACCGGCACCAAGGGGGGTGGCACTGGCTATACCAGAGGAGACTGCAGCAGGCTGAATTTCAGATGACACTCTCGTCATGTTCAGACTGGGCACAGCACAGGCTGCACCTCAGATGGATGCAACCCAACACTTGATCTGGGATCATCAATCTTGTACTGCCCAGCTGCGTTGGGTCTCCTTCTCCTTGTCCTGTGAGTGACAGAGCCTTTTCTGTCTCATTAATCTGACCAAAACAGTTGCAGACTAAGATACTGCAGCAGAGCTAGCAGAGCACATGCTGTAGATAGACAGTAGATATACACATACAGTGTAACAGTAATGAGTGGCAGTAGGAAGTGAAGCGCTGGATGCATGGAGGGACTTGTGTTGGTCGGATGGGAGCACACAGGTACTAAGGAGGAGACAGGTAGAGAGGCGGAAGCAGATGAACAGCTGAAGTCAGTGAAATGTATTTTGTAGAGAGCAAATATTTAATGAAATCAATTTTGCAAAAAGCATCATTAATGGATTTCACTTTTTAAGTGTAGCTTTTACTGCGCTCACAGTTTCTACATTTGAAACAATAATAAGTCAGATCAAATAAATGTTACAGTTCCATAGAGGAGCATACCATAGAGTGGGAAAGAGGGGCCTGCGGGCTAAAGTTGGTCCATCATGGGGTTCAATTCGGTGTTTGCTTTTAGCCTGTGGCCCCCCATTAAGTTTCAGTTTTGGCCCTCCAAGGGAAAAAGTCTGAGCACCTTTGCCATAGAGCCTGCAGTCATTTAGTCTGTCTTCATTTTACTTAAGTGCACAGACCTCACATGATAAACTACCTACTTTATCATGGAGATGAATTCACATCAAAGTTCATTTCAAAAGCAGCAGTTATTGGAATAGGAAAATAAAATAAGAGCTGAAAACCAATGTATTTGGGTATTTAGTAGTGTTGCTGATGGATTCAGGTCCAAATCTTGACACAAAATATTTCTACATATTGGATCATAAATATGCTACTGCCCTCTACTGGTTTAAACTCAGCTATTCATTTTGCTATTGGCTGATCTGGTGTCAGGTGACCTTTATGGTGCCTGCTTTCATTACCAATGACTGGGCATGTCTTAGCCCCCTGCTGATGATTTAATTTCCAAGGAAGAGCCCACTCCTGGATGTAGTTACTCTTTAAATTATTCACAGTTGAAAGGGTGAATCAGTTTCCATGTCAATGAGGTGCCTCTTTTATGTTTCAAATTATTTTTATCATCTTTTATTTGCATTTATTGTCTTAAAATGGCCATTATACTATAAGAATTTAAAAGTGTGTTTTACTCAGTTGTGTATTTCTAAATGTGCTCGTGAATTGCAATGGCATGAATTAATACACTGCGGAAGTAAATTACCCCGGCTGTTTGCCAATGTTTCCTAAAGCATCAATGCATGTTGACACTTCACATAGAGCATTGTCCCATGTGGAGTAGAAGCTAGAAGGAACAATAAGTAGATGTAATGCAAGATTGATTCCCACTCAGCGCCTGTGAGCGTGCATTTGTTGTAATCAAACCGGGTATTATCATTACACCAATTTTGTCGCGCACAGCTTCCTAATCAAATCCCTACCTCAAATACAGCGCTGCTGACAACAAACTCTATTTCTTTTAATCAATAGAATTAGCTGGGTGTTTGTTTCATCCATCCACAGAGGAGAATGGCTTTAATTTGTCCCATTGAAACTCTCATCTCTTCTTGAGTGTTTATGCAGCAAAGATGAAGCGTGTCCTTTCTAAAGACAGAAAAGCTGCCTCCGAGAGAGTAAAGGCATTGTAGCATGAAAGGATTTAAGAGGGATTTTGATCATCTGGAATAGCAATGATCATGTCTGTATTTCAAGAACAAGAGAGTAGTACTTTGTTGAAATTACTTGCATGGGAAAATGGACAGCAAGAATTTATTGGGAACTTTCAAGGGTGAGACGTCTTCGGCGTCCTTCAAGCTTGATCCCCCCTCAATGGAAAACACAGTCCCTACAACCATGAATTGTTAGGCGGCATACAGAAGCTATCCTCTTAAATCCAGCATTTTTTTATTACTGTCATACTATATTGATCTGGTCGAAACTAGATAAAGGCACTTGTCCCGCAGATTTGACTATTCAAAGTTCTAATCACATTAGATTCATCCTTTATTCTACCGGCTGCTCAGCTTTTTATCATTATTTGTCCTACTACTCTACACACGAAACTGAATCAATGAGAACAGCACCTGCAGCCAAGTTTTCTCGCTGAACTAATTAAAGAAACAGAATGTTAGAGGGACAACGTCTCCAGGTGGTTTCTGTTGCAATCAGCGAGAAGCACACAACCATTTAGCCACAGCTGTGATGCCGGAAAATAGTATGAAATGTATGAACACTGGCTCGAGCATACCTTCTAATCTGCCGGGCTGCATCTCCCCTTCCGTGCATGTAAATTTTGTCTTGATTCAGCCTTCACAGGAGTTACCGTGACAATATTAATTATCCGACACAACGTTTTTTAGGATTTACGCATTCCCAACTGAGCCAACAATTCGTCAGTGTAAACAACACCAAGTTTCATTCTGACATCCATTATCAGATATACAGCTGTGTCTAATATAACTGCATCACATCCTCTTTTTTTTCTTCCCTCCACAATTTGTTGACAAAATCTGAGTTATGGCACCGCACACTGATACGAAGCTCTGAAGCCAGGATAACAGATGTAACCATGACTGCAAATACCTCAGCCAACACTTGCTTTGGCAGATGTTCCAGCCCAATTTCAGAAAGGCAAGATCAAATTTGCCCCGTGTAGCCATGAGTGCATGATTATAAGACTTGGCAGGTTTCTTTTTTTTTGAATGTGGAAGATCATATTAAGAGGGATTGTTGTGGATCATTATCAGACTTCTCTAGAGAAGCATGTCAGATGGGACCTGTCTGATACTGGATATCTAACTACTGGCTACCCATTTAGGGACTCTGTCATATTACAAAATGTGCTTTAATTTGAGAAGACATAAATACAGTGTGTTGGTTCAAAAAAACATTGCCGCCAGCTATTGCTAATTTGATCATCTTGAGAACATTACCCAAGAATTCAAGGAGAATTTTCGAAAGAATCCACACTAATTTGAAAACATGCCTGATGTAAATTTCATTAAGGCATTATCGTCAGAGCCTCATTTTAATCCTGTCCAATGTGGCTCTATTTTATTCAATTTCCCTGCAGCTAGTATGCTGATTCAGTTAGCTCCCAAATGAAGTTATGGAAGGGATGGTAAATCCATCTGCTTCCCTGATTCAATTGGGTGGTTTTTAGCGTCCCCTCCCTATACTGTAGCCTTAAATGTACAGGTCTGCTCGGAACCTGTGTAATGTTACTCTTTTGTTTTCATTATCCAAGGGAGCCATCTTATCCTTCAACACCACATCCCGATCCTCATCTCCCTCTCCCTCTCTACCTCTGTCCCACTCACTCCCTCTCAGCCAACGTAGGATGCATTTATCTGTTTTTATCTTGGGATGAGTGATTCATGAGTCTGCAGCAGCGCCTGCTGTAATCGTGGGATCTGCAGGAATTGTCAGAAGTGAAGGCGCCAGAGCTTAAATCAGTGCAGCAGAGACTGGGTCCAATGTGTTCTGCATGTGTATCTCATGGTTTCAGACAGTGTCTCTAAGCCATCTCTTGACAAGCAGGATATCCTACGTTTAAATCAGACATCTTTATGTTGCGCACCCAGGAGAGTGTGGACTACACTTAGGCAGCACTGCTACATGCGGTATTATGATTAATTCAGAACGGTCCAAAGTTAAGCTAAGGCTCCATCGAAAGCATTGATTCATTTTAGGGTGAGTGTCGTATTGCGTAGACCACCTACAGTATGTCCATAAATGTTATCTATTTCCCAATTTCATGCTTCCCTTTTTTATTGCGTGTGAAGCACATCATCATGCTTTGTGTGCAGAGAGTGTGTGTGTATGCGCGCACACGTGTGAGAAATCCATATGAATATTTTATAGACCATGTGAGAAGCAGGAAAGGGAAGAGAGAAGCGAGGTATGATGAGCTGTAAGTGCCGCAGCCAGAGTCATAAACGGTTTTATTTTTAACTCACCTATTTGCAGGACCTTTAAAAAAAAAAAAACATTGTTAGAATCGGAACACTGAATTTTAGGCCACTAAATCATTTCACATTTTACACTCGCTGAATATTCCAACAGAAAGCATTTTTTTTCCCTCCAGCATGAATTACAGATTTGATTTCAGACAAGATCACACAGGGAGACAGACTACTTTAGATTTTATCAGTGAGTAAGTGTCCATGTCTAGTCACAGTGAACATTAAACAGAGTGTGAAATCCCCAAAGTCCCTTACTATTGCAGCGTCAAGGCTATTTTTTACGCATATAGATCTGAGTCTCTCTCTTCACTCATGCTGACACACTATGCAGCTCGCTTGTTCTTTAGATGCTGTTCTCCTTGCTGTAATGGCTCCAAATGATCAGACCACCATGGTTGATTTCCTTCCTGTTCCTTTTGCCATGGCCAGTTCCCTCCATTGGTTCATGCAACCATTTAGACTTAACTTGACATGCTGAACTGAGGCTCCATCTGTTTTATAGCTGTGTGCTCTGGAAGGCTGCCTTTGTTGTGGAGGAAAGAATAGGAATTAAATATCAGTTTAATGGTCTAAATGTGCACTTTCTATTTTAAAGCACTCAAGTTGTTGTGTTAAATTATAGATATTGAAAAGGATGTCTACAAAACAGAAAAGCTGACCATGCAGGTGTGTGGGATGTAAGCTTTCTAAACCAACTTTATTCAAATGTTAGCATTATAATTATACACAAACACAGCCTCAACTATACTTTATTAAAGGGGGATTAAGCAAGCAGCATTTGTCAAGCCCCTGAACATGACAAAATCTCCTTTAGAAAACCAGGAAGCTCACAGCATTGTCACATATGTCTACAGTATGTGTTCTACTGATAATAAAACTAAGTGTTTACAGCCCTGCTACCAACTCTGCAAGTGGTGCCTTGAGCTATATGCTAACAACAGAATGCTAACATGCAGGTCTAATGTTTAGGTCATTTGACAGTTTGAAACCCATTTTTCTTAGTTGTTGTGGTGACAACACATCAGCGGGGCTGTGTGTGTCACACTCACTGGTTTGAGAACGCTATTTATGCCAGTGGTACACACTAAGCTGGCATTTTTCTTTTCTCTGTCTTTTGTTGATGCTCATCATGTAGCCTGGGCCTGTAATCACATTCAGAATGATCAATATCTGTGTGTCCTGGTGTGTTAAATGGACCTGCACTTGTATAGAGCCTGTCTAGTCTTGTGACCACTCAAAGCGCTTTTTACACTTCACATTCACCCATTCACACACACATTCATACACTGGTGGATGAGGCTAGCATACAAGGCGACACCTGCTACTCAGTTTTTAACACACTCACACACCAATGGAACAACCACCACGAGCAATTTGGGGTTCAGTATCTTGCTTAATGATACTTCGACTGGCCGTCCACGAATCATACGATTGGTGGACTACTCACTCTATCTCTGAGCCACAGCCGGCCCACCTGGTGTGTTAGCGAGCGAACATTAAAAACATAAGAGAAATCTCACTGACATCTGACATTACAAACATTGATAACATGAAATATGATGTAATTAAAACCATTCATTCATTTTCCGTAACCACTTATCCTGCTGGGGGTCGCAGGGGGCTGGAGCCTATCCCAGCCGACATTGGGCGAGAGGTGGAGTACAGACTATCGCAGGGCTGACACATAGAGACAGACAACCATTCACACTCACATTCACACCTACGGACAATTTAGAGTCAGCAATTAATCTAACCTTCATGTCTTTGGGCTGTGGGAGGAAGCTGGAGTACCCAGAGAAAACCCACACTGACACTGGGACAACATGCAAACTCTGCACAGAAGGGCTCCCTCCTGGGATCGAACCAGGAACCCTCTTGCTGTGAGGCGACAATGCTAACCACTACACCAGTGTGCTGCAATTAAAACCAGCAAAACTTAATTCCTCTTTAGTAGCAAAGCAACAGAGAGCACAAAAGACGCCTTTCCATGCTTCATTCTTCTCCCCTGCTCATATGGTCATCACTGCAAAATCTCACCTCAGCATAGTAAGTTCACGACTTTCCAAGAGTTGGTTTACATGAACATTAACGTATTACAGTGGTTACAGTTCTTTGCAATGGTCGCTCTGGCCATCCTACTATGTTGATTTGTAGAGGAATGTCCATTCTACTCTCACTCTCTTTCTATGATCTGTACCAAATTTCATATCAAAACCACAAGTATTTTCCTCATGGTTGCACAAGAGGAAAAGTTAGGGCATCACCAAGTCGTTACGATACATCCTCTGGGGACCATGAATGTCTGTATAAAATGCTGTGCCCAGTCATCAAGAAGATACTGAGATATTTGACTGGATAAATGAAAATTAGGATATATTAGTGGCGTTAGATAGGAAGCCAGGGGATAACCAAAATCAGGATTTATCCTCAGGGCACCATTGATAATCTGCTTTAAAGTTCAAGGCCAATATAGTATATTGATAGACTGTCAGACAGACATTGGCATCCTTAGAGCCATCCGTTACCATGGCTAAAAATGTGAAACTACAGTACTGTGAGCTTCCTGTTTTTGAAAGAGATTCATTCTGGTCTTTGCAGATCATCTGAGGTTATCTACATGCATGCTCATTATGTGTCTAAGCATATACTGTGAAGATGGAGAAATGGCTGGTATTTTTAGACAGAATAACAAAGCATTTAATTTCAGTTAGCTTATGTGCAGCATTGCTTCATGCAAGTGTGCTGGCATGAAGACTGGAGTGAAGAGTAGGGAGGAGGGGATGAAGGGGGAGGACGTTCAATGCATAGCGATGTCCTTGCCATGTAAAACCATTTGGCTTACAAATTTGTCTGCTTGCCACCATATTGCAATGCAGTGTGAGTCACAGCACGCTGCTTTTCCCGTATTTATATCCCCAGCTTTTTGGCTGTAAGATGTGCCTTGACCAGCCAACCAGCTGACTCTCTTAATGTACTGCCAGAACAAGTCGTCCTGCTCTGTAACAAAGACATCTATCCTCCGGTCAGGACGGCTCATTCCACATGCAGATGCTTCTTTCAGCTGAGTGCAATTGATTCACATTCCACATTTAGCACTTTCAAAAACATTATATGCCTGTCAAATTTCCAGAAAGGGAAAATGTTTATGTTCATGCTGGAATGTGGTCAGAACCAAAGTGACCAGCCCGAGAAAATATGTGGCTGCCATGAGGGGAGTTTCTCTATATGACATCGCCTTTACTACCCTTAATGCTCCAAGGCAACTGAGTCACACTTCAGACTGTCTGCACACCTCGCTTTCTCTGTGTGAGCGCTCAGTAGGCATTTATAGCTTCTGACATCCCACCACCCCATGTGGAAACAACGGTCACAAAAGGTGTCAGAAAGAAGATTCAATGTGTAGCAGCATGTGTGTGCCACATAAAAGCCATACTGAAATTTAAAAGAGAATGTATTACTCTCGCTGACAGCTATAGTAAGTGACAGTGATATTTAATCAAACTATCACACCATCCTCAAATTTAGTTATACACTTTGAAACAGCTCATTCCACATAATTAACTTGTAACCCAAGGTACACACAGAAACATGTTTGTTGTTTGTGTTTTATCATTTTAAAGAAATAGTTTTTATCCATCAGGTAGGACCTGTGGGTTCATTTGTGGATTTGTTATGGAGGTTACAGAACATGCTCGGCGCTGCCTTGTGTGACAGGCTGGCCGAAGGTATAAAGGTGTACCTTCTCAAAATATTTAAATTTGGCCATCAGCAAGCTGTTGGCTCTCAAGAAACTTTTTTTTACTCATTTTATTCATTTTGACCTGCAGCTATTTATAATCAGCACCCCAGATTTTGCATTTGAATAAGTCATTAGGGCTTCTTTGTCCAACAGGCTAAGTCTATGACAGACTACAGGCTGTTTGTTTTTGACAGTAATAAACAAAACAAACCAAATTAATGAATATGAGTTTCAGTCTAATTTGTTTGGGCGGGTGTTATTGCTGAGTAGAGTACGCCGTACCCTATTTCAGATCTGTTCATTTTCATTTTCCTGGCACTTTCTGTGACCATGTGCTTTCACACAGAAAAAGCCATACATGTCACATAACAACCTTTCAAGCTCAGCGAGGCTCTTCACATCTCATGGAATTGGCTTAGCCAGAGCTCACCTCTGTGTGGAATGGCACATTTTTAAACTCAGAAAGGTGTCATGACACAAACGGGCTTTTCTTTGCACTCAGTGGAGAAGTGCTGTACTCAGTCAGCCATCTGCCTGGAAATTGTCTGCCTTCAGCCTCATCTCTCGTTTTTGAGTCATTTTAGCTTTGCTTTTCGGGTTAAGGGGCTTTTCTGGAGATGGTGGTGTTGCAACAGCACAAAGTAGTTTTCTCTGGTGTAATACTGTGTTCAGGTGGCAGGCAGATCTGACATCTCGTGTAAAAGTTCATGTAGATTGAGATCAGTTGGGTCACTGGTGGCCAAAAACACACTGATGGGCTCTAGATTTTCCCTCCATACCATAACAGTGATAGCGTCTGAATATCCACTGTCTATTTACTCTGTAATAATTAGTATCAATTATAACATGGTTATTGGTGTTACCTTTTAAAGGTCCAGTGTGTAGGATTTAGGGGGATGCATTGGCAGAAATAACATAAAGTATAATAAGTGTGTTTTCTTTAATGTATAATCACCTGAAAATAAGAATCACTGTGTTTTCATTACCTTAGAATGAGCCGTTTTTATCCACCTATGGAGCAGGTCCTTATCCATGGAGATCGCCATGTTGTACAGCCATGTTTCTACAGTGGCCCAGAACGGACAAACCAAACATTGGCTCAAGATACAGCCATTTGTATAAAAAAACACAGATTTTTCTTTATTTTATTTTTTTTTACATGAAACTGATTCATTTAGTGTTTTAACCTGTTTAAATCACTTGTTCCCTTTGTTTTCGGCTCCTGGTAAAAACAGCCTAAATGCCTCGACCTAAAGTTATCAGAGATAAAAGGTGAGCGCACATTGGGCTAGCTGTCCATCCCTGACATGCCAGGCAATATTAAAGAAACAGTGTTTAGTAATGTGAAACTGCTTTACTTAGTGTTTTTACTGGTCTCCACAGTTTATGTAATTTTATGTCACGGTAATGGCATATGTCACAATACAATAATTGTTCTGTAAATAAAGAATTGGTTTAAAATAACCATACTTCATCACTTTGGGTTTTTATCTTCTTTTATTTGGAGTTTTCATACAAACAAAAGAACAACTGCCTCACATGAGACAACACTTCAAAAACAAAAAGATTAAAAAAAAGTAAGACTAAAATTCTTACAAAATTGAAGCTTTAAAGTTCTTGACAACAATATTTCCGGTGTTACAGGTTTTTGTATTTACAACTTTACCCTCCCCCTAAATGTCTGCCCAAACACATTACCGTGCGAGGCAACTAGATTCTCAATATGACGCGAGAATCCAGTCCCAATTTGCCACCTAGCTTGTCATGAATTGCTCCAGTGGTACTGTAGAAATAGTTTTGCCAAATCCCTGCCACTCACACTTTTATTACACATTTCTTGCATTGCTCAGTGTATACTGTCATTTCACCCAACCCTACTCTGTGTGGTTTTCCATCCTGGTCATCAGGAGCTAGAAGATTTTTGCTTGAACCCTGAGGACCAGGAGTCAAAAACATAGACCTATAGAGCCTAGACTTTAAATGTCTTTTGTGCATGTACATGTAAATGGGCAGGTGTCTTTAACTGTGTGCCATATGGATTAATTGTCTCCATTCTCCTTTATTACAACTACTTTGATTTTATTATCTAAATTGTAGTTTCCTCTGAATAAAGATAACACTTACTGAATTGGAGGGAGCAGCCATTTAGTATTGTACTATCACAAAGTTGGTGGGACTTAGAAGAGAAAGATTCAAAAACAAAAAAAGTCAAAATCAAAGCAACTTGACTTCTCTAGTGTGGGTAACACTCTAGAAAGGCTAGATCCTACATTTCCCATAATGCAACCCAAAAGCATTTTTCATAAGACCCTTCATACCTCCTGTTTTCCGACTTCTTGTAAACACCACAACTCCAGTTTTTAAGACCTACCGTCGATGTTTTGAGACTTCCTGTTGAGAGAAGAGCGGTGAATCAGGGTGTTTTTCTCTCCACAGCTTTAAGCTTTAATGATGGCTGCCCCGTTGTGGGCTTGATGGGCCATAGCACTGTCCTCCTCATTCCTCTGTGAGTTGTGTGTACGCAATTCAGAATCTTTGCACTGTGACCTCGGAGAACATACAGAAAATATGCATCTCGCACACACGCACACTAACACACACACACACACACACACACACACATATCCCCCAGGCTTTGAAGATTAAATGAGTCTTCAACACATACAGTTAAATTAGCACAGCTGGAGAGAGGGTGTCAGCAGGATGCTATGTATGCAAGTGATGTATTTATAAAAAAAGAAACTGGGCCTCGTTCGGCTCCTTATGAAGCTGCCTCTCGCTGCATTAATCACTTTATCCTGCGATGGCAAAGCCACTTCAAATAGGGACACAAGATTTGCACACCAACTCTCATCTTAATGAGCAGAGGAGATGAGTGTTTGTCTGGCAGATGTGTGCAAGTGTTGCCCCTTCACATGCTGCCATCAAAGAGAAGTACAAATAAGTAATTGACCCTGTCTCCCTTTTGGATGTGCAGCTGTGTTGTTGGGAAAACTGCAGGCTTAGATTAGAGCTACATGGATCTTACTTTTTAATCTCAGATACAGCAAGCGAAAATCCTGCAATTGATTCTCGTGTTATATTTCTTTGAAACAAGTATGCCATGAGCGTTCAGATATTGCCACAAAGACTTCACACACTCCTAGTTTGTCTGGGTTAACCGCTCGTGGAGGAGGGAATGGGGTTGAGAGTGTGATGGAAGAAAGAACATAAGGTGGGGGCTGGAGGAGAGGCCTTGCTTTAACAAGCTTATCTCGCTCCCTAATTCAGTTTGGGCCATCAAAGTGTTGAGAGCCGGCGTCGCTAGGGGCGGTTGTATTTTTTGACCGCTACCTGTGACAGCAATTACAGGTTCCCCTTCAAGCCTGCCTTTGTTTTTGTGGCAAACTTGACTGCTTGGGTAGAACGAGATTACCTCAACGTTCTGCGACTGGAGGATAATCAAAGCCTCACAATGCAAGGTGTCATGCCCCTCTAAATCAACCAAGCAGCCCCTGCCACTGTTCCTTTCTGCCCTCCTTTATCCAGCAGGATGCTGTGACATTATTGTAATAATAACAGAGCTGTTGTTTAAAGGTATTCCTATACATCACAGGAAAGTATTCCACACAGTCAGACACGGAAATGAGCATCACTTTACACCCAAATAGAAGCAGAGGCTGCTTCCATTTAAGAAACTTCATAAATAGTGTATTCACAACAAATGAAGCATGCATACATACTGTGCAGCATTTGCATAATTGCATACCTGTAACCACAGCATTGTTAAAAGTAAAATTATGTCTGCACGCAAACTTAAATGCCTGTTGTCCCACTTTCATTTGCTTAACATCTCACAAATGGAGAACTGGGAGTTTATCCACTTGGATGCCTTTTTAGAAAGCCATGAGTTTGCTTTGTACTCGCTAAGGCATGGCTTTGTCCACATGTGTGTCAGGACCCGGCTCTTTGCCTGCTTATGTACACAGCAGGGGGTCTGCATTTAAGAAGACCTGTCTAATACCCAGGGAGCAGGCCTCAATCTTAAAACAGCTGGAAGGAAAGAGAAGCTCTTGAGTGGGGTCTAAACATCATGAGAGATGTAACCTCTGAGTGAGCTTATTCACATCACTGCTCAGGAAAAAAAAGGCTCAGGGTTTGTAACATATTGCAGGCGATAAACGTGTGGCGCGATGTGCTGAGATGCACAGTGGTGTTCTGCAATGTGTCAAGACTGGGAGGTGGAATGAAACTGAGCCATAACTCATGCATTCAGTTTGTTTGCTTATTTGCTTAATCTATGCAGGGCTCCTTTTTAGGATCTGTCAGAGCCGTGTGACTCAGTATATGTTGGCCTATGACCAGGCCAATTAGTTTGATGTATGGTTGCCTCAATGTTGTGTATATTCAGCAAAATGAATAAATCTGCATGCGCATGTTTTTCTCCCTTTTGCTCTCTCTGTTCTAAATTTTGCCACTATCTTCCCATGTGACGGCAAAATGCCAAGTCGCACACTGTTTTTCATCCTGTATTGACGGCGAAACGGTGCTGCACAGATGTATGTGATAAGCCAGACAGTTTTACAATGACATTTCGGCTATTAGCATTTAAAGGGTTGGAAATCCGGAAGGCAGCGCTATCAATTATTTACATCTTCTTACATTAGTATAAAACAACATGCTCTTTCAAAGAAAGTGAATCTTTTGGGAAGCTATGGAAAATTCACACCCTGTATTTGTCTTTTTTTTTCAATATTTACAAGTATTAAAGGTTTTTTGTTGTATACAAAACAGCAATAAACATTTGGTTGAATGTGCTACAGAGATGTAAAGGTTCCTTTTAAGCGGAGAAAGATTTCCATTATGTGGAAAGAACACTAACATTACACAACACCTGCTGCTTTAGTCTTATGAAAGCTCAGTGGGAGGGACATGTTTTATAATACTGTCCTTTATTAAAATAAAAGCTGTATTTTCACACTGCACTGTAACGCCCATGTCAGTAGGTTACGTCTTCTGCTTAGCTTTAGATACATCACATACATACATACACATACATTATTCATTTAACATAATTAATATGGTGGAAAAGTTCTACTTAGAAAAAAGCTTGACCTGTTTAAGACATTATAGCTATTTTCCTGAACCACAGTGAACCAGGTAAATGTGTTGGAGCTCTGGTACATTTTAGGGTTCATCTTAACTATGTTCTAAATCTTAACCCAACAATTTTGTGTACTTTTCTCAATAATGAAGCATCACTGAATCCTAAAATGTCAGTATAAGTGACAGTTTGTGTGTTTACTGCATCACATCCCAGCGTCGTAAATTGTTTGCAACAAATGAGAACCTATTAAAAATTAACCCAAATGGATCAGTCCGGGTCTCAGAAGCTGCTGCGGCGTGCGATTTCTGTTTTGCTGAGGCGAGGTTGTGGACTTAGCCTTGTTGTTCAATATTCTGTGAATAATTGAAACTGACATTTTGCACCCAGTGTCTTTATACAGCAAATCCACCGATGACATCAGAGGGGGGAAAAAGATGCTGACTAAATTGTGAAAATGTAGCGTCTCTGACACTTTTTCATCAGCTTAGTTCCTCGAGATGTATCATTATACTTTATTAATCTATGTTTCCTTCCTCTTTCAGGTGGATTTGCTCGTGCCCACCAAGGTCACAGGCATCATCACCCAGGGAGCTAAAGACTTTGGCCATGTGCAGTTTGTTGGCTCATACAAACTTGCGTACAGCAACGACGGGGAGCGGTGGAATATATATCAAGATGAGAAACAGGGGAAGGACAAGGTAAGAAGCTCACACAGCCCATAATAACCACAATCAAAGACAAACTGCACAGTCTTAAGCCACGTCTACAACATATTAACTGACAAAACTGTGTATAGTTGTCATGTACACACAGCAATCATACTGAAAAATACTGTAGAATCATAAAAGTGTGTCTTTGGGAACAGTGAGTACTGTGAGTTTTGAATTATATATCACATCACGAAGCAGAGGGGCATTCTGGGTAGAGAGAGTCAGCACAAAAATTCACAGGTGGTACAGAAACCTGAAGCAGCCGAAAACATAATGCTGCAAATGTCAAAAACTTTCTTTTCAGTATTGAGTGTGAAAATGTCCATTTCAGGACCTGTCTTTTTCTCCCTTCCACTTCCCTTTAGCTTCGTCTTATCTGCGGCTCAAACTGAGCTTGCCTGGTTTGTTCTACCGCCTCTCTCTGGTTTGAGATCAGATAAGACTGTGCTGTCAACCTGGCCTGGCCAGAGCTATGCTGAAAATCTTGTTTACGGCCCTTCAACAGAGTACATGTCCATTCCAATCGCCCACGACAACAGACAGAGCAGGGCTGCAGCAGCCTCTCCGCTGATATCAGGAGAGCTGCAGGCGCAGGGTTACAGCTAAAGCTGAAGCCCCTTGTCTTTCAGATACTGGTGGCAGGAGAGGTAGTGTTTACTTTTCTCTCTTGCCTTGTTATTGAAAGATAAGCCCGGCTTGTTCTGCTTATTCATGTAGTCTGGTGTGTTGACTATAGAAAATCAGGACACTGACATCTAGTAGAATTCATACATGTAATTCGCACAGTGCAAATACTGCAGACGTGCATGTAATCACTCGTTATTATACACTGAGGTTATGATGTATTGTTTAAATACTGTATAATCTGTTCTTTTCTAATATGTGGTGTAATTTAAACTGTCATTTATGTCTTGAGCATAATTCAAAATATTTCAGATTGTATAAAGAATGCATGAATCAAAATCCAACTATTAAAATGTGTGTCTCCAGTGTGTAGGATTAAGGGGCATCGGTTGGCAGAAATTAATTATAATATTCCTAACCATGTTTTCATTAGTTTATAATCACCTACAAATAAGAATGGTTGTGTTTTCATTACCTTGGAACAGGGGTCACGTTAATATTCTCGGTCACTGACCGTTTTTTACAACAATGACCGGAAAATCTGAAAGCCGGTTGCAATTACCACCCCTGCCCACTTGGCGGCGGAGTGCACAGTCAGTGGTTTAAGTGGCTGCCGTTTTCACACTGCAGAGAAAAAGTCATTCATCGCCTTCATGTAGCGTTGTTGACATAACGCCCTGGACACACCGGACACTGAACCGAAGCACGGCGCCCAGCAGCGGAGGCAGTTTTCAGTCAAAAGGTGAGATGGTGGGGTCACTGCTGCTGCTCACTGTATGTGCTTATGTTGCATAGAGATGATACACCATCTCACCTTTTTACATCGGTGTGAACCAGCAGGTTTTTAGAACGTTGCAGAACGGCGCATTGCAAGCAGTTGCCTGTTTCAACTCGTCTCATCACAAATCTTTGGTCTGAGCTGGGCATTAAAGATGGGGTAGGCAGTTTAATTTTGGCATCATTAGGCAAAAATGCCGTGATAACCGTTGAGCATATTGTAATTCAAGTGGTCTGAGAGACTTCTGCACCTCGGCTTGGATCTGTTTTCAGACCATGACGGGAGACTTCAGCCAGTCACAGGCCATTTTCAGAGAGCGTGGCTGTCAATCAATGCAATCAGTAATTGACATGATTGACAGCTGTGTTAGAGACTCCTCAGTTCTGACTGGTTGTTTTCATGATTTGTGCATAAGCCATTATGAGCACTATGAGGAGGCAGAGGAGCATGATTTTTTTCAATTTATTTATTTTTTTGTAAAAAATACTGACAGTTAGCCTATATAAAATAACTTTTGTCATATTTGCAAAAAAAAAAAAAAAAAGCAATCACTGCTTTAATTGAAAGAGTTTTGTTTTGCCTAATACTGTGTGACCAAGTGTAAAAGTTTGCATAGATAATTCAAATTTCAGTGCCTTCAGACAATTATTTTGCCTAGTATTTGATTTATAATGAAGATAAATTGATTTAGATTGTGCTACATTTGATCTTTAATACACATTGACACACATTCATTTATTCATGCAAATTATTTCACCCAAAAATAATAATCCAATATGAAAGCACTGGCAGATTGTTTTCTAATGGCTTGCAATCCTTTAGTCTTTAATTTGCAGTCATACTCGATTTCATAGTTCAACTGCAGTCCATGCCCTGCAGTCTGTGCACATGAAAGCATCAGCTATGATGTCGGGTTTTCTCATAAAAACTGATGCTGAGCAGAGGTTATGTGAGAACTTCGACTGGCATTTCAAAATTAGATTTTTTTTTTTTTTCAAAGGACAGGATTTTTATTTTCTTTGGCTCAGTGTAGTCGACCTAAATCTGAAATGTGACAGCACCTTGTTAAGGCAAATAACACCCCTCAATAGCCAGATGTCAATTTACGCCTTTATCCTTGCTGCGCAGCCAGTGCACCAGCCATTGCACCAGCCAGTGCCTGGAAATATTTTTCCATCTGTGCAGTTCACATTCTTTGCTTGAGGAGTTTATAATTTCAACACCCACAATGATCTTTGGATATGGGCCACTGCATGCTCAGCATGACTTCCACCCAAGCAATCTCAATACTGAGCACTGGATGACTTCCGAAGGCCTGGCAAGCATCATCTGGAGATAGCAAAGGGGAGGAGAGAAAACTACTGGAGATATCTCAGGAACTTTTCATGTTTATTATGTTTTATTTTTAAATATCATTTTCAGGAATAACTCAGTTGGAGCGCTACTTTCGTCAACCTACACGTGGATTTAAAATATCTTTAAACTAAGCCATATTCATAACCATCCATAGCCCCCCGTGATGATATTGCTTGTATAAGACAGAGCAAAACCAAGGATAGGCAGTCAATCTGAGTGTGTGTGTGCTCTGTATTAGAGGGCAGGCGTGTTTAGCAAGGCTTCTGAGAATGTCAATCAGTTTGTCCCCAGACGGAGCCAAGGGGCTGTTCAGATGTGTGATTCTTCAAGGTGTTTTCCCCCTTCAGTCAGCTGAAGCAGCCATTAATGCTAGAGGACACATTTGGCTGTTGGACTCCCGAGGCTCCTCCTGCCACACCACAATGCTTGACTTGGCAGGGATATACTGTGATTGTGTGTGTGTGTGTGTGTGTGTGTGTGTGCGTGTACGTCTGGGTGTCTGGTTCGGGCACAGTGGTAGAGGCTTGTAAGTATTCTTCTCAGCTCCCCCCTCCAGCTCCTGTGTGGCAGAGGCTGCAGGCAGTTAGATCTAGATTGAGAGAGGAGGCTCTGTCAGAATACAGATGTTGTCAAAGCAGGGCACACACACACACACACACACACACACAAGCAACAGTATCCTTCTACAAAATCCATAGAGTGCCTTGTTTGCCTTTTCTGTATACACAAATCCCAAATACCTGTGTATTGCACTTGTAACTGAGACAAATAAGAACATAGTCTACTGTTTAAACATAATTAAAGTGGGATACGTTCCATGATTGTACATATCGGCTCGGCCGCATTCCCACACACACACACACTTTCCACACCTGGGTCACTACGCTGCCCAGTCCCACGCCGCTGCACTTTCCTTGGGTGTCAATATTTACACAGTCAGTTGATGGGGGGCAATCAAGCACAAAAGCCATTGATTTATGGTTAATTGTGTTTCACTCAGGTGACACAGGGGTTAATTAGCCATTAGAGTCTTCAGTGCCCTCCAGGTCAGAGGGTAACTGAATGTTAGAGAGCTAAGAACATACAATCATCTTATATATAACCACTAATAGTCAGATTTTCTTCTGCGGTCATGAAACTATTGACTCAGGATTAAAGAACACTTCATACATATTGTTGTCCTAGAAGGAGTAGATGTGCATCTCAGTTTGAGTGTAATTGCCTCCTCTGGGCAGCTCTCAGCGAAGGCATGGCAGTGTCTCCCTGGTGTCACTATGGAAGGCTAAGGCTTCTACATGAGGGCAGAGAGCAAAGGGATCTGAGTGTCCTGCTCTCTTGACCCGTGCAGCAGGTTTAAATAATGGAGTATGAGGGGCACACAAAGCCTGCCTTAGTAATGTGTATACCTGTGACTCTACCAGCCTGAGAAAATCAATAGTTGGGAGCAGAGTTGTGGCTTCTGGGTCAGTTTGAAGACACACATAGAGAAGTGTGCCCTATACGCTTGTGTCTCTGGATAAAATAATTATACTTAGGGGCGATGGAGTGAGACTTGATCTCCACCAGCTCCCACATGTCTGACTTAATCTTAAGGGTCTAATGTGTCTGGTGTAGGATTTAGTGGCATCTAGCAGCTGAGGTTGCAGGTTGTAATCTTCTCCCGTGTGCCAAGTGTCTAGGAGAACTACACTGAACACTGAATGAAGCAGTTTGAAGCCATTTCTTGATTTGTCCTTGCTGGAAACCATTAGAAACAACTAGAAACAATATGGCAGATACCGTGGAAGAGATATGTAGATATGAACGTGTCATTCACAGACCTCCAAGTCTGAAGCCATGATTCTCTGCCAGAAAATGGTGGATTGCCCCCTCCGCGTTGGGAGTGAGTTACTGCTCCAAGCGAGGGAGTTCGAGTATCTCAGGATCTTGTTCACAAGTGAGTGTAGAATGGAGCGTGAGATGGATTGGCGGTTTGGTGCGGCCCCTGCAGTGATGCGGGCACTATGCCGAACCATTGTGGTGAAGAGAGAGCTGAGCCGGAAGGCAAAGCTTGCGATTTACTGGTCCATCTACGTCACCTATGGTCATTAGCTCTGGGTACTGACCGGAAGAATGAGGTCGCGGATACAAGTGGCCGAAATGAGCTTCCTCAGAAGGGTGGCTGGGCTCAGCCGTAGAGATAGGGTAAGGAGCTCGGACATATGGAGGGAGTAGAGCAAGCTCTTTCAGGAGGAGTTGGAAAGCGTTGCCTGGGAGAAGGACATCTGAAATACTTTGCCCAGCCTGCTGCCCCTGCAACTCAGCTTCGGATAAGCCGTTGAAAATGGATGGATGGATGGATGGATGGATGAATGGATGGCTGGATTATACAATATATCCCCATAAATCGAATACACTGGTCCTTTAATCTGGAACAATGTAAAAACACCTTGGTTGAGTTTTTTGTTTGTTTGTTTGTTTGTTCATTTTCTCTGGCACATCAACAGTGTCGCCTGACTTTGGCATCAGAATCTAAATTAAACTAAGAGTTTAAAAAAAAAAAAACTACAGCTTTGTTTTACATCACTTCCCAGTACTTAGCAGATAGCGCAAATACCATTTGCTCTATTGTCCTCATTCTGCTGCTGTTGGGGAGGTTGGCTAAAGGTCAGGCACAGCAAGGTGCACTTCAGCATTAGCGGCTGCCTCATTCATGTATGTTAATACTGTAATTACTGTAGTTACAGTAATTTGATTCTGGTACAGTCAGGTCACCATTAAAAGCAGCCATTATGTTGGATCCGCCTCTGTTCTTGAATTAGCTCAATGCATGTGGATACCCAGTCAGTAAGGTTTTATAGGACAAAACAAAGGCAGGTATGTTGTATTACTGTAACTCTATAATTCAGTAAACATAAGTGATTGCCTGTAAATACTGTACATAAGTTTGGCACATTTCAGTATGTCAAAAAAACTGTCAAAATTGGATCTTCAGAGAGAATTGAGGAGTTGTTTAGGATTATCGGGATAGGAAAAGCCTGCTGCACAACTGATCCAATTCTGATAAAATTTGGAAAGGTAATTCATAGACAGCTCGAAATAAATACACAGTAGTGCAGTGGTTAGCATTGTGACTTCACAGCAAGAGGGTTTACTGGTTCGAATCCAGGGTGGAAGGTTTGAATCCCAGGGTTGGGGAGCCCTTCTATGCAGGGCATGGGTTTTCCCTGGGTACTCCAGGTTCCTCCCACTATCCAAAGACGTGCAGGTTAATTGGTGACTCTAAATTGGCCGTAGGTGTGAATGTGAGCATGAGTGGTTGTCTGTCTTTATGTGTCAGCCTTGTGATAGTCTGGCAACCTGTCCAGGGTGTACCCTGCCTCTTGCCAGTGTTATCTTGGATAGGCTCCAGCCCCCTCGTGACCTCTAACAGGATAAGCAGTTACAGAAAATGAATGAATTAGATAAGTGCATTTATACGTTTTTGATTACTCCTGATGATATCTATACAGTACATGGCATACTTGTGAAGCTTGCAACCCTTGATCATAGCAACAAACACTGTTGGCAAAGTCTCATACACCTTTTATAAGGTTTGGGTAGAGGTACTGGCTTACATTCATTCTTTACAGTAGAGTACCACTGGGTTTAATTGGTAGTGTTTGGTGTAGTGAATCAAAATGACATACAGCATATTGTACTTATTTTCTTTCTGCCGCTGCCTTATTTTATATACTTAAAGTTGTTTACCAAAATGTTGTTGAAGAAACATTCATCACCTTGCTCATCCCTTTTCTGTTTTTTCCCCATGCTAGTATTACAGTATTTGTCCTGTTGTGATTCTTCACATATCCTGTTCCAGACAGTTTATTTTAGAGACATTGCCTCTGACACTGTGCAGGTCCCCAGACAGTCTAGGAGAGATTCTTGTCATATTTCAATCAGCTGCTGCTTTTGTGGCCTTCCTGTCCTGCCTTTTATAGCGTGCTATCATGTGCCCTGGTTGTCACATTACCGTTGTGGCAACACTTCTGGAAGTGACACATTTCTTGCTTCCTGATGTCAAACGTTGCTGTTCTGAGATACAATAAAAAGTGAGAAGAACACGTCAACAGAAGATGGTTTAGAAACTGGTAGAATTTTGTGTTCTGCCTGGTTTCAAAATGGATGTCCCTCTCACCAGGGTTATTGAGTAAAAAATAAAATGAACATGCTGTGATATACTGTTAATATACTGTGTGGAAACATCATACAATTGGAAAATACTGCTGCTGCTCTATAAAGCATTAGTGCATCATCAGTCTGGTACTCAGCTGGAGAAACCTGGGAGTAAAAATAGTGATACAAAATACTTTTTCCAAGCTCTGACAAAGTTTGACATTTATTAAATCATCTTGGTTTTCAATTTACAGACAGTAGTAACTCATTGTCTGCTGTTCAAGGGATACTGTCAACAGTTTAACAGATGGTCTATTATGATGGCTTTCTGAGCTGTAGGGGATTTATTTCTTGCAGTACTGTGGTTAGCCACCGGGATAAGACTGGTAGCATTATAGACCCTGCAACAGTGTATTTAGATCTATTAAAATGTCCATGCATCTGTTGACCTGCTCCGTAGAATGTGCAATATGCAAATATGCAATACACATTTGTTTTCTGTCTCCAGCCATGACTCAACCCAATGGCCAGCAGTTTGAAACTTCAAGGAAACAACATTTGGCATTTAGAGAAAATAACTTAATTTTTCCCACCATGACGTCAATGTCCACATAGCACCAGCCTCAGGTAGCGATAGCCAGCTCAAAGCAGATGGGCTACCCTGAGGCAAAATATCATGGAAGTAACGTAGAAACAATAAAGTTACCATGGTTTCATCTTTTTTCCATATGTTATCACATATGAAACGACCCAAAACTAACACTGTAAGTGGACTACTTCATTACTATAGGGGAATTACTTAAACAGCATTTATGTAGTAATGATTCTGTCCAAAGCTTTTTAATCCATATAAGCTCTTTTCACTGTAACCGTACTTATGAGCCATGCACTTGAACACTTACAAGTTTACCTGCAGTTGTGTGTGTTGGACCTAATTTGTAGATCAGTCAATTCTCTGTCCGACACAAACACAATGTGAGACAATAAGGTAGCTCCTAAGTGTCCCTGGTATCGGAACACCGACTGCTTTTGTTCACTCATGCGCTTCATCATGCATATTTATCTTCCCTAACTGAATAGAGAACACAAAGAGTCCTGACAGAAAAAGAGAATCTAGGAAAAGTCAAAAACATCAGCTCATCTTAAAGTCATCCAAACTTCTGAGTCTTTTGGAAATACCTTGCTGATTTTTCTGGTCTCTCCCAACAAGTTATGGTAAGAAACAACATTGGTTTATGTTCACTCAAAACCGTATGTTAAAGTAACCTCTTTATGTTGCATAAAAGTGACATTTCTTAAATTACCTTTCAGGCAGAAACAGTGTTGGAAATATATTAAACCATGAATTAAAGTGATTTGAAGTTTAAAGAAAGAAGCCAAGGACATGAAGAGAAAGAGGGAGAAATGACAGAGAGGGCAGAATGCCATGTGATGTAGTGTTTGCTTGTTTGCAGATGCAAGCCTTGTCTGAATACAGTCTAAGCTCCGCGCTACACTATAAATGAGAGGGAGAGAATGAGTTTCACTGCAGGAGGAAAATGATGAAAAAGAATGTAGGATGAAAAAAAGTGGCCCGCACTCGTTTGTGTTAGACATATGAAATAAGGAAAGTAATGAAAGCGTACACCTGTCACATGTTTGCAGCATTAGTCTGCAGTGAGAGTAAGTCACAAAAGCACTGAAACCATCAGAAAAAAAGATTGCATGAAAGCAGTCGTATTAATGGAAGTATGTGTGAGAAAGAGGAGGCAGAAGTTTGATATCTTGTCACATTAGCTCCTACTGATCAAGGATAATTGTATCCTATATGCAGAGCCACTGCTGGATGCCTTAATGTTCCATGTAAGTGATTATTACAGTATCTGTAAACCACCTTTCATCCTACAGCTTCTATAGAATCTGTCCAATACAGTCTCCTTATTAAGATTTATATATAAAATGATATGCTTTTAAGAGAATCATTTTACAACAGAAGCGGCATAGGCTCAAATAAAATGGAATTTCCAGTTGTAATGTTTTAGGCTTTCACAAAAACCAACATCAAGCTAAAGTGGCCAACAAACCACACTCGTTAGAGCATTTTGACATCAAGCCCAGGAAGCTATTATATACTTGTGAAGAATTGCAAAATGCCTAAACATGAGTGTCAGTGGTGTTGTGGGAATAAATTTAATTCACCTGCGAGTCAGTTTTTGAGTAGCATGCTCCATAAAGACGAGAGTATAATACAGTCAAAAGAGTGGAAAGTAGCAGTTTCTGTGGTAGCAACAACACAACAGTGTCAAGGTTAGTGTTAAGAAATGAAAAAGAAGTTACAACTTCACTTTGCAGCAGGATTGTGCAGTGGTTAACATTGTCGCCTCACAGCAAAAGGAATTCTGGTTTGAGCCCTTCTGTGTGGAGTTTGCATGTTCTCTGGTGTCAGTGTGGGTTTTCTCCAGGTACTCCAGGTTCCTTTAACAATCCAAAGACATGCAGATTAATTGGTGACTCCAAATTGGCCGTAGTAGGACTTCTTTGCCGGCGGTTTTATTACATATATAAAATGTGAAAAATTATCGATGAAATCTGAGTCTTTCTTCGTCCTTTTTGGCCACTCGGTATGAATAGACCCTCATCAAAGGGTCCAAACAAAGGGCTGGCTTGACCGGGTTTTTGCAAACGATGCCTCACCTAACCGCAGTGTTATGTGATGCTACTGTCGGTTGTGCCGCTCTGTCTCATCTGTCAGTGCCCTGTTTTTGCGCCACAACATTAATAGTTATAAATTTGTTTTTCATTGCATGTTGCGCGAGAGTCAGTTGTGTAATTCTCACAGTGCACTGGTGTATGTAGAGCCGAGAATTACATGCACATCTATGTGGACAGTGCATGTGGTATTTTTAGCCTTAGTAACCAATACACAGCCTCATTTTGTTTTCCAGTTGAGATGACACACTCAGGCATCATTTACACATATGGACTCAAAATGACAGGCTTTCTTTTTCCTATCATTAGGCCAGAGTGCTGTGTGTTTCCTGCACTGAACATGTGATTTACATTCCAGCTTCCTCCCATGGTCCAAAAATGTGCAGGTGTTAGGATAATTGTTGACTCTAAATTGCCTGTTGGTGTGAATGTGAGCGTGATTGATTGTCTGTCTCTATGTGTCAGCCCTGTGATAGTGTGGCGACCTGTCCGCCACTCGTCCAATGACAGCTGGGATCGGCTCCAACCCCCTACGATCATGAATGGGAAAAGTGAATACAGACAATAGATGGACTTTGCTATGATTGCGCGGTTATTTTCTCAGGTTGCCACCTTACCAGTGAATGTGTTTTAATCCTTTTTTTCCTTTTTTTTTTTTAAGTTGACTGGAATGATTAGCGTTTGCTCCATTTTGTGTAAATCTCTTTTTTAATGGAGCAGAAAACAACTCTGTGCTTCTGTTTCAGGAGGGGAACAGATTTTGTTTTTCAAGCTTCAGTTCCCAATGAAAGGATTCCTGTTGCTTTTGCAGTGTTTAAGTCCATCTGTGTGGACGAAGCTTTAACTCAATTTGTCTAACCAATTCCTCACATCAATGTCTATTGTCCTTTTTATTATTAACAAGGAGGTTTATGTGAATGTCTTTTTTCCTGTTGGTAGTGCACTCAAAGTAGCACTACACCCAAATACTCTTTTCAGTGGCAAAGTTTCTATCTCTCTACTTCACCAAGCAGATTATGATGCGGTGCTTAAAATCTAAAGGGGACATATTATAGATGTCCTTATTTTCTGTCATATATAGAAAATGTTACATTATTGGATGTTCTTCTTATTGAAAGAGGGCCAAACTTTCAAATAATGAGGTTAACATATGTAAGCACTGCAAAAACCTTGGATTTCAGACTGTTCTGAACACTCTCTTTCCAATGTTTTTGTTTCTAGTTTCAAGACTAGCTGAGGTCAGCTTGTGATGGATTTCTTTTATATGGTCATCTGCTTCAGGCACGCTACTGCACATGTTTACATTGTGTACACTGCTACATGTAGCAACATGCTAACGTCAGGGGAACCAGTATTCTAGGTAACTGATATGATTTTGGAGCATACTCCAACTGGAATAAGTTGCGTTGTAAGGATTTAGTTTTAGAAGCTGTAAAAAGTGCCCAGAAAGGCTGACCAATCAGAGCAGATTGGGCTTGTTTGGACTAGGACCCTATAATACCAGATTGACGACACTTCCATTGACTCCTGTGGTATGTTGAAGTTAAGCCCTACATGCCCTCTAGTGGGGCATGAGGGCATTACCTTTCTGACCAGAAAACCCATTCACTTAAAGTATGTCTGACATGGGAACTGCCCATTGGTTCGACAGCCCATTGGTTCGACATCCCATTGATCCGACCATATTAAACTCATTGTTCCGAAGTCCGTTCCAAAATCATCATGACGCCCTGTGGTTAAGGTCTGGTTAGGTTTAGGCACAAAAACCACTTGGTTAGGGTCAGGAAAAGATCATGGTGTGGGTTAAAATGAAAAAGAAAGTGGCAAACACATAAGCCGTGAGCCTGCTCCGCCTCAAGCCGGTCGCGGCGCACCATACGCCCGCCGTGAGCCGTTCAGCACCGCGGACAGTCGGACTAATGGGATGTCGAACCAATGGGCTGTCGAACCAATGACATGGACCCGTCTGACACGCGCTTGCTTGTAAATTGATGAAAATGGCCTTGTTTTTACTTTTAGATGTCTTGGTCATATTAAGTCATGCTTATAAATTGTTTATTTCAAAATGCAGAGAGTAGCATTATGGTAGACAGCTGTTATTTTTTGGCTGTAAACGGGTCACTGATGTTCCTATTACAGTAGATTATGCTTTTAGGTTCGCTTGACTGAAACGCTCAAGAATTCCTGGTCGGCAACAATGCAGCAATACTGAAGTTCAGTCAGTTCTTGGTCGGATATGCAATGGACTATCCCACCACTAGAGGGCACGTGACCAATTTTCCACTTTACCAATGTGTGTCTCTCATAGACTGTATAAAATAAGGTGTCGCTACTCTGGTATTTTAGGGTCCTAGTTTGGACAGGGGGCTTAAAGAGACAGGTACTAGCGCTTCAGACAGAGGATGGACACAGGAGTTTAAGCATAGACAGTATGAGGAAAATAAAGTCTTTTTCAACACTGAAGCATTTAACTCTTGTCTTTCACCTTCCATTTTAGGGTATTTAGCGTTCGCACAAAAACTGTAAACATTTTTTTCCAAAATCCTTTGTGCGGTTTCTGCATATCTACTGTCTCTAGCACATATATGTTACAATGAAACCATCAAGACCATGTTCTGACTGTCTAAATCCAAACCAGCTCCTATGATTATTTCAAAGAGAATTAGTTCAAGCTTTATTCTGAAAAGGTCAACCTCTGCCTACGGCACCTGCTTGGATTTGGCCCACTAATTTTCCATTCCACACAACAGTGAGTCCCATTACATCCCAATTACACAGGCATAATCATGTCTGTTTAATTGAAATGATCATATCCTTCAATGAAGCAGTCCCTGTAGATACATTTCTTCCTAATATACTTAATTTCTACTGTCTATTTACCATACACCAACAGAATGCTATGACAGTTAGCTTATTTGTATCTGGTAGGTAGCTAACCCTTGAACTGTTCTTTCAAGTCTTATCTAAATGCGCTTAAATGTCATTGAATTGGTGTAAAAGTAGTGCAGGCACTGAAATTTCTCTCCTAATTACTTGAATGTTTAGCTGAAATTAGAAACAATTGGATTTTCAGCGCTTCAGTGGAGGATATGCCAGTGGCTAGGTCTAGGTATGTTGATTCAGGATGCATATTAGTCTGTAGCACAATATGTTATAAGTTTTACAGAATCAACACTGGATAAACACAGCTTACCTTTTATGGCAACATTTCTGGCAAGCACCAAAAGCTTTTTTATTTATTGCCAGGGTGAAAATTTAAAAAAAAAAAAAACTACAACCAAACTGAAAGAAAACAAGCCCAACAAGCATAAGGTGCATGTTAATAACAGCACTCAGTAAGCTGGAGAGACAACAATAGATGTCTGTCTCTAATTGTGAAGGTGGGACTTCCAGCTGTGCCGCTCTAACAACGCACAATTTTCCACAGGAGGAAACTGTTGATGTGCTCGCATGTGTGGTGCATAAAAGAAAAGAACTAAGAATAGGACTGAATTCTGAAAATGTACTGTTATTGGCAGAGTTTGGATTGAAGATCTGATTGGCTGCACTTCATTCAGTACCTGTTCAGGCATGAGGCCTTGAAGTCTGCAGAAATCAGGCAAGAAATGCACGAGGAATGTTCTACATCTGCCTCCCCAGTAAAAAGGCATTAGATTTGGTTGCTGTGGTTTTCCACTGAAGATATTTTTCCACAACATACTGACTTCTAAAGCTTTTGATTACCATGTTTCAAGTCCTAAAAACCCTCAAATAGTACTGCGCCATTGAAATTCAGTTTTCATATTAATGTTTTTTTTCTTGCAAACCAAACTTGACTGAAGTTTTTATTCATGCTCTTGCCTTTTTAGGTATTCCAAGGGAACTTTGACAACGACACACACCGAAAGAACGTGATAGATCCACCCATCTATGCTCGGCTCATCCGGATCCTCCCCTGGTCATGGTACGGCAGGATCACTTTGCGTGCAGAAGTACTCGGATGCACAGAGGAAGAGTGAAGTCCTGTTCTTCCATCTTTCTTGCCATTGTCCCCCGTCCCTTGGCGTACTGGGGTGTCTCAACCCGGTATTTCAAAAACAAACTGTGCAACCTGTAAAAAGAAATAAATTTCCAATGGATTTTTCAAGAATACGTGTTTGGTTGTGGTGGGTTGCTGTTTGTTCTTTTTGTACAATGATTTAAAAACCTGCCCTTGATCCACTTTTGTCTTTAAGTTTCCTCTTTAAAGCGTGATCTTTGTCTTTTTATTCTTCTCAAGAATTACCATCCTGTTTGGAATGAACTTCTGTAATATATATGGGAGGGGTGGGCGTGGGGGTGGAGTCGGAGAGAGGGGTTCTCACTGTGGTTTTAACTTGTCGCCATGGAAGCTATTGTACAGTGTCACTTTTTAACAAAGATGTGAAACCTGTCTGCCGTGCTTCATTGGACATAATTAACCAACGTCATACCATAACTAAACTGTCTGAAACGCCATGTAGAGATCACACGTTATCACATCATCAATTATATTTTTACTTTGATTACTACACTTCCTCAAGCCATGCTTTTACCCTAATGGACACTGGCATTACTACATCAATCAAAACACTATTAATGCTCTTGTATTATATGTAAAAGACTAAGAAACTGCATGGTGCGTGAATTATAAATGTATATTATGACAAATCATTTAAAACCTCCAGTCCTGAGAGCAATGGCTTTGATTTAGGGACCTATTTTTATGTGCATTTTTAAATAGTTCTGAAACATTACAAGACACTGCAAAAGCTTACTGAAGATAACTGATGTGTGAGACAATAAACAAGCACTGCAGTCTAACTTGGTACTGCAGCACTGACACTGAGGCTCGTAGGCTGTCTCTATAGTTGAGTTGTCTTAAAGCTCTCATAAGGGGCTCCATTTTTTAATTTGTATTTGATTATGGCTACACTTTTTCTAAGATATTTGGAATTATTGTTTGTGCTTGTTTTTTTTTTTTTTAAATTGTATTTATTTAGATTTATTTGTCTCAGCTGTCAGATACATAAAACCTGTTTAACTGTCTCTGTGTTGACTTGGAGATCTAAGTTGTATCAATTACAAAGCTCAGGATAGATGTCATTCATAATAATAATAATGATAGCCCACAAATGTATCATTTTTTGGCCACCTATTTAAATATATCTCTGTATTATTATTTAAAGAAAATGTTAAATGAGTGAGAGCAATTATTTAAATCATGTCCATATATGCATAATTCAAATATTGAAAGCAGTCTATTATTGTCTTTAATCCCTTTGACATGATAAATGATAACTGTTCATTTCTTCCTTTTTTTTTTCTTTCGAAAGAGAGCAAATGTCTGAGATTAATAATATATTAATATATGTCATTATCTCAAACCTACGGAGATGATGAACCATGGTAACAGCATAGAGCTCTAAATTAAATATGGACGTCCTCTTTATTTCAGGGGATCTGATCTTTTTATCATGCTGGATGAGAAATTTTATGTTCAAGAGCTTGTGGGTATTTTCACATGACATGACAGCAGCTCTCTGCATGTTCAAATGGTTTCAGCGAGCTAAAAATATTTAGACACATTAAGGTTGCAGGGGATAAAGATGCTGTTATTCCAGTCGCATCAAAAAATTCTATTTATGCAGTTTTCACTGTATGGATTCTGCTGTTGGCTGCGTCCTGAAGTAAATGAACAGAGATGCTTGGCTGGTTTAATAAATGGAAGTAAACAAGTACCTGAGGTATCGCAGCGGTGTCGAACCTTACAGCCTCATTCTACACGGCTTAAAAATAGGCCTGGATTACTCTAGTGGTTCCCACTCTTGACTAGTTTTCCCAAAGCTCTCAAGTGCTAGAGTAAGAGCTGAGGGGAGTTGCTTTTATGCCTGCCAGCTTTCAGTCACTTAACTATCCAATCATTTCATATTGTAGGAATACAATGCATTTGTTCTGGGACTGCATCCCAGCCTGAAAGAGAAAGTAAGGAAAACCTTATTTAATTTAATGCACCAACCTCGAATAATTTTTGGTTGCCTGACTAGATTGGAAATACAAGAGTGCCACTGTAATTTTCATCACTTTATATTCAATGAATGAAAATGCATTCATTTTGGGACTAGAAGAACAGCAAGGAAATGTGCCACCTTCCAAATATGTTGGTACTTATTTGATATTGTTGTGTGCCAGGGCATTCTCAGCTGTCATGCCATCAACATGGATGTTGTTGTAGTTGACACTTAACAGTAAAAACAATAATTGGAAGTGGGTACAGCCAACTGTGATCAAGTTTGGCAAGTCATAATAGGATATCTTGGAAGAGTTTCTTGTGTTATGTTGCCAAATGCAATCTGTACTTCAATGTAAGTTACACTGAAAGTCTTTGATGTAGGTTACCAATATGTGAAAATTGTTATTGGTGTGAAGCAGTGACTGTCATTCCTTAGGCTCATGGACACAGGACAGGCAGATTATTTGTCCACTCTTCAATTGTTTATTTCGAAATATCTTGGCCAGCATCTGCTCTGATTGATCTTTGTAGTCAGCTTCCTGTCAGCAGGCCTGCTACAAAGCTTTGAGGAAGTTTGCATGATGTATGAGTTTGAACGGTACAGTATAACAAAGATGTCCACAGGCACATTATGTTCTTGCATATCATAAAGATCTAATAGCCTTTACTTTGTGCTCACCATCGATTGTCTTGTGCATTGTAAAACTTCATCTCACAGGTTCGAGAGGGGAGCAGGGCGCAAACTCATCCTGTCTTTGTATGTCTGTGTCCGCTGTTCATGTATTATTTCTTACCTCCTCAGTCTGAGTGTCAATCACTATCTAGAAAACGTACCTATTATAATGCTGGTTAGGTTCAAGCCTGCAGAGGAGAGTGAGAAACTGTGTACAGTCAAAAAGATGTTGCTTCAAACAAAAGCTCTTTCAGTTTGACAAATAAAAACATATCTGTGAAAATGACATGGTTCCTTTGTTTTCTTTACACGTCTGATTACTTATTCTGTTAATTTCTTAAATACACGATGGGTTCTTTATCCCACCTTCCTCATTCTCAGTCCCCACCTCAGCACTTGTCACTCAGCTTGATGAGCTGAGAGGTCCGCCTACAGTTGCCTCAGGCTGAGTCAGCATTAATACAGCCCAGATTTAAGAAAACTAAAGCAACCTTTGTTTTCTGAAGTCTTTGTTTTTGGTTTAGCATCATGGTTCTTTTGCTTTTGACTGCCTTTTTCTGCTGTTGATAAGGTTACAGATCCAGTAGCCATTAATCATATACTTTTATATACAGTGTGTATCTTATATCCATGCTATCCACCCAAACTGTCAACTGCACTCTACTGATTTAACTAAAACAAAATTAGAGAAACAGGCTGCATGCATTTTTAAGTAGTTCTAACTCTGGCATTATTGAGTCAATCTGACAAACTCAATTTGCTTTTGTACAACAACATGATTTGCTTTGACTTGAAAAAGCTTAATTAAGTTGAGCCAACTTATTATTTATCCAAACATTGTGGCGATATTTCGTGGTCAAATTATTTTGACATTTCAAATTATTTATTTTAATTCCATCCTAATCAAAGATGTCAAAATTATTTTAATGCTGAAAAACACCTTTATTTTAATCGCTCTAAACTAACCCCATGAATCATTTTTTAGAGTGCACTCTAAAAAATAGTTAATTGTTTAAAAAAAAAAAAATAACTACGATAACAACTTCCATGCATCTTTTTAAGTAGTTACAACTCTGGCGTTATTGAGTCAGTCCTATGAGTCTTTTTACATTCTGACAAACTACTGAATTAATTTAGTACAACCAACATGATTTGTTTTGACCTGGAAAAGATTAATAAAGTTGAGCCAACTTAAAATTCATTCAAAAGTTGAGGTGATATTTAGTGGTCAAATTATTGTATTTGATATTCCAACTTATTTATTTTAATTCCATCCTACTAAAAATGTCAAAATGTTTTAGATTTTGACCAACTTCTTGATATAAGTTACCAACTGACTGAAACACATAAATATAATTAATGAAATTCCGTATGCTGAAAGACTATTCTATTTTAAACATTATCCTCTAACCACCATGAATCATTTTTCAGTGTGGTTTGTGACTTGAGGAAAAATAATGAATAAGTCTGAGGAGTCACTGAATACATTTTGCACTAGCCAGTTTCTCGGCTTCATCCCAACAAAATGAGTAAGAGTTAAGTCTCATACAGAAAAAAAATGAGGTCACAAGATGTGTTCTGGATTTACCAGGCAACAGTAACATTTTTGTGAGCTGAAATAAAGCTCTAGTGAAAGTTTAGTCAGAAAGGAACTTTTCATGCTCAGGCTGTCTTCCTCGTCTTGCCATTCACTCCTTGTGTGCATGCTCACTCACTATATCTAGGTGTCAATGTCAGGGTCTGTCGACTGACTCGCCAGCTGATTCACAATCAGCCAGTAGCACAGCTACACATCTTCTCTGTCAGCCTATCATCTTACTGCTCCTCATTTTATATACGGTTCTTATAGCAACCATAAGCCATAGTTCTTTCTTGCTGCAGTCATGCACGCCCTCCACCTCCCTATCACCACTTAGGGCTCCAGTTTCCCGGCACGGCGCAGGGTGGCAAACCCTGCACAGAGCTAGTTTCGAGCAGCGCAACCCAAGGCGCGCTCAGTTTGGTAGTTTGGCAGACTGAGGTGCATTGAGATGGGTGTGGCGGCGCAGCAGGGGGAGGTGTCGACAGATGCAGCTTGGCGCAGTGACAGTTTCGTGCCAAAAGGCTTCGCCGAAGGTGCGCTAAAAGCTCGCCAGCTGAAACCAGGTCCACTGTCAGCGCAGGCCAAGCGCAGCCGGTGTAAGTAGAAGTTTGGTTGACCGGCGGACAGTGCGCACACGTCACCAAAACCTCACAGGCAGGTTTCCAGAATATCAGGCACATTAACAATGCAGTAAATACCCCAAAAACCACTATTCAATGCAACTATCTGCAATCAGCACATAAATGTATCTCTATATCGACTGTCCCGTCACATCTGATGTCAGATCAAAGGGGATTGGCACCGTTTGGCATGTTTGGCACGCGTAATGGAAACCCAGCGTGATTTGATTAACACAGCTGCAAACTAATGAGTTCACATCCCTCTCAGCCAACCACAAACAGCCACGGCATCAGATAGGGAGTATATATTCAGCATCTGTCATCTTAGAAAAGTCAAAAGAAAAGAAACAGAGTGAGACTGTGAGAGAGAAAGAGAGCACACGCGCACGAGAGAAACGCAACATTGATTTACAATTGTGGTGACCTCCTCCCAGGCTACCTTTGCATCATGTCCGTGGAGGTCTGCTCACAGTTCCATATATTCGAACACTGCAAGCTTGGACCTCCCAGACCAAAACATCAGTTTCCTCCTGGGAGAAGTTTGGCCGTCTGACGCTGCTGCTCTCTTCTGCCATGGCGAATTGAGTAAACTCTCATTACACCTTTGCGCGGTGCATTTAAGGGTGAGGAGAGGGGCTCATTTGATTGGTGTGATGTGTCTAAAACCCACTCCACGCCTTCTCTCCTCCCTCTTTCCGACTTGCGCAGGTAGGAGGGACGGAGCTGGGAAAGAGGAGTAGCTGCGCCAGGTGCACGGTGTGCCAAACTTGCAAAATCTGCCTGGCCACACCCAGTTGGCGAAGCGCAGGTGTGCTGCGCCTCCGCCTCGCCCGGTCTGTGAAACTAGAGGCCCTAGTCTTTACAGATTCATCGGCCTCATCCACCTCAGCAGTCAGCAGCCTCAGAGTCATCAGCCACCACCACCACCAGTGTCTGGACTCCATGGGGGGATCTTATCTTGCTGCCGCTCAGATGTCCCTCAATCACAAAATATCTCCCTCCGAGCACCAAAGACTTCTGTTAAATCTTAATCAGCACAAATCATCTGTTAATCAATACACTCATATTTCGTATTAAACATTATCTTTACTTCATTCTTCTGTTTTTCCTGATTGAAATATTATCTTACTTGTTGATCAACTGTATTGATCACCTAAAGTTGACTCTCATTAAAGAAACAGTTCGCCTACTTGCTTTCTTGCAGAGAGTTTAGCATAAAGACTAAAAAAATCATGTTTGTTTGTCAATACAAAATCCAAATAGTCCAACTGACACTTCGATTTTAAAAGGGCATTATGTTCTGGACTATTTCTTGGCTGGGCCTGGGACCAGTTGCCTGGCAATCGGTCAAGACTCCAGGAAGTTACTGGTCCCAAAGCCAAGCCAAATGTCTGCTGTTGGGAGATTCACATAAGCTATACAGACTTTCCTATGTCAAACTTTTTTTTTTTTTTTTGGATACATCAGGTTGGCGGGAGTTCTGTGTTAAACGGGGCAGAGCTAAAGCCAGAAAGGCTAAATATAAAAACATGAGAACAGTTTCCTCTCCTGTAAATGCTTATGGTCAGTCATTCATATACGCTAGGTGTTGGTTTTTGAAGCTCTGAGCCCATGAACCCTGTATGATTGAATGGTATAATTTCACTTTCCGGGATTTCACTCACCTTAAAACCTCTGTGGTACATGCCAGCATATCTAGCAGATTTTTTTGTGTGTTATTCACTCTTTGACACTGCAAAAAAAATGTGTTTCAATCAAGTTGGCTGCACTACATGTGAAAGCAGCCAAGTGTGTAAGGTTTCCTCATGCTCAGGGGCCTAAATATAGAGAGTGCAGGCGGTGTGGCCGCACTGGGGATTATGGGATGGAGGGGCCTGTAGAGAGAGCAGGCCCTTGCAAGTTCAGAGTGCCACCTTGAATTTATTCCTGTGTTCAGAGGAATGATAAAAAGAGAATGGCCCTAATTTAAAAATGGTGCCATTTGCTATATAGTATGTCCTCAAAAGGCAAACCCATGTACTCCATGGTTTACTTAATTTTTTTAAATAGTCAGTAGCTATCTAACACAAAAATAAGTGCTTTTTCTACATAAGGTCTAAAATCTATAAATAAACTATAAAAACTGTTCAATTAAATGATTTATTGTCTTTATTTTGACAGATATGCAGTGATGATTGCTGGGTTACATCCAATGTCAAGTCTCCATTTGTTTCAAGACAACACATGTACGATAGCATGCACTAGGAACCGTCATGATAGTGTGCACTTGGGCCTGATGTAACTTTCTACTCCACTGCCTATGAATTGGAGCTGGTTAGCGGAGCAAGGTATGTAATAGTTGGCTTTATGTATGGGCATTAGAAAGAACCTCAGAATGCCTGTAAAATGTTTACATGCAGTGTTATTGAAGAGCACTGTGTTGTATTCTCTGGTCCAAGAACTGCTGCATATGCTAACTGAGCAGCACTTAATTATCATTTAATGAGTTGCTTAATATGCCATTTAATGTGCCGTGTATAGGTGTGTAAATGCAAGTGATATACTGTAAAGACGAGAGGATGTATTTAGAACATTGTGTTAGGTGAGAGGCTTAACAAGCAACAATTTTTGTGTTTATTTTTAGTCTTCACAGACTAGAAGCGGTGCTCATGATGTTTACCATGATGCCAGAAGAATAAAATGACTGCACCCTCAGAGGCTCTCTGTTGTGATGTGCTACATTGTCCCTTACTGTTACACTCATGATATCAAGCATAACTAGGACTTTGTTAAGTGTCTGAATCACGTGGTAATGCAGCGACAATAAGATTACAAATAGATGAAAACTGAGTTGTGATTGCACTTTAGTTTGTCATGTATGTTTGTTATAACCCTCGGAATTTACTTGCCATGTGAAGATGCATCAGATAATGACAGTGACATCATCCAAACAGCTCCATAGCTCCAGTATAAAACAGGTTGCAACAGCTAAACATTACATTACAAACTCAGCTAACCATAGCCTCCCTACAAGTTTGTTAACATAATTGGAAAGTTAAATAATTTGCAAACCCATTGGTATGAATATGCTGCAGCTTTGCATTTTAATTACTCAGATGAAAATCTTGTTGTAAAAGAGTGCTGGCTCTGCACTGCTTGGCCCCGCTACTCCATCAAGCTTGGCTCAGTGTCAACATGGTTTTACCACATTAAGCTGCTGCCATTGATTTTCTTTGTCCTGCCATTGCCAGTTTCTGTGTCTCAGATGAGTTCTCACAGTTGCAGCAGGGGGATCCCAGTGTGAGTAGCCGGGCCCGTCACAGCTGCGGTGGCGGCTGAGATGTCCAGTAATGATTCTGTTATCAACGTGTCAGTGCGCGGGAGGTAATTGCCTCGTAACTCAGGTGAGTGAAGCTACTTGGCAATTAAAAGCTGATTAGAAAACAATCAGTTTAGTCTGGTTGTCCTTTCCATTAAAGCTCGATCAGTAAAGATTCTAGTGACCACTTTTTGGTTGTCTTTGGGGAGGATCGGCCCCTCTTTAAATGGATGTTTCCTCTGTGGTATTTTACCTACATCTAATCAATACAGAACACAAGGCATTTACACATAGATTTTCTGTCTTGGAAAGGACTCAACATTCTGAATGCAATTAATCTACTCCTGTCTTCTTTACATCTGGGAACTTTTTATCAAAGTTTGCAGCGACATTTCACAGGTAAGATACTATCATTTTCTCCAACCGCAATGATGTTGGTTATAAAAACATAATTTTAATGTTTAAGTTCGTTAGATTTGACCGATTGGTATGGCTGGCTGGGCAGAACTGATAAGGAATAATGAACATAGTGCAGAACAAAGGAAAGCTAGGAAGCAAGAAGATGTCGCTAGAGTACAAAATTGCCCTGAAATGTGCTCATTAAGGTTATAATGTATAGCATTAAGTAATATTGTGAATACATGTTGCTGTCTCCTGCTGCCCACATGTGAAGCACACCTCCCTTTAGTAGCTAAGAAATGTATTTATGATCTGCTTCATCCCTTTATTGCTGTAATTTTCACATCATTACTGTTAATTCATTTCTAACTTATTGTTTTCTCACTTCCCACTTGTACACTCCTACTGGTTTCTTCATCTTTTTTCAAAAACTTTTTATGTATGGTCTCAGTGCAATAGAGCACACGATGTTTGCCATCTTAATTTCAACATTTGTGTAGCTGTTTGGACTCGTCTCTGTGTCTTGACCTTTTTTTATTCCCTTTCCAATTTCACTCCTTTTTATCTTTTCTCATGCAAAGAACGCAATTCTGTTACTGCGATCAAAAGGCAAGTCATATTTATTCTGGTGACCCGCTGATTAAATTTAGCTTTGCAAACTGATGAAATGAGTCGACAGATTAAAGCATCACCGCACTGTATAAACCTGAGGTGGAAGGAGACTAAGACACACTCATTTATAAAATGCCTTTGGTGAGGAGAAGACTTTTTTTATTTCACTAAGAATAAAAGGTGGTTTGATTGTTTTTAAAACTAAAATATAGATACTTTTATACATGGAAGATTGTTCGGTAAAACTTTACCTGAAGGTATCTACATAAGGGTGACATGACACTGTCATGAAGTTGTCATAAACATTGTGTATATGTCATTAACGTTCGTGACTGCTGTCACTAAGTGTCATTCGGTTTTTGTAATGACAAGTTGACATTGTTAGAGTTGTCTTGATTATGATGACTTGACATTAATTAAAGTGACATTACCAGAAGTTGTTTTTGTCATGACAAGTTGACATTAAATTTGTCTGGGATGTCCTTATTATGACAACTTGATATTAACCAGGATGACATTACCAGAAGATGTCTTTGTCATAACAACTTTACATTAAATTTGTTTGGGATGTCCTTATTATGACAACTTGACATTAAGTAAAGTGACATTACCAGAAGACGTATTTGCAAGACAATAATAATCATTATGTCAACTTGTCATAAACACAAAAAGAGGTGCATTTCTTGTTAATGTCAAGTTGTTATGACACTTCTTGTAATGCCATCCTGGTTAATGTCAAGTTTTCATTATAAGGACATCCCAGACAAATTTCTGCTGTCATTAAGTGTCATTTGCTTTTTGTAATGACAAGTTGACATTGTTTGGTATGTCCGTATTATGACAACTTGACATTAATTAAAGTTACATTACCAGAAGTTGTCTTTGTCATGACAATGTAACATTAAATTTGTTTGGTATGTCCTTATTATGACAACTTGACATTAATTAAAGTGACATTACCAGAAGATGTATTTGCCATGACAATAATAATAATAATAAGTTGTTATGACAAAGACATCTTCTTGTAATGTCATCCTGGTAATGTCAAGTTTTCATTATAAGGACATCCCATAAAATTTAATGTCAACTTGTCATGACAAAGACAACTTCTGTTATGTCACTTTGATTAATGTCAAGTTGTCATAATCAAGACATCCTAAACAATGTCAACTTGTCATTACAAAAACTGAATGACACTTAATGACAGCAGTCATGAACATTTATAACATGTGCATAATGTTTATGACAAGTTCATGACTGTGTCATGTCATAGTTATGACAATGTCATGTCACTCTTATGTAGATACCTTCAAGTAAAGTGTTACCGTTTGTTCTTTTGCTCAAATTTAAATACTAGGATGCCCCTGTTATCCCAAGTGAAATGTGTTGAATAAAAGCAGATACATATATAGACACTAAATACTCACCAGAAGGATGAGTTGAGTCATTTATAAGCAGTGTTGATGAAGTAGTGGTACTTCATTTAAAGAGGACTCCACTAACCAAACTCCAGAGAGGAAACTGTGGTGAAATATTGCACAGTGGCATCACATAATATCAAATATGTGCAAGGTCTTACAAGGATCCATTTCAAACGCTTTCTTTCCCCTCTGAAATTTTTCAGGTTTATGCGTGATGTTGCATAGCCTGAGATAAATTAAAAGTAGCACATAATGATTCAGAAAGGTTATTTTTAAATGAAGAGCGAGGAATAAATTGTTCAGAGAGACTGCAGTGTAATCCGGAGTCTCCCTGACTGCCTGTCTATAGTATGTGTGCAAAAAGCTATTTGTAGAAACGTGTGGAGATTAGAGGTCTTGTTCCCATCAGGAGCGTGTCCACCCCTGTGCTGTAAAGTGTTACATTATCAAGTGAGCAGAGATGACGGGGCTTGGATCACATTAAATGCTCTTCTGCTGTTCCCATGTGTAACTGACTGACAGGGCTGTAACAGGATTGGCAAAAGAGACCGAAGAAAAGAGGAAGTGTAACGGGAGCTGCCTCCTACAGTACAGAAATAGCTCACACTGAGAAATAGTTTGAAAACATTCACATTTTTGAAACAACTTCTACATCTTTGTCTTTTATGATTACCGTTTGGGACTGTGGATGTTCAAAGTTTTAACTTAACAACTGAGGAAACTCCGCTGGCTGATGAAAACTGTGTGACATGGTTGAAAGCCTTAGCTCCTCTTGCCACATTTTAACCTTGAGATACTCATTGTACATGTTAATCATGTCAGTATGTGTTGCATACTTTTCAGTGCCACGAAGACAAAACCCAGTAAATCCACAGCAATAAATATTTTGTGGAGGAAAAAGCCATGTCAGATGCAGATGGATAACATTATACTGATTGTATAATAGGTTACATTCATTTGTAAATCCAGCTTTGGATGATTCTGAGCTTGTGTTACGGGTGATCTCCTGTCTGGGGGTGTTTTAACATGACTATACAGTAGAGGAGGAAGGGGCCATTTTCATACAGCTCTCTTGGTCAAGGTATATCTTAACAAGATTTACTGCAGAACTACAATTGACACATCCCTGCCTCACGCTGCAGATGTTACACATAAAATGATTTCCAGCACTGATGTTAGTGTATCATTTTTACCAGTGGGTTAGAGGAGAGGATAATGCACCATTTCAAATTGTAAGGCTAAGTGACAGGGTGGTATAGAGGGGAACTCAATGAGTTCAAGTTTAGCCAATACCACTGTTGCTCAGTTAGTCGCATATTTCTGATTCTTGATGAATCTTTTTGAATTTAATACCCATTATGGAAGAGTCTGCAGCGTAGCTATCCAACTGTCACACCATCCTGCATGGACCTGTAACTGTACTTTATGATAACTTGTCAGTTCGGGATTTCAGGCAAGATGCCCTGCAGCCATTTTCTACAGGGTAAGCCTAGTGGTGCATGGGAGGGGGCTTCCTGATTCATGTCAAAGGTGGCCAAAAACAAAAAAAGCTGGAGGGGGATGTAAAACAGTCAGAAGGATTTTCAAAACCTGGCAACCTGAACATTGTCCTAACTGTCGGTGAAGATTCTCAGTCATCCAGGTCATGGACACTGGTCAGGGACATTCCCTCCGAGGACAGCGATGTTCACATCCTGGCCAGAGAGGAAAGATGGTTTGAAATAGACGTGAAAGAGGCTATCTATGTCAAACGGGAACAACCACTGTTAAACAGAGAAGGTGGTCTTCGACACCACTTATCACCCACTTACGATGTAGTCTTGGGATCCCTCCCCAGATTCCACACCCATTCACACCTGGTCCCATCTTACCCCAATGACACACATGATGGCACAGTGGGTCAATGATTCACATGTCTCTGAAACTAAGAGCTCACACGTGACCTCGACGTCCACACAGAAACCCCTTTTACACTGCCAGATTTTTCGCGAATGTTGGGCCGTTTTGCCGGCAAGCTGCGAGCGTTTAGACACACAGAGCCGGATCGGCGACGTGATCAGAGGTGCCCAATTTTCCGCCTCGTATGGTAGTCATATTGGCAGAACCCTTTTAGTTCAAACAGACCGAGGCGGCCTTCTGCAACGGGAGGGGCTGTTGAAGACTTGTGGGAGGAGCTGTTGATGACGCCCACTGGTGGTGGATAAACAGGAAACAGCTGATAGCAGGAGTTAGTGAGCAGCTAGCAGCAAGAGGAAAACGCAAACCTGACAGACACTGTAAAGATGAGCAACAGGGGAGACAATGAATTGCGCGGCCTCCTTGTCCTCGCAAACGAAGAGGCCATTAACCGTCAGATGACGGGGACGGTGAAGAACAGGCCGACTTATGAGAGAATTGTCGAAGGACTGACCAGCCGTGGCTTCCCTCCCACGTCACTGTTTACGTCACACGCTGAGCTACACGTTTTGTTACTTGCTCACACCCCCCATTGCCCTGAAAAAGGTAGACAGCATTTTGCCGCCCTCCCCGATTTTGTTTTTATACTGCCAATGCTGAAAAAAGACTGATTGGGCTTTCCTGCAAATTTGCACAATTCCTCTCTAAATAGGGCTAGAGATTAAAGCCTGCAACTCCACACCAGAACTGAAGAAGCCTCTTGCATGAGAGGGCAAAATGTCTTCAAGAAACTCAAGCAAGTCCAGTTGCCATCCAGTTGCAGTTTCTATCAGCAGGACAGGGAGTAGTGCTTCATGGTAGAGGAGACAAATGACAAAATCATCTGAAGCAACCAATGCAGTGTTTTTTTTCTGTTAATAAATCTCATTTGTTTGATTTGGATCATCTTTTCTGCCAGTCAAAATGAGCACTCTTGTTACAGCTGGTAATGATCTCTGCTCTGTAGGAAAATCTACCTGCAATGTTTATTCAATGATATTACATGGTTTTGACTTTTTACCCCATTTGTAAAAACTGTGATGAAAAATCTCATCGTGCCTCAGCCGGAGCGTTTTATATCTGCAACATTACAGCACCACACAGTGTCTGAGCTATATATAGTGTCACTTATCATATGGACTAAATTCATCTGCGCGGCGCTCTGTTTGTCACAATGAGTATTGAGGGCAAATGAGCTTCAAGTGCCCTGTGATATCTCTCTTGTTATCTTGTTTGTGTAGTCTTTGGGGAGTTTTTGGCAGAACTGGGCCAGTCTTGTGTGCACTGTTCACCTCTCTAATGAAACTGATGCAAATGTTATTTTGGGTTCACTTATTGTACCTGTGGAACATTCAAGTGGGACAGAAATTACCACTAAAAAGCTTCTGAAAGCATCAAACTGTAACTCTCGTCATTTATTATTGAGGTCAGCTCGGATACCATCTTACATGCAGTATGTATTGTGCACCATAAGTATTCGGAAGCAGGTCTCGATGAGGTGATAAAACAAGAGAAGAGACTACGAGTGCATGAACAAAAGCCTGATTCAGTCAAAATATATATCACAAGGACATCTTAGAGGCATCTTGGATAGAATCTGTGCTCCAAGTCAGCAGAGTTTATGTATCATTTTATATAACCTTTTCATTGAGGGGAATGTCTGCAGCCAATTTAGACTACATGCTTTCTCTGACTTCCCCTAGATAAGTCATTATTTCACAGTGTGTCACAGGAAATATATTCAGAAAGGGCTAGGGCTGACAAACCAAGCTGTTGGGCATTGGTTGTTATTTTTTTTCTTTAACAACTCTGGTGTAATGATTTCACATTCGAAAACACAGTCCCTTACTTTGCGTAGGTTACAGCACTGGTACATTTCAGTCTTCAAGGTTATCTCAGGGATATTTCCTCCTTACTTTAACCAGAAGTTTTTATATTTGCAAAGCAGTCATAATCCTAAATGGCTTTGGTTTAAAGTGCCTTAATCAGTACAGATTCTCACAAAACGAGCCCGTTCCACTACGGTCTTTGGTCCTTTAACGATTTGCAGACTAAGCTGAAAATTAACCCTTAAATGGGCAGACGCTTATAAATATTTAATTAACTGCTATTTTCTAATGCATCTAGGCTCAAATGACATGATAGTATGTCATTTTCCACCCACTACCTATTACCATTTATGAACAACACATCTTATTCCTGTCTTTATAACATCATCTTCACTGTGGTGCCCCTACTTTAGCAATATCCTGTCACTGATAGTCGTGGTTAGTGGAATCAAGAACGCATCTGGTGCAGGGAAGCAGATTGCTGTAGCAATAGGTGCTCAACGTCTGATTTTCTCTTTGTAATTTTACACTTAACACCTGTATGTGTGTTTGTGTTTGTGTGTGTGTGAGAGAGAGAGAAAGACAGAAGACAGAGTGATCTTTTTTTTTTTTTTTTTAAGATATTTTTGCCTTTAATTGATGGGAGGACTCAAGGGGAGGATGACATGTAGCAAAGGGCCACAGGCTGGAGTCGAACCCGCTGCGGCAACAGTCTTGTACATGGGGCGCCTGCTCTATCCACTAAGCCACCGACGGCCCTGACAGAGAGATCTTTTACAGAAACATGTTCAGTACTTCTATTTTCAATCTAATCATCTTCCCTTGTTCACTCTGGTTTGCTCCCTCCTCTTCGTCCTCATAAGAGCTGCCATTCAAATTTTATTGCTGCTGTTACCAATCCTCGTCTTCCTCACTAGTCCCCTCCTCTGAACTGAACTCAGGTAGCAATACAGTATGAAAAAAAAGATAGTAATCAATGTTTCACACCTTTATATTATTGATTATCTGTAGAGACAAGGCCTAAAACCACAAGTTTATCTGTGACTGATTATTGCTGTTTTTATACACATATCTGGGTAACGTATTCTCCAGGTTACAGACATTTAACGCCTCATATTATCAAAGTTGTAAAACTGCAAGTCATTATTTCTTAACAAGAACATATAAAATTATCCTAAAAAAAACTTCTTTTTTTTTAAACAAAGTCCCCCCAAAGGGTCATAAACATGAAAAAAAAACACAACATGTACCTCACGGCTAGAGTCTTTGGCAACGTAGACTGCCATTTTGGATTTTGGATGCAAATGATCAGTATATTTCTGAATGATGGTATGAAGCCACATGCCCTGAGTCGCTGACTCATCACCACCCTCAGCGTTTCTCATGATATAAAGTGCACCCACTTAATGTACCTCCTTCACAGCCTGTCAAATGAAACAGTTTCTGTATACCCCAGGATACAGAAACTGTTTAAAGGTTAAGACCCTTATCTCTGTAACTGATTTTAAATTTGGAATAATGGAAGCAGGATTGTCAGCTGCATGCTTTTGTTTCAATTAACTAACAAACAGATAACTAAATATTGCTGCCTTGTGAAGGCTCTGTCTTACATAGTATATTTTTATTGTACCTATTGTTGTGATATGATGCTGTTCTGTGTTTGGATAGTGACACTTGACCCTGTTTGACCCCGTCTTGGTTAGATCTCACTTATTAAAGAGTTTTTAATCTCAGTTACATGCATACTTACATTCCATGTATACAATGCTTTCAGAATAAAGGTCTCAGCTGGAGTTTATACTGTACCACAGTTTGCAACACATGGCCTCTTACCTGTTTACGTTCAGCTCTGTGCGTTGTACACAAAGTAGTCAACAGTTTGCAAGGCTGGGGTAGAGATGCATGCCTAAAAGAAAAGTCAACATTTCTGGTCAGAAGGAAAACACAACTACTTTTAGACATTATAAAAGACTTGGATATGTACAGGACAGGTTGGGATATGTGTAAGTATTGCAACACTAACCTTTTCAAGAAGGTGGTTGAAGGAATGAAAGAGGCGGGCTGAGTCTGCACAGTCAAACTTTGAAACAGCACATGTGGCTCCAGCTGCTCCACTTTTTCTATATTTTGACGTGATCAACGACATGTTAGGGCACGTTAATCAGAGTATGCAAGGCTTAAAGTTAAAGCAGCATTAACCCACATTTTCAAATTAAAAATTGATAAAATTACATTGTGTAATGTGAAAGGGCACAGACTGTAAAAATAATGGACATGGCTATTTGTAAAAAATTTGTGGACTCCTGTTTTAAATCCTTGAATTTGGCATTTTAGCCATTGCCTTTTTGTTTTTTTCAAGCCAGAAGTGACTGTATTGGACAAGAGGGTGGAGCTGTGGAGGAGCGAGGGGTGGATCTGACTCACAGACTATAGTTATATAAAATTTTACCCACAGTACAGTCATGAACGTTGATATATAGAAACTAAACTGTCTTCTGTACCCTCCATACATTTGTCATGAATGTTAAAATTAGCTAAAGAGACCAAATCTGTTTTTAACCAGGCTGTAAACATGTTTATCTCTGCTGTAAAGTAGGGACATTTTAACAATGATGTCTCCAGGGATTGATTTGCTTCTGGAGCCAGCCTCAAGTGTTATTCAAGGATCTGCAGTTTTTAGCACTTCCGCGTTGGCTTAATTTTTATGCCCTGGGCATTGCTGCTTGGAAAAGGCACATCACTTTGTCTCTACCTGTAACAGGCAGCTGTTTTCAGCTAAAAAGCTCTGATAAACCCATTGCACGCTGCCTGCTCTGCACCAAACACTAGATAGACACAGTTGGCGTCTAGCTGGTGGACATGTTGGAGCGTTTTGCAGCTGGAGAGCTGGTTATTTGTCTTAGGAGTTGGTGGAGGCCAAAGCAAAGTGAAACCCAAATGAATATGTGATATGTGCCACGCGTGCCAGTGCTGGATGTAATTTCCTCCAGCCTCATCCGCTGCCTCCTGTTTGTCCGGAACTTTGTGATCCACTGACAGGTGGGGCTGGCACAGCGAGTTTGGAGTGGAATATTTCTGGGATGATGGTGCTGAATGCAGAGCTGAAGCAGTTTGTAAACAAAGTGTTCCCTGTGCTCTCAGACATGGCTGCATCGGGTGAGAGCACTGAATCCTAACCACCAGATCACCAGGGACCTTCAGTCGCATGATGAAATCGTAACATCTCAGCAAGCAAAATGAATAATGAATAAAAGACAGATTAGTTACAGAGTGTCACAGAACAGTTTCCACACTGACTGATTTTTAGTTTGTGTTTCTGTAACCAGCACCAGCAGTGTGTGACGATACAAAACCATACTGTACTTTTCTTGGACTTGGATATAATTATCATTCCTAGCTTTGTCATGATTTTAATTTAATATTTTACTCTTCTGTGTGTGGTTGAGGACTGAGCTTTATGACTCTGGCAACACAATGTGGAAGGTTAATGAGAAGATTTATTAGACAAATGCAGTTAAAGGATCCAAATGATTGGCGAGGAAATTAAAGGAAAGCAGAGGTTGGATGAGAATAATGGCATGAAATTACCTATTAACTGTTTAAACTTGATCAGAACCATTTCCTTAATAGGCATTCTCAATGATAAGAAAAAAAGTAATTGCCTGCATTGCATTAGCTTTACATCATTACGAAGAAAAAAAATTGGGATGACTTAAGCACTTTGCCTTTTAGCCTTGTTGGTGTTTTTCAAGACATTGGCAGTCTTTGTAGCTTCTTTTCTCATTTTTCCTGAGTATAAATGAGCAAAATGTGTTTATTTTTCAACACAGAACGAGGTAGATGAGACGTGTAATGGTTGGCATATTATTTCTCAAAGAATGTATTTTTCTGGATACAGCTCCTCTACTCAGACAACCAAATATGCCTCTTTTCTCTTGTCCACTGGCCCTGCTTCTCCAAAAGCCAGTTCAATCAGAGGGAATATTGAGGGCATGGTAGTGAGAAACATTTTGATGTGATATCTCAAAATATCTGATTAATTATTTTCCCGCACCTCGCTGTCTTTCTGTTGCTCTGAGGAGAAAAGCACTTCATCAGTGACTTCTAAATGGAGTTTGAGACTTTTGAGTCATCGTAACTAGGTTTTGGAAGAAACGATGGCAGCTCTTATCTTTTGTTGATCCTGTAGGCTTGTGAAACCCAGCCAACATGTTTAAATTACTTATTTGTCTGGTAGTTCATATATACATGGTTTGTGGACCCTCTGTGGACCCAATTAGAATCAAATAATACAGACAAAATCCCTCAAGGTAGTAATAGCGTGGTTTGGATATTTGTATCTGCAGTGGCATTGGGTACTGTGTAGCCTGAAGCATTTTCACTGCACATATTCTGTAACAATACTTCAGCCTTGCATCATTTAGAATTGGGATTGCCCTCTATTGCTTTTTGAATTATTTGTTTGGGGGCTCTGAAACACAGCAGAGCCAGCAACATAAGACGTAGCTTTTATGGGACAAAATACTGTTACTTCTTTTTATAGTTAATAACTTGATGAACAGCAATTTTGCCTTCCACCAAAACACACTTAAGATTTAAAGTCATGTAAAATTGAGTTGTAATTTCATAAAAAGTGTGATTAATGCTCTTATGTTTAATAAACCCTAAAAAGCTTTGGTTCAATAAGTTTTTTGTTGTGGATGTAATTAAAGTGTTTTAATAGGATGTTTCTCTCAGAGAACATTTTACAGTGACTTGTGATCCTTGCAACCTCATGATCCATGTGCATATGTGTCCATTCTTATATGTGTATGCATGTGTGCATGTCTATAGGTGAGTATATGTTTGCATGTGCTGTCCTGTGCAATGCTTCGAGTCAGTGCACTGAGTGTTAAACAGCGGAGCAGCTTCACAAACTGAGCTGCAGGAGGTGCGTGCTCAGCTGAAGCTCTTTCTTGTAAATGTGCCATGTCGAGCCCGTCCTCTAACATCAGACTTGAATGCATGCCCTTTGGTGGGATATTTGAAGGGTGATATTGTTATCTAGAGGGTAAACACACTATCTCATTTATGATCAGATCCTCAAGGACATTTTAACTGGACAGAGATTGAATCACTGGGTCGCCGTGATGGATGCAGTGGCTTCTTTGCTGATAACACACAGTTGAACAACGGCAGTAAATTTGCACAACTCGATTCAATGCGGCATTTTGGTGTCGGATAATTTTGTATTAGTATTCATGTTTTTGAAATGTTGAGAATCTCTACACAAAGGACAGTCTGTAGCAAACAACAACACATGATTTTAAATGCAGATTTCCAGAATTAAATGCTCTGAAGTTTGGCAAAAAAGACCCTCACAACTTTTGTCCAACCTTTGACTAAAAAATGAAGTTAGTATTTGAAAACAGTGCTGCCAGACAGCTGCACTTGAAGTAAAATTCATCTTTTCATATTCATATTTTTATGTTCTAATACTGTTGGGCGGCTAACAACAGAAATATTGTATGCATTAAGTGAATCACATCTGTTTCTGTTGCTGAATTTTCCCTTTCTTTTACATATATTAAGTCCAAAAAACATAATCAAAACCTGTCATCAAATGCAAAAATAAGCCAGCATTATCTGCATATTCATACACTATGTTTTCCCAACAGCTTCATATAAAAAACACACATATCCTCCCCGGGAGTCATACGAGTAAACAAACATTCGAATCCTAGCAGAAATATAAAATCCCTCCCATTTGCATAAGCTTTTTTTATTTACATTTTGAGATGGCAGAGATCATACCAAATTGGCATGAAAGCCCAATGAGCCATTTGGGTGCAGCGTTACACTTCAGAGAGCCTTTCAAACCAACCGCCCTCTCATCTCTGCCAATGAATGCTGCATGTGATTAAAACTTAATGCCAAAACACAGGAAGCGACTCAGTAGTTTTATCAAGAGTGAAAAATTGTGACTTGAAATCCACATCAGGAAGGAGGAAAAAGACACGTAGAGGAAATGAAAAGGAATAACCACTGAGCTCATTTCTGCCGTTATACATGTTTCATTGCATGAAATATATTCAGCACTGAAATTGAGTTCAGAGGAAATGAATGGACCTCTGATATGCATGCCAGAAATATTATCCTCATCCTGTGAAAGGAACGTAAAGCTGATTGCTGGTTAATGGCTGTAAACAGCAGGTAGATTGCAATATTCATGAAGGTGGCCAATGTGATTGTGATAATGTCAGCAAAGCGTGTTTCATTTTAGAAATTGTCGGAAGGCCACAAGCCAAAGAAGACTTACCATCTCTTAATCTTGAGTAAAGTTATATTTTGTGAGTATACTGGAGGATCTAATACAATATAATCCTCTTTTCTTTTCAGTCTATTGTGTGCTTTGCTGAATCTCTGTGTAAACTTTTCATGCGATCATAATTTAGTTTTAAAGAAAGATTTTCGGCTGTTCCAGAGGCTCATTTGATCTCTGCTGTCGTCTTAAAGAACTCCAGAATCAGAGATGGAGAAAGCAGACCTGAATAAAGAGCAATCAGGTCTGACCTCAACCAAACCTTAAGAAACCCTTAAAGCCTGAGAGACAGCAGAGGATCAAGAAGGAGAATATGGGGCAGGATGTGACCGGGAAGAGGAAACAGCTTTGATGCCTGCAATCTCAATCTGGTCAATCAGCAATCAGAGCGCACTGAAACACTAATGAGGGGTTTCAACACAGGAGTCAGCACCACTGCTGCTGATGCAGATGTGATATGACAGTTAAATCAACTACAGGGGGAACATTCGCTCGGCCTGTGTAGTGCTCTGACGGAGCGAGCTGCAGAGTCGCTCTGATTCTGAAGGGTTATTTGAGAGAAAGAAAATATTTTATTCCTACAGGTATGATACCAGCATCAGAGGGAAGCAGCAGTCAAACAGCCCAGGAGAAGTGATAATAATATACATCACTGATGTCGCACGCACTCTGATGTGAGAGACCCAGTTTTATATCATTCTCAGTTTGGCTGCTAATACTGCAGCATATGTAGTTCATCAAACAATCCACTTATTATTTCATTTATTTAGTCTCTCTTTGTGTAATAATGTTGAATGTAAAAGGAGTTTTGTTAAATCCGTCCTACTTCACACTGTGTCACTGACATGCCAGATGAACAAAACAATAACTTGCTTGCTGGCTATGATAGCATACCCTCATGTGTGTAATATAGGCATGGTGACATCTGTTTGCATGTGTATTTCTGAGTGTTTGGGGGAAAGAGAAATCTCTTGAATAAGCACAAGAAAGGGAAAAACGTCGACAGGAACAGCACAGCACTTGTCTCCCTCCACAGATTAGAAACCGGAGAAGATGGTGTTTTAATAAAGCAGCCTGTTGGGGCAGAACCGGAGAGTCTGCATTGTCTGAGCTTGAAAACAGTGTATGGTGGCTGCCTGAGCAGCGACTCCACCGCCTCGACAACCCAGCCTAATAACACGGGCGGTTAAAACCCACTATTGCTCTCCAAATGGCGGCATCTGTCCCCAGCAGCTGTCCTCACTTGTGTTCTCGTGCGCACAGGTCGGGCCACCTACCGCGACCTCTTTTGGCTGGCGTGGGGCTCAGACATCACCAGGACTGATGCTGCCAGTTGTTCAGGCACCGGGACAGGTGAACTGCTGGCCGCATCCAGTCATCGCTCAGCTTGTTTGATCTGCATCATGAGCCCCATGTGTAACACGGTGCATTCAGCCAGCTCTGCTCGGCGGTGGGCCTCAGTTCAAGCATGAGCGGCTAAACTCTTACAGGGGTCAAACAGATGGGAACGACAGATAGAGGAAGTTCATCAGATTAAGCTAATTTTTCAGACAAGACTGATTATCTAAAAGTTTTTGAGTGACTTATAGGACCAAAATTCTATTTGGATTGCTGCGATCTTCTTCTACTTTATTATGTCAAAATGGATATGCAGCTGTATCACCTTGTAGCCACCACCCACAATATGGCCATTTTCTATCAAGGCAGTGAAAAGCATTCTATCAACTCAAAGTTTCTGGTTCACTTCAGTGTGCAGGATTTAGGGGCATCTATTGGCAGAAATAGTATATAATTTTTTCAACTGTGTTTTCATAATCACATGAAAGTAAGAATTGTTGTGTTGTTCGTTACCTTAGTATGAGCCGTTTATATCTACATATAGAGCATTCTCTCACACACAGTTTTTCATGTTGTTCTACAGTAGCCTAGAATGAACAAATTAAACAATGGCTCAAACAACGGCCACCATAGTTCTCCTACACCAGGGGTCAGCAACAACAGGTTAAAAAGACAAAGAGAGTTAGAAGCTAAAGCCAAACTATAGGCTACAGATCACAGTGTAAAAGTGAACCACCACATCACTGCTGATCGCCACAGAAGACAATGAATATAAAGGGAAACTCTGCCAATATTGAACCAGCTGTGTGGTATCGCAGTATGTGCAGATGAACAGTGTTTGGCTTCGCCCCTGTGCTGCTGCCAGCACCAGGACCTCCGCTGCCAAATGGGAAGGGATCTCCGGGGAATGTCAAACAACGTTCATCTGCACACACTGCAATGACACACAGCTGGTTGAATATCAGCAAAGTTGTCTTTTTTCAATGTTATAATCATTAAAAAGCAAACGCAGCATGTGTATACATTCAGTAGGCTATATCTTCACTAGCTAGCTAGCTAACCCTACACTTTTCAGGGTCTGATTTTGGTTTTGGAACAGGGAAGAAATGTATATCTTTTACCAGCCTTTCAGGGTAACGACTATCATTAATACACAACATGCCCCAGGCACAACATTTAGCTCCACATCCTCCAAATTTAGCTGGTCTGAGTCAGCCTAATGCTACTTTATGATTGGCCAGTCTGCATCTGGGGGTGGGACTTAGTGAAGGGTCATTTAGCCTATAAACATTACTAATAGGTCTAAATGAGCATTCATTGACTTTCTCCAAGACTTCTTGTTTTTTGGATTTGGAATCCAAAGCTAGTCTAGCTAGGAAACTTAAGACAAGCTACTGCTGTTAAAATGTGTCTTATTTATAGGAAGGGGTGCCAGGCCATAGAATTTGAATTTAAAATGTTTAAAAAAAATGTCAGGGAGCCACTGGAGAGGGGCTAAAGAGCCGCATGTGGCTCCAGAGCCTCAGGTTTCCTACCTCTGTCCTACACGCTTGACACATGGGAGATGACTCAGTTCTGCAACCTCACTGTTAGATGCCACTAAATGCTACACACTGGACCTTTAAGTTCTGTGGCAGCAACGGTAAAAAGAAGGGACTCAAGCTTTCCTTTTTCTTATTAAAAAAGTAATATTAACTGATACAAGCTGAACAAGTAAGGTCTCAATGAAAAATCATAATCATAATCACTTTTATTGGCAAAGTACTTGTGCACATACAAAGACTTTTTTTTGTGTTTGCATTTTTATTTGCATCGCTCTTATGTACTTTCACAGAAATATACACAACAAGGACGACAAAGCTGAGCAAATAAAGGTAAAGAACAGCCAAGGCTATATGTACACAAACACACATTTAATTCACTGAATTCAAATGTTGAACATAACTTCATGGTAGTGTCTGTCACTCATGTTGATTTGCATTGTTTGCCAGTATAATAATGAATCACAGATGTTATTCATTCCCTTTATTTTATTCATTTATTCACATTGTTTGTGTCTTTCAAGCATGCTAGCTTACTGTTAGTAAACAATGTTGTTTTGTTTTGTTCTTTGTCTTAGTGATATTATGGGCTGTATTCAGAATTTCCTTCACGGGTTTATTTCACATGAGAGGCAGAAAGAATAAAATCATCTGGGGTGTTTAAATGGATAAAAGTAGCCGATGTGGAGACCTGTAGAGAGTTAACTGTTCCAACAGGTGTAATGATGTAAAATGTCCTACTTTGTTATAACATGTTCAATATCATCATGTCTTCTGTCTTTTGATTTCTCACATGTAATCTTCTCCTTTTTTTTCTAATTATAGCTATGTGTCAGACACATCAGGCTGCACCTCCATTTGTGACTTTGAAATTAAAACGTCTGACTGAAAATTAGCATGCTAGCCTGGCCCACTTAATATGCATCTGATAGGAGATGTGCATGTGCGTCACTACATTTGTATACACAAGCGCAGCTGCACGCCCGCGTCCATGTGAGAACATGTGTCAGTGATGCGAGGTGAAAAGGTTACCAATCATCAAAGCTAGTGATCATGAAACCTAATTTACTTTTTTAATGAGATATTTGCACATGGCGAATATTTCTGCAAACCAATCCCAGTATTACACAGATGAAATGTAATTGGCTAATTGTCAAAACGCTGTGCAGTCTGTTGCAGCCACATATATCACATTATTGAGATAGCTGATGTGGGAGCATCGGCAGCATGTGGTGCTGTCCGGGAACGCCTGAGCTTTATCTTCCTCGCAGGCCTGCATTAAGAGCTGTCTGTGAGGTCTGATAAGAGACCACAAATTAATGACATTTTAATTACTGAGCCATTTGGATTCTCTGCCTTTGTTTTATAACAAGGATGGTAAAATAACCTTTAGGATGCTCACAGTGCCTCACCCTATCTTTGCAGCCACTCTGTCCTGTAAAAGACAACAATGTAGGGTGCTATGTTAACATATCATGTTAATATCAATCAAAATGAAGGTTCTGAAAACACAAAACAAGTGTGACAAAGGGATTCTTATTTGTTATCCAATTAATATCTTTTCTGCATGTGACAGCCTCATTGTCAGCTCTCTGAAATCCATCATTATCACATATCCCTTGTGTTATAATCTTTGCACCTTTAACTTCTAATTTCTTTTACTTGGTTTCACACCTTGGGATACTTTCGCACAATCATGCTGTTTGGCTTCCTTGGCGAAATCTGTCATCTTTCAGCTAACAAGATTGCAGTTCAAACTTACACTAACACTTTAGTTTTCTATCACAGTCACTCGTCAGAAATATTAACAGCAGTATGTTAATTGAAATATCCACAGAGAAGTTTCCTGTTTTCCAGGATGCATGTGATGAATGTGATGATTCCTGTCATACGGTGTGAAAGCATGGTGTTTAAAATAAACTAATCAAGCCCAGTTTTTTTTTCTTTACGTCGTAGCTTTACAACTTTGTGATAAAAGATACTGAATGTCCTTTTCAGTTCCAGCCTCTCCTCTGCCATTTGCAATAACTGTGCCAGCATGAAATGGACTCTTTGGCTGGTGTATAGGCTGTGAAGTGGTTCCTTGTTGTTTTTCATTCTCTCTTCGTGGTTTTTTAGCACTAACCCTCTGAGCTGAGCCTCTTTTGTTGCTTAAAAAAGCCAAATTGGGTAATTTAGATTATTATAGTGAACTCTGAGAGGGAGCGTGAATAAGTATTAGATCAGTCCGCTAATGCTGATATTTTTCTATGGACTCCTTGCTGAGCATATTGCTAATGAATTATACTAATAAAAACTAAGTTAAAGTAAATTCATATCTACAAAATTGTTTTTAATCTAATTGCTTACATTATATTGCAGCCTGGTCTCACTCCCAGGGAGTCAAAATACACCACTTGGGTAGTGTCCAAGGCATCACTGTAATGACCCCCAGGGCACCCTTTAGGGTCTTTATGAGATGCACCAGACTTTCAACCAACTATCTGAGCAATTGACAAAGTAGAAGAGCAAGAGCAAGAAAGCCCACTCTGGGTGGGTGGGAGGCGAGATGGATGGGTCCAACAAGCACAGGACTTTGACCCAGGAGACCAGTGTTCATGTCCTGTGTGAAACTGTAAGTTAATTGAGGCAGCATATGCTAAGTGCTGTTTGATTTTATGTGTGTGATGCATAGGCGGAAATCCCGGGGGGGACAGGGGGGTCCAGAATTGTCCCCTCCCAATATATCATTTGAGGAAACTATACAATTTTAAAGTATACAATAATAAAAACTGAAAGCACTTGTGCCAATTATATACGCAGCACGATGCATTTATAACTTTAAAAAGACTGCATCCTCCCCCCTCATCTGCCTCACAATGGTTTGGTCCGTGTCTGCATACACCGGCACACAGCAGCACTCAGCCGGACTGACTGTGGATCAGTGCAAGTGTGTCAGAGTAGAGGAAACTGAGCTCCAGTAAGTAGCTACTTTGCAAAAGTTCACTTAAAACAAGAGACATGTTGGACACCTTCATTTACTTCTACTTTTCAACAGAATAAAATACATAACCAGTTCTAACCAGACAGTGTTTTGTTCACTTCATTACCTCATGGTTGAATCTTCTGTGTGAATGCAGCAGTCATACAAGCAGCCCAGCCGCTAAAAATCATTCAAACTCAAAGAACTTTGGACCAATTTTAGTGCAGTTTGGATTGTTACAATTTACAGAAGTGTGTTTACGAAAGAGAATACTTCATTATCATACCAATTTTCTTTTATCTTTTGTAAATGGTAACTGTCTATATTTAAAATCAACCTACCTTAAACAATTAAGTTCCAAGTATATTCTTCCTGCATATAAAGTCATTGCCATGGTGTGACTTTGTTTATAATCTTTTAAATAAATGAAGACTTGATTTAAAAAAGTGACACAATTACAGCAAACACTCACACAAAAGAGTCAAGTCTCTGGTAGTCTTCATAGTGATGTGAGGGGTTTTTAACACTGACAGCAAAACAAATAAATCTGCTTCTTTGGGAAAATTAAATCCAATTAGGCATATATTAGCTTTATTCTCCTACTACTGTAAATAACCAGCATGGTGTGTGTGAGTGTTTGTTTGTGTCTTATTTATTGGCCATTTAGGTCAGCAAAAATGAAAAATGATACCCATATTTTGGGGTTTTCTGGCTCAAACCATGTAGACATGGTCAAGATGACCTGCTGAAGTTCAAACCGAGCATCAGAGTGGGGAAGAAAGGGGATTTACGTGACTTTGAACGTGGTATGGTTGTTGGTGCCAAATAGGCTGGTCTGAGTGTTTCAGAAACTGCCGATCTACTGGGATTTTCACACACAACCATCTCTAGGGTTTACAGAGGATGGTCCGAGACAGAGAAGATATCCAGTGAGCGGTAGTTCTCTGGGTGTGGGGGATATTTTCTTGGCACACTTTGGGCCCCTTAGTACCAACTGAGCATCGTTTATTGTATTGTTGCTGACCGTGTCCATCCCTTTATGACCACAGTGTACCCATCTTCTGATGGCTACTTCCAGCAGGATAATGCGCCATGTCACAAAACTCAAACCATCTCAAACTGGTTTCTTGAACATGATGAGTTCACTGTACTCCAATGGCCTCCAAAGTCACCAGATCTCTATCCAATAGTGCACTTTTGGGATGTGGTTGAACGGGAGATTCGCATCATGGATGTGCAGCTGACAAATCTGCAGCAACTGTGTGATGCTATCATGTCAATATGGACCAAAATCTCTGAGGAATGTTTCCAGCACTTTGTTGAGTCTTTGCCACGAAGACGTAAGGCAGTTCTGACGGCAAAAGGGGTCCAACCTGGTACTAGCAAGGTGTACCTAATAAAGTGGCCGGTGAGTGTATGAAACATTTCATGGCAATCCAGCATGGCTAAAACTAAGTTTAGCTTCTGATCAAGTAATTTGACTACAGTTTTAAACAAGGGTGGGCCCTGGTTTTTGTGACTTCAGAAGTTGAAGTGGAGTAAACCCTTTCACTGAATCAATAACCTGGAAGCCAAGACATTTTATGACGGCTTGCTGCTTGTAGTATTTTTCTGTAATCCCCTTGTTGTGATGTTTACATTGTAAATATTTATAAGGCGTCTGATACAGGAACAGTATCACCTCTTTCCCTTGTATCATCGGAATTGCTTTACCCTGAACGCGTCCGGCTCGTCTCCTCTACAGCATCAAGGAAGTGAAGATGATGCTCAGAAGCGTCGAGACGCGTATCTGGTGATTTTCCTCCGTGTAGCCAGAGAGGGCAGCGCTGCCAGCATAGCAGACGTTTCATTAGGACATGAAAAAGAAGATGAGGGAAAAACTGCATTTGCATAAAAATAACATTAGTGAAATAGCAATCAGATGGTGCAGGGCCATGCTGAAAGTGTCATCCTCCTGAGACAAGACCAGGGCTATATCTTTAATTGAAAAGAGAACGGGGGATAAAACCTTTCATAGATAAGATGCACAAGCGCTTTCATCTTTTTTTCACTCAGTGTTCTCATATTGTCTTCCATTCTTGCTGTTGTTTTTCTCTCCACTCACTTCTTCATTACTTATTTATCTCTTGTTTTTGGCATAGCCTGTTCTGGGATTACTGTGCTGTGAATGGAATGACTATGAGCCGCTACGTAACTATCTGATGCCGATAGAGATTTCATCAAAATGCTATAGGCCAGCTTTAACATGAGAATCGTGGCAACTGGTTCTCAGTGGTAGATAAATCTATCAGTCTGTGTATGGCCTCAGCAGCATACAATGTGTAATTAGCTTTATCTGTATGGTTACTGAGGAGGCCGGATGCAAATAATAAATAATCATTTCTTTTTAAAGTATGCCAAGGTAAACCCAGATGATGCTTATGGGAAAACAAGCTCGAGAAATTTCTAATGCACATCTTGCCTTAGGGTATTATGGAGTGTGTTTAGGAATAAGATAGTAAACATCCTTTCTGTGTGTTTCACTGTGTGTGTATGCGTTTATCTCCCCGTGTGAATGTAAGGCTACATCCGTGCTTGCTTGAAGAGCACAATGAGTGCTCTATTATAATTCTAACATGATTAAAGAACCTTTGAGTTGCAAAATCAATGTCGCTGAGCTGCCGATGCCACAGAGGGCACATATCATTCATCAGGCAAAATGAGAATAGGGCTAACGAGCTAGCTGTGGTCTGCGGTGGTATCGCGTTGGGCCACATGGTCCTGTAATGCCGTAATGAGGAGAAATGGCTGAGGCATGAAGAGAAGCCAAGTGGCGGGGTGAAGGCCACTAATTCCCCTCGTCTGGAACCAGAGATAAGAGACAGATTAAGATTAACAATGTCCAGCCTGTAGAAAGACTAATTATGAGGCACTCTGCGCAGTTGCTAACTTCTGTACTGTAGGTAGCACCTCACAAAGGCATCCTGGAGTACGTCCACTTGTGGTTTGTGTGTAAGTGTGTATGTGTGTTGCTCCCCTCCCTCCCCTCTGTTTTGTCTTACTGTTCTGGGTCTTCAGAGTCTTAGCTAAGCCTCTTTCTTCATGGGTTTCACATGTCAGCTATTTCTACCCTGCCTGGCTTTGCACTAACTCCGCTCCGCTCATCCCCTATTAGAAGGCAGTATGTTACTTTTTTGCTGACGGCTGACATCAGTACATATATCAAGATCTGATTAAGTTAGGGTTTAGTTGAAGTTGTTGTTGCTGTGGTATTACTGCTAATTAATTTTGTTTCAACAAAGAGAAATAAAGCTGGAATATACAACACAAATACCTCAACCTGCATTTATAATTTTTTAACCTCCTGGGAGAGGTGCAATCCAAATTATCACCTTATGAAGCTGATACAGGAATGTGTTAGCAAACAGTTGCCAATGTAGGCTACACATCCAGCAGACACAGAGCAACATTACCATTCATTTGAAATCAGTGTGCAAAATTCACTCTCTCTTTTTTATCTGTTCTGATCTCCACCATCTCCTCAGGTAAACACCCAGCTCTTTAGCTGCTAAATACTTCTGTGTTCACATACAAGTTGCTGCAGTGTTGTTTGGAGCTGGACAGGTAGTTTATCAAAGCTTTTACACTGAAAACAGCTGCCTGCAGCGGCTGGATATGGATTTATGAGAAAAGTGAGCAGCAAAAACAAAGATGCTAAAACACCCTGTAGAGAAGAACTGCAGAGTTGGATGCCAGTTATCTGTTGGTTAATCACAACAAGTGACCCCATTTTATATAGGTAATTAGTAACATCAATAAAAATATATATAGTGATTAAAGCAGCTTTAAAGGAGCAGTGCGCAGGACTTAGTGGCACCAAGCAGGGAGTACTGCAGATTGCAATCGGCTGAACTCTTGGTTGGAATTACGTCATTGCTGATTGTTCAGGAGGTTTTTCCTGGGAGCCGTATTGTCCGCAGAGGTCTCTACCTCTCCAAAACAAATGAACACATGATAAAGCAACTTCACATGAAAAATCTGTGTTTTTCCGATGCTGTTCAGCATCTAATGGAGGGGCTGCTAACTACTGTGGCCGACGTGAAAACACCAATGGCCCTATCTAGAGTCAATGTTTGTTTGTCCATTCTGGGATACTGTAGAAACCTGGCTCAGTGGATGGGAACCCGCTTGCTATTTCAATAAAAAGTGGCTCATTCTATGGCAATGAAAGCATGACAGTTGTTATTTTCAGGTGATTTACACTAAAGAAATCATACTTAGTATAATATATTCCATTTCTGGCATATCCCCCTAAATCCTGGACCTTCTGGAGTACTGTAGGTCATCATCAGGCTCAAAGATTTTCAGCACATGTAGTTTTAAGTGTGACCGATTTACAACTTTCAACATCAAGTTACAAAAGAGAAAGAGTGACCAAATCCCCCCTATTACCATAAAATTAACTTGACTCCGAGGAGTACATACAAATTCCTCCAGCCAATTATTCTGCATCATTAATCTTCTCCAGCTAATTAGAGACATCATCAACACCTGTACGGACTGAGGAGAGCGAACACTCTCTACCTGCAGTATCAATCACAAAAACAAAGGAGGACAAACGTGGACCTGCAAGGAGTTCTCTGTGGGACTCTGGGAGACGTAAGCAGCTGACTGCCGTGCTGCTGCTGACATCAGGTTTGTAATTTTTGATCACTGAAGTGATTTCACTGTAGCTCTTGTTGCCTGGCCCAGAACAGAACAACAGATGGAGAGACCCGAGACTTTCCTTTTAAAGCTGTTCTCTGCCGTTGGGCACTAAAGTGCAGGCTCAGACTGCCTCTTGAGCCTGAGGGAGAAGGAGAAGCAAGTCAGCTGTGGTGGGGATTTAAGACTGTCTATATGTCTACAGAAGCTTACATGAATATGTGTGTGTCCTGTCTGTCTATCTATCTATCTATCTATCTATATGCCCTACTACTATATACCTACATAGTGTGCTAGCTGCACTCTGTGCTTGTCTCAGTCTATTTAATAAAGTCACACAGGCAACAGTACAGTATGGCTCCGTTCAACTGTATGTGTAACTGTGAATATCTTAGTGTGCTTTTTATATCCAGCCTTGCCTTCCTCTCCATGCATAATGCATATCTGTCACCTGTGCTCTGTCTGAGTGACTAACTCCCTCTGTATCAAAGAGTTTTCTGACCTGTAGGGGACTTATTCTCTTCAAAAGTGGTAGCGAGAAATACACAAGTACACAAACACAGACACCTGGTTGCCTGCACAGTGGTAGTTTGATAAATTCAGTCTAAATGGTCCCATTTTTTCCAGCAATGTCTATTTTTATTTGTTTCAGGTGATTTTGACTTTGCTTCGAGGCTGGCTGTGCTATTTGCAGTTGTTATTCCTTTATTCCGCAGGCATTTTGTGGATGACTTTTTTATCCCACTGGTTGATATACAGTACAAAACACCTCACTGTGTACACATGCACGTGAATCAACTGCAACCTATCATCATCCTAGATGTGCTCTAGAAAAATGACTGAATGAAGAATTAATTTTTTTTCTTAATGCTAAATTTCAAAAAAGACACCTAATTTATTTTACTTAGATTGGTTCTATACAACTACCAAAAAACATTAGAGAAAAAAGAAGAAAAAAAAATACCTCGATATAACAAAATGTCTCATTATAAGGGGAAAAATGTAACAGGAAAATGTGAAAAGACAAGAAAGAATGTCAACAAGGGAGAAGTTAATGAGGAAATTTAGGAGCAATACAGCACAAATTAGTGCAAGCATTTGCATGAACTGAGCTTTCTTTCTAAGGCTAAAACACAGTTCCTGTTCCTGACACTGTCATCGGTAGGCAGATGCTATAGGAGTGTCTCCACTTCTCAGAGAAGACACTGCTTCATTCAAGATGTTGTCTTCTTATGGGACAGCTTTGTCTGTCATTTCGTTGTAACGGACAACCTCTTGTTATGCTGGCATATATTCTAGTTGAGCCATTATTAAGTCCACAGCCTCTGTTCTTATCTTCATCTATGGTTCATAGCTTTTATGAAAGTAACTGTCGTTTTTGGATGAACTGTCACCGATGCCGATGGCGTCCTGGATGTTGTGTGCCTTTTGAAAGTCTCGCGTGATGTCAACCCTGCATTTCCAGCCGATGTCGATAATGTCCTGCCGACTATACACAAAATCTGCTCGACATGAGCAGGAAAACGCAGGCAAAACTACATATACGAGAAAGCTAAGAGCCGCTGCACTCCGCCATGTTCTGTCTCCTCAGTTCCTTTGACCGATGGAGAAAGCGCTGGCGGGGGGGGGTTCAAATCTTTCTCATCGTCTTTCTAAATGTAGACCATAGCTTTAAATTCATCAATAGATATAAGTGTTTCTAATTTTAGATATTTTTGAAGATTGTTCCATGTCCAAGGTACATAATAGGAGAATGTACTTTTCCCCAGATCTGTTTAAACCCGGGGTACATTGAAAAGCAACCACTTGGAGGACTGTAGCTGGTAACTACCAGAGCTGACACACAGAAGGATGCAGAGGTAGGCAGTTTGCCCAGTATTTATTTGTAGATTAAAAATATACCAGTGCTGTTGTCTGCGAGTGGTCAATGACATCCAACCCACCCATTCATAAAGAACGCAGATATGAGTGAGTCACTTTGCCTTTGTTATGAAACGTAGAGATGCATGGTACACTGAATCAAGGCTAAAATGGAGGTTGCATGCATATACAATATGTTACCGTAATCAATCACAGACAGAAAAGTAGCTTCCTCAAGTTTTTTTTTTTTTTGCACTGAAACTAAAACACTTATTTCTACAATAAATTATAAATAATTTTATTAGGTGGTGACCTCTTGTGGCCCTGGTAATTACTATGGAAGCACAGTAGGAAGTCAGGCGACATAGTACAAAGACCAAGAAGGTCTGCCTAGGAAGGGAGGTCGATTGGTCAAACAAACAATGAGCTTTCATTCAGTAGACTGATGTTTGTGCCCCGTATAAAAACAAAATCCAATGTAGACTTATTTTAACAATGAAATATAGTATGGTGATGTATGTTACAGGAAGTATGTCTTGTGTTTTTTAAGTGGCGTGTGTCACATGAGATTTATCACGTTACCTAAGTAACAAACGTAATTGTTTTAAGCCAAACCATGATGTCTTTTCTGAGAACTAACCACGTAGTTTTGGCACAAGAGAGTCTGGCTGCAGACCTTCAGCATGAGGCCGCTTCCACTTCCAACTCCAGTGTCAGGACGCCCAAGACAGGAAGTGCATGCAAGAAACTTCAAAACAAAATCGCGTAGACACTTTTAGAGGAAGTGGCTTTGTCGCTGAATTATAATCAATTAAATCAATTTTTGTTTTTGTTTGCCTATTCTTTATTACGTGGCATTTAACATGGGTGTAAGTCTGCCAGCAACATTATTCCATAAAGTCAACTGTCAAAATGGGTTATAAACTCCGCCCATATAGCTGTAGCTAAGTTCATAGAAAAACATAACACTTGTCGACTGGACAGTTGGAGCTTCTCTTCCGGTCAAAAAACAAAAACACCTGTCATATAAAATTTACTAGGGCTGACCCAGTTCAATGGCACGGGATTCGATTGTGAAATTTTTTTTTTTTGAATATCCGGCCTTTTTTTCTCCCGTTTTTTTGGGGGACCTTGAACGCAACACCATCTCCGACAAGGAAATAGAAAGCCCGACGCGCAATGAATGGAGACCTATTATCCTGCTTGAACACAGACAACTAAATTCTTTCAACATTGTGACTCAAAATAATGATAAAATAGATTTTATTGATGTAAAATAATATGCTGATGGTGACATTTTCCACCAGTCCGCTGCGCTTTGAGTCTGGTGTCAGTGACACATGCTGCTCTCAGTCGCGCATCTGTCTGCTCTGCCATAATTTGTAACTTATTAACTTTTTTGGCTTTTTGTCAAAATAACCTGAGTATACAACAGGGAAACATGCCGACACTTCCACTGACAAGCTGTGCAGCATTCCACTTTATGCCCTGCACTTGTCTGAATAATTGAGTGATGCATCTACATAACACAGAAAAAAGTAATGTTAAGTTCATAGTATATATTTCAATTAGTAAAAGTATGAACCGAGTGAACGATAGCAAAACATTTCATGTTCATTTAGACAACAAATAACCTGAGCATCGTAGTCAACCGCTAGCCACCGTTAGCGTAACATACGTAACATTCGGTAATTTATGAGCATATAGTGGCTGGTAAAACGGCCAACATACTTACTGTCACAGTGGTAGTCAACTGGCAAAAGTCCTTCATTTGTAAGCAACTGACGAAAATGCCGGAGTCCTTTTGGAGGCGCACAAAAAGTTTGTTATTTCCGGGCCTGACGCTGGAGGCGGCCTGAGAGAGGAGCCTGCACTGGAAGCGGCCTCATGCTGGAGGTCTGCAATTGTTTCACAGCATTACCGATGCATTTAAAACTGTGACCATTAAGATTATTAAAAAGCTGTTCTATTGTCCACCTGTGGGTGCTTGTGTACTGGTTCACTGCCTGATTTGCCTATTTCGCACCATAAATGTTTTCAGGAACGTATTTTAATGTTCTCTTTAGCTGTCAAATGATAAAGTTTTTGACCCGGCTTCAATGTTCATTCAAGCCAAAAGCTAAGCTTTGCCCGCCGACTGCAGCAAACTTTCTGATTTCACAGTTAAACAAACACTAAAATATTTTTTCTGAAAACAAATGAGGCAAGAAATAGGCAATGCAACAACAGAATCTTGATTCACACTTGAGAGTTGAAAGTTGACATCAGTTCAGGAGCAGTGAGTGACATGACTGACAGCTGCGTTAGAGAGTCTTCAACTTAAAGTCTAGCAAAGGCCATTAGAAGCACTAACATGATTTATTTATTTATTTTACAGACTATCTGTCTCAGCAAATATGGCAGAACGTTTTTTTTTAGAAGTTGCCACCTTTAAAGACAGACTGGATTTTTTCCTAACTATTTCCATGAGGCGTTGTGGTGACAGACTTCCTCGGCTGTTTATGAGTTTGTAAAAGAAATTTAATTGCTGCTTACTATAGCATAGCAACAGCCTACAGTATATTAAATACTGCAAAGAAAACAGCATTGCACATGCTTTTTATCATAAATTGAGACAGAGACAATGCATGGAAAATATCCATGGCACATATTGTTGTATAACTTCAACTGACTGGCTATACAGCATGAGTCGAAAATCATTAATATTGTGCTCTTTAGTGTAGATGAGCGGCATCGCCAGTTTATCGTACACACACTGCTTTAAATTGCTGCTTCTCTGCTGGCCACACTGTCTGAACATCTCTTTTCAGTTTGTGCTGTGGAGCCAAACATACGCATACCATCCAAGTCAAACGGTGCTGCTCTATGGCACACACGGATAATTGGTAAATTCTCCTAGCCTCCAGCCATGAATTCTGTATATGTCAACAAATGAGACTCTGAAGACACTGTCTTATCATGGCTCTCAGCATCTGCGACTGTAAAAACTTCAGCCCAGTTGTTACACATCAAACCCTGCTATTTTATGGTTTGGGAGCTGCAGTGGGGTTTCTTCCACAAAGCCATACATAATGCTCAAGGCCTTAACACATTATTCAATTTTTCATGCCTCCATTTGCCAACATCCTAATTCTTCTGTATTACACCAGAAAAACTCTCATAAAGACAAAAGACTTGGCACTTATTGTCAAAACACTCTTCAAACAATGAGAAAATCTGTGCTTGAATCATGGTTGTGTAATTTTCTGTATCCAGCCAGTTGCTCAGTATGCATCTGAGTCACAAGAACAAATTGTGTGAGATTTCTTTAATCTGGTTGCTTGGTTTCCAACTCTTTCCTCATCATTTATTTTCAAACAGCAGATGCAAACCAGCCTGCAGAGCAGCATAGCAGTCATAAAGGGAGTTAAAGAGTGCACACAGATACCGTTAAAACACCTGGAGGAGGAAAAAAGGAGGAAAAACCAAACATCCGATCTTTACTCCAACTCCAGCTGGTCTTCCAGTCACACTGAACAGCTAAGTCCCTGTTGCTGGTATCATCATGTGAGCACAGAAACACACCCGCTCACTTATCGCACCCGCTCTCCAGCTCAGTGTCTCCCAGTACACAGCACTAAACCCCTCATCAGCTCGCGCATTGGTGTGTGGCAGTGATTGGATAATGACTCATATGTAAATACTTGAATATTTAGGGTGAAGTTTTTCCAGCTCTTCACACTGTAGTAGATACTGCACAAGTTAGCACACTGCCTTCTCAGAGCTGGAGTTTCCAGGACAGTGTAACACAATGCGACCCATTTTTGTGTCTGCTCTTGAATAGAGGCCAGTGATCCAAGCTCTGCAGATGGCACATTTATATTCATTTCACAAATGGCTCACAATTCTAAAGGATCTATTGTGTTAGGGGAGGTTTTCATTTGCATCATTTTGAATCCAAAATTAAATTAAGCAAACAAAAAATGCTAGAAGTTAACACAAAATATAGCAAAAATGGTGCAGATTTCCAGTTATGGCAGTAAGTGAAAGACAAAAATGGTATAGATTAAAGTGCTTTCGAAGTTTTTCTTTTAGCTCTGGCCCATTTTCCTTTGAAGTGATGAAATTCTACCCATGTACGTCTCCCTGTGACCTAGAGCAGGTCACGGGATTAATTGCCTTGGCATTCCTGGTGATCCCTCTCCCACCTTAAGGTTCTTTAAGTATGGTCATCACACACCCGACTGGAATGTCACAGACTGGAAAGACTGAACCCCCCCTTATAAAAGACCCAGATGAAAGAACGAAGTGAGGGAAATTAGACATCAGGAGAGCTACAGTATGACATTAGATGACCTGTGCAGTTCAGATACTTCAGAATTCTGCCCCATGCAGGATATTGGATGGTTTGCCTACTCGTGTGTGAAAGTATAGAAGAGCTCTGGGGGCTTTAGGAGGAAATGCTTGATGATCCACATCTTGTAGGCCTATAGTTTAGCTTGGCAGCAACACTGATAAAACAGGTATTTCTTCTTGGGGTTGAATGTCCCTGACTCAAAATACAAGACTGAGAAAAATCAATAGAATCATTAGAAGCATGTGTCACTGGGAAACTCACAATATATGTTCGGCAAACTTTTTTTTTCCATTTTCAATGTCCATGTTTATCATTTAAGAGAAAAACAAGTTGTGTTAGTTCTTTAATCTGGGTGTGTTGCTTTGCAATTCATTTTCCCATTAACTCTTGCTGATAGGGATTAAGGCCCCTGAACTCAACATCAATGATGTTAAAAGGCAGACAGGATCCATTCAAAGATTATTAACAAATGGTAATGTGTTGCACGCTTGTCTCAGAACAGCCCTGACCCTGATTTAAATATAGCTTGTCCACTACAACTGATCCTGATTCTGTGACTCTGACCTGGTCTCTTGCCTTCTGGTCATGCTGCAGCGTGTTCAATAATGCAGGGCTAGGAGGCAGCGGAGGTGGTGATGGTGGTGGTGGGGGTGGAGGTGGAGTTGAGTTAAGAGTGTTCCTCAATACCACTTCGCTCCATCTTCAGCAAACAGAGCAAGAGGTGAAGGGATCAGCCAGGAAAAAGATCTTTACAAATTAAAGACAAAGGACAACATGAGCATATAGGGGATGCCTCGATGTCCACATGTGTGCAGGAGGGTATCGAGAAACAGAAGAAAATGTTGACTTAAGTCGCTAAAAACGTATTTTCTCCCTTGTGTGTTTACTCCACAGTCCACTGGAGAGAGTCTGAAAGGGTGCCTTTAAACTCAAACCAACAGTGTACATTTAATATCATGGTCAAAAAAAAAGTAATTTCCTCTTACCAGACCATCTGAGGTTTAGCTGGAGCTCACTGACCTCGCAGCTGGGCTGAGCAGCAGGGGGACTTTGGGGGAAGAGTGCTAACACTGAACATAGCCTGATGCTTTCCAAACTGACCAAAGACCCACTGGGCCTAATCACTACCATTAGGTAGGATTTTCACAGCGGAAGATCTGTTAATGGAATTTATAATCACCTGGTTTAAACGCTGCAGCAATAGACAACTGTTGTTTTGGACACGTTTTAATCAGATTGGTGCTTTGCAAAAAAAAAAAAAACCTGTATCAACAAGTTTGTGTTGATGCAGTTGCTTCATTAATGAAATGGTGTGTTTGGGGAAAAGAGCAACATCCACTCCCACCTCAATGAATCCCCACCACCACTGGATCCATCCCGTGAGAGGAAAAATTTACTTTAGATGTCTTTCATCTGTCCAGCATTCAAATTAAAAGCTCCATTGGAAGAAAATCTTGACTTTGAAACACCAACTGACTTCTACCCAAAGCCACTATTCATGCTCCTTTGCCTATTCATCCCGTCAAAGTCTATTTCCATTAAGCTTATTTTTTCCCTTTTCAAATAAAATCATTAACAGTATCTTTTGTCGTGTGGTCTCTCTCTCTCTCTCTCTCTCTCTCTCTCTCTCTCTCTCTCTCTCTCTCGCTCTGTCTCTCTCGAGGACATAAAAGCGGGGATATAGTTGCAGACGGCGTCGTAGCACTTTCAGGACTGCAGACTGAACACAACATTTCACTCCCGAGTGTGTCGCCGCCGCTCCCCAATGAATATCCAAAATTATCAAATGGAAGAATGAAAAGAAAACTCAACAAGCCACAATTCAGAAACACTCATCTCAAAAGGCAAAAAGATTCACCCACACAGAGTGGACAAAGTGTTCGGGTCACCTTCTCCGCTCGTGATTGTTAATGAAGGGAATTCAGGTAAAAGCCATTATCATTCAGTGATTTCACTTACCATGTCTGTGGCATTCAAATGAAGATTGAGCATGATAAATATGATTTTGTGAGGAGTTTAAAAGAGCTGCTGTGTGGATGGATAGTAGTAAAAGGGAATTATCCCAGAAAAGTTTTCATTCAGTATTTTTAAATATGCTCAACTATGTGACAAACAAACACACACACACATCTGCTCTGGAAATCAATGTGTCTTCAGAACAGATGTGAAAAATTAGGAGCCAAATATTTTCATTCTGTTTTGGGGTTGTTTGTACACACCTATGACCCATTCTTGTGAATGTGATGTCTCAATAATGCCTTGAAGGAATTTCCTCAAATTTGGCACTAGAGTGCATTGTTGCCTTACAGCAAGAGGGTTCCCAGTTCAAATCCAGGGTGGGGGGATTCGAACTCCAGAGTGAGGGAGCCCTTCTATGTGGAGTTTGTAATGTTCTCCCCGTGTCAGCGTGGGTTTTCCTCTGGGTACTTCAGCTTCCCACAATCCAAAGACATGCAGGTTAATTGGTCACTCTAAATTGCCCATAAGTGTGAATGTGAGTTTGAATGGTTGTCTGTCTCTATGTGTCAGCCCTGTGATAGTCTGGCGACCTGTCCAGGGTGTACCCTGCCTCTCGCCCAATGTCAGCTAGGATGGGCTCCAGCATCCCCGCGACCCCTAACAGGATAAGTGGTTATAGAAAATGGATGAATGAATCAATGAATTGGCACAAACATCCACTTGGACTCAAGGATGAGCCAGTTAGAATATGGTGGTCAAAGGTTTAAGACCAAGTCCACGTGACCAGAGAAAACATGTTTTTGGCCATAACTTAAGAATTCAGACACTAATTGTGACAAAATTTCACACAAATGATGTATTTATGACATCTTATATTCGAAAGGTCAAAGGTCAACTTCACTGTGACATCATAAAGGTCTGGCAAATGATTTTTTTCTGGACATTATTCAAGCCATAACTCAGGAACAGAAGGGGAGACATTGAATTGGTGACACTAATGTAGGTGTCCACCTTGAAACTGTGGTGATTGTATAGATCGTCTGTGCTGCTGGGTTGGAGATGTGTGTGAAGCATCCATGTTTTAGAATTTGTAGCATCTTTGCAGCAACATACAAACATTGTCGACTGTCATGGTGGCATTTGAACCTGTTTTTTGTTTGACTGTTTCCATACAGTCAATCAAACTGCTTCAATTTAAACCATGTTTGTGTGAAACAGTATCACATTAAGAGCCACAGACCACAGCCCACATTAGCTTTCCTGTGAAAGTCTCCTTCTTTCCAAACATGAGTACACATCTTGTCTCAGTTTGTTAAATGAGCAAACATTCACCCGGAAAAGTACACTTCCAACTTCATATTGCTGGCCAACTAGTTAAATAGCTGCTCAGCTTCAGCATATTAAACAGTAAACATACCTGCAAATATCACTCCAGTCTGGATCAATGCTGGTAAGATCCTCACTCTTCAGTCGACCCCTTTCCTGTTACTAAACATGATGGGAGAGCGTAGGTGGAGGCAGAATATTTCCCTTACCACTTTTGCCAAAGCTGGCAGCAAGATTTTTTGACCTGTTTTGGAAAGATTGCTGAAGAAAACACAAGTTTACAAGTTTAAGAGTGTTACTTGAAGAAGTTCACATTAACCATTGAGAGATTGGCTGACCCTGTATGGCCAGACTTTTAAACCCACCTGATGGAGAAACCAAGCGTGCCCTGACTTGAAATACAAACATGTACACCTAAAGTTCTGCCTAGCCAGGAGGCGAAAAGATGGCACAAGGCTTGGGTTACTGAAAACAGAACAAACAGCTACATCTTGATAGTAAACTGCACCCTCATGGCTGGGTTAGTAGCTAACCTACATCTCATATTTAGAGGTGTTTAAAAAAAACATTAAGTTAACTACATAAGTATGTGATTGTTATGGTATATTTACTATATAGTTAACTAGCAAAAAGCTTAACAGCCATTACAATTAACCACAATTGTTCTGTTGCTATGAGATCTGCAACGATGGGAGAGCAGGAAGCATATCAGGAGAACGCCTCTGGAAACAGACGAAAAAGAGGTCAAACCAGCGGTAGTTAGGAAAATCAACTTCCAAGGGCCTAAAAGCTGACAGCAATCCCAGCCAGAGTCAGGAGGTTCAATAGCAGTGCTGGAGGCATGCACCAGATCAGGCTTTGCTTCAATGTGAGAGTTCTGAGTAAATAACAATTAAGATGTCATTACTTCTAGACCAGGTCAGAGTTATGCTGCCAGGCTTGGGTTCGCTCAGTCAAGTCAAGTCAAACTTTATTTAAAGTGCGAGTGCGAGTCTCAACACACTTTACATACAACAAAAATATACAAAAGCAAAAAGACCTTCGAAGTCAGAAAGCCAAAAGAATCAGATACCAGACAATCCCTCACCACCATGTCTGATTTGACACTCAGACAGCAGACACCAGTAGACATGAGAGAGAAATCTGAGGAGACCTGTGCCAACATGACAAGAAACATCCACCCTGCCAGTGTGAGAAACTTGAAGCCACCACGAAAGCAGGCAAAGTCCCAAGACTGGCACACTAACAGGGCAGGCAGGATTACCAGCTTATTTTATAATGTATGTAATGGTGACCATCTACACAGAGCCACCCTGATAATAATCATCTACCATAACATAATACAAGTTATGGTGGTTGTATGGCACCACAAATGTCAGCAAAGCCAATCAAATGTAAAGCTTCTGTGTTTTTTTGACATGCCCTGGTGACCCACACCTTGGTGCATCTCCAGATGGGGAAGTTATGACCTGTATGTGTCGCTGTGGGGAAGGGTCCTGGAAATCAACTCCCCATGTAAGCACAGGAAAGGCCAACAGGGCGTCCCTTCAACCGAAGAATACACACCAGTACTACCACCAGGTTCAACTTCACATGTTTGTCTGTGATGTCCAATACTGTCATGGCTCAGGAGCTGGTTGTAAATCACATCCCAAGAGATGGACACCTTGTTAAGAAGACTTTAACTCAAGCAACGCAATGTTATATATATTGTATTCTGCCAGAACTTCTAACCCTAGCCAAGATCCTTATTTTTAAGTATATGACTCCTGTATATTATCTTAGTTTAAAGTGACACAGGAGTAACATTTTGAAGTAAGAGGTGGCTGTTTGCTTGAAATTAAAATGCCAGACAAGCATCACTGTCTGTCTATGGCTTGTAAGCTACAGTGCAATTGTTTGCTTTGTCTCAGGTTCTTCTGCAGGAGCTCAGCCTGCCAGCTGCTGTCAATCAAACACAGACATGCTCCTCCCACCGCTGACAGGAAATGGAGCACTTCTGATGTTTCTCCAAGGACTTTTTGTTTTCATGACAAGTTAATTACATTACCTACAAGTCTACAAATATCACAGTATTTTTGACCAGATACCTCACTATTGATATTGTGATGACATTGTAGGGTTGACTATTTATGCTTTGACAAAAATAATTACACAATGAGATTTGTGATCAGTAATCATCAGTAATGTGGATATAATGACTAAGTGGTTAAAAACAAAAGACAGCGTAACAGCTGGAACAGTCTGGTAAGCAGTGGCACCTTCAGGAATTTTTCATAGTGGTGGCCAGATGAGGCCACTGAAAATCTTGCGGTGACACCACCAAAACCAAAAGCCATAACTGAATTTCAGGAGTTGCTTACATTGTTGAAGTATAAAGTATAAAACATGACATTTCCTGTAAAAATGGAATTGTATCTAGAAAGAAGAAAACTTGACACAGTGTCCCAGAATGTCCAACCAACACACCCAGGGTACCTTGCACGTTGTGTGTGGACATGGGAAGTCTATGACCAAAACGTCAATATGTGACAAGATCGGAGTGAGAATGTGTTGGATATCTTAGGGTGAGAGTTCAAGGGATTCTTTGAAAATGGCCTTGCCAGATGTCCCTTGCAAAAATTAAGCCTAACATTGGAGCGTTACTCAGCACACGTAGGTTGTCTAGTTTCACAACTTATCACAACCCTCACTTAAAAAATTAACGCGCCATCACCTCTTAAAGACAGTAAAGTCCGCCCCCGTGGCCCCTACTTTGGAGCACCAGTGCTGGTAAGTTCAGAATATTCTATCAGTTTACTGTTATGCAGCCTTTAAAAACCAGAAAAAGACAACATTTATGACAGTATGATATCCAAAATCTAAGACAGTGGCGGTGGCAGCCAATTTTTACTGGAGGTGCTTGGGGGGAGCTTGACTATTAATTGGAGGTGCTAAAGAGTTGTGGATATAGCCTACCAATATAAGCATGCAGAGTCCAAATCAACAAAAAATCATGCACATTGTAGAATTAGAGGGACCACAGAGGGAACACTATCAACTATGCCAGAGTATAATAAAAAATAATCCCTGTACTGCGCCTATGTCAGGCTTACTCACCACTAGACGTCTTTACAGAAGAACAATGTGTCTGTTATTGTGATTGCTGGCAAAGGCATCAACGATTTTATCTGCATCCAGATCTTTGGTCCTCCTGCTGTTTAGTTGAATTGGTTGATCCTCTATCACAGGAAGCCGCTTGGGACCAAGAGCCACTCCATTTCTTTCTCAAAGCGCCCGCCACACTGTTTCCACAATCACTTTAACCTGGCAGGGGATAAGGTGCTGCGCTCGGGCAGGACCTACCGTAAATAATGTATTATCAGGCACCTGATAATACATTATTTATGGTACGTTCGCTAATTGATGCATTAGCCTATTCATAGATAGCCTATTAATAATATGACCACCAGATAATGTCACACAATTGAACAAAACAATTTTATTCAGTGACAGTGAAAAAATGAAATTTTGTTTGAGCATTTCTTGGAGGTGCTACAGGGGTGCTATGGGCTTCTTTGGGGGTGTTGAAGCACCTCCAAGCTCCCCCCCAGCGCCGCCTATGATCCAAGATAAAATCTAGTCTCATATCATGATATTGATATAATAGCAACATACTGCCCAGCCCAAGCTAACAGCAAAACTCTTGCACTCAAAATTTTAGTAAGAGTACAGAAGAATTTGCAGCACTTTGTGCTGAAGTATCAAATGTTTAAGTACTCATTATGGACAATGGCCCCTGTCAGTGTTAAATTACTGGATCATTAGTTTGATGTGTTAACAAGTGAGCAGAACATTAATGTCGATTGTCCTGAGGAAGTTCATTTAGCAGGTATTTGGTATTTTAGTCTATGGTTATACAGCATGTTTTATAAGATGATTGTATGTTTTATTTGTGAAATCCTGATATGTAGAAACTAGTAACTAGAGGTGTCAGATAAATGTAGTGGAGGAGAAAAACATAACATTCCCCCCAAGAACTGTAGTCGGGAAGCAGTAAAAAATTAACAAAGAAATTGAAGTACTCAGGTAGAAGCACTTTCAAATCATACTTAAGTGCAGCACTTGAGTAAATGTACCTACTCTCCACTGTTGTCTGTTTATGGCATATTCTGGAAAATTGCATACATCAGTGAGAAACATAAAAATAAAAATCTGCACTTCTGAGTTGCACAGTTCCAAAGACTGAGCCTCCCGTGAACCTGACCAATAAATTTTAACATCTGTTGTGGTGCATCTTCAGTGTGTGCCATCATACTTTGACTCTCTTGCAGCACTGTTACAGCACACATGTATTTATGTAATGAGACACCCCAGTGTAACATTATGCAATGCACCGCATAGTGGGTGTTATTCCAGCACACTGCCAGAGATAAGTATACGTCCTTCTCTACCCAGCCCTCTCTTGTTTTCATGCTTCTTTGATGTACTGTAAATTGCATTCCCATGAGAGCAGGCGTGAACTACAGGTATCAAAGGAACTGTTCAGTATGTACATATTGTATTTAGTGTAATTTAAAAAGGGAGTTTTAGACAGAAAATGTTTTGTTAAGGTATGAGGTCAGGAGAGAGACAACTGCATACGTTATGAGCACACAGAGAGCAGTGATTGCATCCACCTACCCCTTTCAACCCACCTCCTTACTCAGACTCATTTGTATAAAGAGGGGAGAAGTATAAGTGGAACATGATGTGTCCAATGGTGCTATCTGCTGTTCACTGGGTCACACTGCACCCCATTATATATTGCACTTAGGTGTTAAAATGCCTGTGTGAGGAAAATGACACAAAAAAACTGACAAAATGTATTAACACATTTACATCAGTGTCAGATCAATACTGTCTAAAGATTTTTTTTATGTCACCTGTCAGATTTGATCTGATGCCATGCTAATTAGAACTGCACATGTATAATATACTTTTAGTCAGAGAGAGCTGCAGAAAGAAACTTCATTGTTGCACCCCTGTTTTGCATTTTTTATTTAAGGAAGGTACAAAACATGATCCAGTGTTGACTTGTATAATCTACATTTATTTTTAATCACACTATCTTTTGTATCCATGGCCCAGTTTCCACACAAGGATCACCACATCATCTAATCTTAATTCAGATGCACTATAAAAGGTGTTTTTCTGCAGGGATACAGTCAGATTTGGCAGCTATCTTTTTAAGCGTACATTCTTATTTACTTCATTTTAAAGGGAGAAAGGCCTCTTCTGGGTCCATTAACTGTACAGACAGCTCCACCTGCTGTTTAGACTTTATTTATTATCCACAGCAGCTCTGTTAAGGTGCATGTTGAACGACAAATGGGGCACAATGGATATCTTCACTTGGATGAATCTACTGCATTTATCTTTCTTGCAGAACCTTTAAATGAAATTGTCTTTCAGTAGGTGGGGAAAAAAAGCTGGATGCAATAATCTTTAGCGTGTTCCTCGCAGCACAGGGTGACAAACATCTTACTCAGTGCAGCGCATCCGTCCCTGATGTATCATAACACATAGAGCCCTAAATGGTCTGTTGTTTAACCTCTCTACCTCCCCCTCCTTGTTCTCTACACATTCTTTATGTTCTCTTGTGTCTTAGTGCCTGAATGTGGGGGTGGTCCCACCCCATTACCAGCCCCCGTGGAGATGAACGATATCCCTATGGTGATATCCATCATGGCATTGGCCCTTTAGAGACAAATAAGGGGAGAGAAAAACTGGGGCACCTGGAGGCGGCAGTGATTGATGATGTGCTGAGGTCAATGTGACCAGCCAATCATAGCTCAATAAGGCCAACACTAAGCAGGAACAATCCTGTGTGGGTGAAAAAGAGAAGTTGTCAGGGTGGAATGGTTTAATCTGGATGTGGATATTCCCATGTTTGGACCTGCAGCGAGTGAAAATGGTGTCGCCATCATACCTGAAGTCTCATATCTGCAGGAATCTAATACCCATGGTGAATCAGCAGAGGATGGGATGAAACACGTTTACCTGCGTACACACAGCTGTCTGCTTCCTGCTGTTTTGTGGCGTGTAACTCACAAGATGTCTGTGATTTCCTTGTGCTGTCATTTGCCTGTTCAAACACACCTATCACAGCCAGCAAGGAGAGGACCCAACGTTCGCTATGAGGAACAAGTGTCTGTGTCTACATTGTGACAAGCCTCTCCTCAAAGTAATTCTTCAGCAAGTGACAAGGATTCCTTTTCCTCACAGAAAATATATATATGTCTTGTCTGGTGAATAAAGCTGGTTTACTCATTCTTCCCTTTCTGAAAGCTTTCATGTAGTTTGGCTGAAGTTTTCTTCTTTTAAAAAAAGTCATCTGAGTCCTTCCTCCTTTCATAAATACTCTTGGTAGTGCACCGGGAGATAAAAGGTCCAGAGAAATCTGCGGTCCTTGTATTGTCTGCCTCGGGTCTCCCAGTAGGAAGAATGTAGGTACACAGAGAGAGCCAATATTGACCAGACTTTCCCGCTTTGTCACCTTCACCGAATGATACTGATTGTCTTTGACCTTTGGCCCGCCTCACACTTTGTTTAAATAAACAACTGTGGAATTGAATTTCGGAGGTGTTGTACGTGACACAGCTGGTCTGCAGCTGTCATTAATAGACTGCAAAAGAAGAAGGTGAAAGAGGAGGGTGTGCAGACCTATATTTGAGATTTATACCAATAAGAACTTTTCCCAAATATAGAAAACCTGTCACACAGAGACAGCACAGTCAAAGTTGATGTATTGTCTGCATGTGTGTGCGACATAATTCAACTACTGCGCTGAAATATTATTGCGTTTTTCTTCCAAAGCAATAAATATTGGAGGAAACTTGCTGGCTGACAGCGATGTAAGCTCAGTCAGAGTTTTAGTTGTGTAATATCTCACATCCTCTTTTAGTAGCTTCACATTTTTGTTGTACTATATACTAATGTTTTTCATCTCTTGTAATATAGTGTATATATGTTTTAGAAATAACAGATCCTCATTAGGTGTATCATAAAACTACATAACTAATACAAACACCACATCTATAATCAATAAAACACAGGTCATTTATTTTTTAATTCATCTCTGTTACATTTAAAGAAGCATTTCACTGCTACAGAGATATTTTCATAAAGCTGTCTATGTGGTAGAATAGAATTGAAATTGGTGACCGGACCAATAAACCAATAAACACTGCCGCTGCTGAATGAAGTAATGTAAGGTTGTCCGTTTTTCCGCAGGAAACTGGCAGCCGGCTGGTAATAAACAATCTCAATTTACAGTTAAACAGTAAGCTAGTGTTTAGCTAGTAATTTTGGGCGAGAAATAGGCAACGCAGTAACAGAATCTTGGGTCATATTTGATCATAACTGCTTAGTTTTACAGTTTGATCTCAGTACTTTCAGCCTCCATTCACACAATACAGGAAACAGTATGGAGTACACTTCCTTTTTACAAATTCCTCTATTACAGCCAAAGACCGCATTAAAATATGTTTCCGAATACATTTAAAGTGAGAAATAAGCAATACAGTATCTGAATATTGTTTTAATTTGATAGTTATACCATTTTAACTTAGTTTGGTCTGTGTTTGAGAGAGAAAGAGGGGAGCAGGTCTCTCTCTCAACCTACTTCTATACTCTTTGTGTCCATGGTAGGGCTGCCCTCTAATGGTCGACCAAACGTTAGTCGACCACAAAGGTCAGTAGTCAGCAAGATTTTATTAGTCGCTTAGTCGCAGAAAAACCCCCATAAAAAACAAATGTGAAACCATATTAGTAGCTGTGCCTTTCAAAATGAATCAGAATCCATCTAAAATTTGAAAGGACAGACACAGGCAGTGTCCACGCTCAGCAGTCAGACAGGAGTCAGGGTACAAACCAATCACAGCCGACAGATATCTTTCCCTTCTTCCGTAAATATTCAGTCTGATAAATACAGAACAGTTGATCATGTTAGTGCAGGGCTACCCAGAGCTTTACATCTGTCCCACCAACGATAGACCTACACACTTATAAACAGCGCCTGGAAGAAGATCAGCTCTGCACTCAGGATTTCAGGTAAATAAGCTATACAGTACTTGTTAAGGTTGCTTAGCAACCTCCAACACAACCTGCCGCCGCACTCTTGAAAGCTGGCACAAAAAAAGGCATAAGAGTAGCACCCAGCACCTGACCTCGAGTTTTATTTCCAGGGCTGGTACCTGCGGTTATTCCACAGGCGAGTTAATAACATGTCGGGCAGGAAATCCAAAGTGTGGGATCATTTTGAGAAGGTGAAAGACAAACCGAAGGTGATATGTAAACTCATCTTTATTTGTCAACTACAAACATGACATATCATCTGAAACATGTATGTAGCTACATGCCCATTAGCCACTTAGCACAGTCATTACTGCTTTGACGACAGCGTCATTAATAGGCGGCTCGCTCAGTGTGTGACGTGCACTTGTAGATAAAATATAGGCCTATATTAATGAAGGTTCATTAGTACGGTTTTGTATTTCTGTGTAATGTAGCACAGTGTTAACAATGTTACTGATACTGTTCTTTCTCACACCTTCAACTCAAACCATTGTGTTGCCATCGTAAATATGCAGGCGACTAATTGACTAATGGCCCTAATTGATGACCATGGTCGACTAGGAAAACTCTTAGTCAGGATAGCCCTAGTCCTTGGTGGTGGGCATATGGAAATGAAGAGGTACAATATGTAGCTTGAGGAGCAGCCCTAGAACAAGCTGAGCAGAGAGATCTGGCTGCTGGTAAGATTGAGGAATGTTTACCACAGTTCATTGTGTAATGTGTAACTTCAAATTATGTTGTTCAGTATACATACACAGAACTACTGTCACATACTTTGTTTTGTCATTTTAGATAATCTTTGTGCAAAAATGTGCAAGTCAGTTCTTTCACAGTAGCTTTAGGATTTTTATAACGGCCTGTTTATGAGGATCAGCTGGGCATAAATTCCACCCTCTCATTATGAACACTGCATCCAAGAATCACTTTGCTTGCATGCAACGTGCAAGTTCAGAATGATTGTGTTTGACCTTTGACCCTGAACAAATATGAACAGAACGGGCTCATTCATTGAAACCACATCATACCCCTGGTGTTTCTCCTCTGCTCGCACACTGACAGATATAAATTAGTGTGGAAGCAAACACACCGAGCCAAAACCTTAGTGGTAGTTAAAAGGAGGTTTAAAGGATTCTAACACTGGCTCATTTTCAGCAGCTTCTCTGCCCAGGGCATTTCTCCACATAACAACGGTGGTATATCCAAAGAGGCTCTGAGGGGCTACTTTACAGTCTACAAACTGCACTTTTCCTTAGTCAGCAGAAATTATATTCCTGCCTTATATATGTTGATGGTTGGGCTTTGATCACACAGGAACACTATTGTGTAAATGTTGTGTTTATATGTGGTAGAAGTAAAATAATCAGGACATTCAGGACAGGCCTGTCTAAGAAAACATGGTTAACATTAAAAATGCTTCTTCTCTGCTGCTTTATGTTCTTGTATTCCTCTCATGTCCATTTGCTTTTTCTTTGCAGTCTTATGACAGTAGCCTATATATCTCCACACAGGGGATTATTGTGGCCTTTGATGATAGCAGACAAAGTGTTTTCCATGGCTCTGGGTCCTATCTTAGGAGAGAAAACAAGCTAGAGCTGTTCAATCGACCTGTCAAAAAATAGAAGAATAACCATAGATAATCCTTATGAGAATTCACCCAGAAAAAGAAGATAGGGCTGGTGTCGTCCCTATATCAGAGACTGCTGCCGTGCATGCTGTCGTCTCCCCCTTCTTTCCCAAACAGTCTGAGGAGAGAGGAGAGAAGTGGAAGAGCAAAACGAAAGGGCAAAAACAAAACAAAAGTGCTTTTGAGATTCATTTTTAAACTAAAATTGCAGATGTGCTTTCCGCCTTCTTTTGCTTTTGGCCCAGAGAGAGTTCATTTCACCTTGTGAAGCCATTTTGAGAAAACTCCCGAGTTCTATAATCCATGAAACTTCTCAAAACCGGACCTATCATCAGGTGCACCGCACACATGGGAAATCAAATGCTACCATCCATTCCAGCTGCTTCCTCTCTCTCTGTTTGAAAAATGTGTGCAGGAGCCTCTCAACAGTGTGAAATTACTCCCCTGGGTGGGCAGAGAAAAGGCAGTCAGCCAAAGAATGTCACCTGGATTCCACTCAGTGTCCCCTCATTTGTCATGACTCTACTGCACAGCACAGGCACAACTTACAGAAATGTCATTTTTTTTTGTGGTGCACTATAAACTGTTGTTGCTGATGCTGTTTTTCGTTGTCACGTTGAGAAACAACCTTGTAGCCTTCGGTACTGTTTTGCCAAGGATCCTTGTGCGTGCTCTCAGTTCCACTAACAATTTAGCCGTGTCTGGAAATAGCTCTCCCTGCAACTTTGTGCATTTACACTCTACACCTTTTATTCTTTCAACTTCTTAGATATGTAATAGGAAAAACAGGACACCCATGTTTTTATTGATTAGTTCCTTTATGTGAGGACTGAAATGTGTTCCCTTTAGGTGCACATCGGTACAATAAGTCCCTTTGAAAAATCTGGGTATAATACAAAATAAAAATGCAAAGGCGCGGAGGGCAGAAATAGGAGAAAAGAAAGCGTAAGTGTTTTTGTGGTAGGCTGAGTCTGATTGGTATGAATGTCACATTGTGCCCGAGGAGTGTGAAGGAGAGTCATTACATTCACAGAGGAAGCAGGGGAGGGTCTCTTTTTGAACTCTGTGCATTTGTTTTGAAGTTTGCTTCCAATTATCATGACTAAGTCACTTCCTGAGGGTAACATTTTGTATTAATGCGAACATGTCACACACACTTTCAAAGCTGGTGCTCATTTGTTCTGGACTGCATTCTGTTGCTTTTTTGTCTGTGTTTTTCAAGAACGTGCTTCAACTGTTTTGTTTTTGGAAACAATTAACTGTTGATTATCTAGTGATAAGAACAGCACCTACAATTAAAGGATACTCTCTCATGTTCATAATTTCACATTTCCCCGTGACTGAGCGCACACGTGCCATTTCTGCGTGATGGGTGTTGCTATGAAGTCAAATTCTCTCATCGCTAATAAAACTGCACTGTGAGTCTTCTGCCTTGAGTTGGCGCGCAGCTGAGTCCACACGGTCTTTACGGGCTGCGCTTGCGTCACCGCTAAACACCACTCACGTGTGCTCTCTGCATGTATGTGTGTGAAGATAATTGGGTAAGCTTGTTTTACTGTTACAGTAATAAACACTGTACATATACGTGCTTTATGTTCACAGCTTGGAAAATCCTGTTCTCCTTTCAATTTTGTGTGGCATGCGTGCTGGTTTCTGATTTACTGGCACATAGAGGATGCAGAACAGAGGGTCAAACGGTTTCAGGGGAAAGAGTGTGTTTGTTTGAGTGCTTATTTCTTCAACAGGAAGCTGGCGAAGGAAAGGATTTGGTTGTGGGTTGAAGCTGAATTTAAATTCAAGCAAGGGATAAGAAAAAGCAAGGGCGTAGGTTTGGCTTCAACATTGGGGGGACACATCAGAAAATTTTAAGCATCAAACACTTTATTTTCTGCATTCTGTTTATTTAGGCACTCATCTGTGCCATTTTTCCATCAATTTATGATGTCAATGTCTTTAATTTTGTCAAAATAAAAGTCTTGCCACATGTTCTAAATACTGAGGGGAAAGTATCCCCTGTTTGCCCCCCGAAATCTACACCTGTGAGAAAAGGAATTATGGACATGCTTACATCAGTGAGCATCCTCACAGTGAGGACCTCACAAAAATACAAACATGTGTGAGTCTGTGTGTGTGTGTGTGTGTGTGTGTGGAGGAGGGAGGGGGGCGAGGTGCATCACAGGCGCACACATGTTAAATCCATGTATAAATCTGTCACTGGCTTTGTATGTCAGTGTGCACATCTGTGTTTGCACCGCAGCCTGTCTGTGCAGTCATGGAGCCTTACCGAGCTTTTTTCTCGCTGCTTTGCTCGCTGTCACTCCAGCGATCCATCTTGTCTCCTCAACCAGCTGCTGATTTGCCACAAGCTACGCGGGGAATTTGCTCAAGGAATTATGCTGAGGCTTAAGCCGGAGTCTGACATGAAAAAAAATTGCTGTATTTCATTTTAGCAACACTATGACCAACCGAAACTTTTGTAACTTGAGTGCGCTGTCATGAAGAGTGCTGCACGTTTATAGTGGGAAAGAATATATATAGTAGCACCAGCACATCACAAAGACGACTCTGGCTATAAATCAGTTGCTTCCTTCCTGTTTGACAAAGAACCTTAAGTCAATAGTAAATATGTGGCGATTGCACAGCCAAACCATATGTTTTACATGTCTTTCTTATCCCAAACTGCAGCGTTGCTCTCACTGGATGATGTTTGAGACAGATTTTGCTCCACAGAAACACTAAAAATGTCAGTGGTGCAGTTTTATCACCAGGCAAAGGTAATAAAAATATCTTCTCTTTATGCCCCAGGTTTCCGTTCACTGTGTCTTAATGGATCCGTACTTATTCTGCCGTATATATCAGTCTTTATTTTATTTCATTATACATTCAAAAAAAAATTCCAGAATGCCCTACTGAAAGAGGAAGGCAACGCGCTATAAGTGTATACAGTATTCTGTGTGAGATGTGCGTTGGCATAATTATAGAGAATACAGAACAAAAGAAGACATTGATAAAGAGCACAGCTGCATGCATTTTGCTGCCAACTATATGATGCTCACGCTCTGCTGGGGTTTGCAGTGCATCTTATATGACAGGACATACTGTGGGACCGTTGACCAAGAACAATATGTGCTGTACATTTCATTAATCTTCATCATCTGTCATCATTTCCAATACATTGCCAATCCCACGGCCAGGATTTATTCTCACGTATGTTTTCTATCAGTACGTTGAGTCATGCGACTCTCCGAAGACTGCCAGAGATTTACATTACATAGATTGCATCATGTTACACTATTGTGTCCCAATCTACAACAAGTTACAGGATCCTCTGAGGGTCTGCGGTCATCTGCATGGTTCTTTATCAGCATTACACAGGGTTAGTTGTGTTGATGCAGTGTTAGTTTAATGACATCAGCCATCACTCCTTCATCCATCATTAACCAGAGCTAGAAGGCACTGGAACGGCCAACTGGGGTAAAGGCTAAGAGACGGTCATGGTATATTGTTACAATAATGATACTGATATAGTATAGCCTTGGTGATAATAATACTACAGTAATACATAGCGTTGGTCAGACCTGCCCAGTTAGCGAGCAGTAGCTAAATTGTTTTAGACACTGGAGTTGACCTGGCTACTGGAGATCATGTGGGCCTTTTAGGGAAGTATAGTATATTCAGTAGTGACGCAAAATAAATAATTCACAAGATAATTACCCAACAGGGGAGCTGGAATATGTATGAGGAAACCCCCTGAGCGAGGCTGTTTGAAGGAATAACAACACATTTTTAAAGGCGTCATTTTGGAGCCAATATGGCACATTCAGGCCAGGTTTTACTGCAACAAGTGAGAAACAGGACCAAGCTAGTAACGTTTGGAAAAATATGTTTTATTGAGTTGTGTGACAAGCAAAGTTTAGCCATTATTCATTTCAATGCTTTGGAAATCACACCTCAAACACTGGTTTAAGGAATACAGTACAGGCCAAAAGTTTGGACACACCTTCTCATTCAATGCGTTTTCTTTATTTTCATGACTATTTACATTGTAGATTCTCACTGAAGGCATCAAATCTATGAATGAACACATGTGGAGTTATGTACTTAACAAAAAAAGGTGAAATAACTGAAAACATGTTTTATATTCTAGTTTCTTCAAAATAGCCACCCTTTGCTCTGATTACTGCTTTGCACACTCTTGGCATTCTCTCCATGAGCTTCAAGAGGTAGTCACCTGAAATGGTTTCCACTTCACAGGTGTGCCTTATCAGGGTTAATTAGTAGAATTTCTTGCTTTATCAATGGGGTTGGGACCATCAGTTGTGTTGTGCAGAAGTCAGGTTAATACACAGCCGACAGCCCTATTGGACAACTGTTAAAATTCATATTATGGCAAGAACCAATCAGCTAACTAAAGAAAAACGAGTGGCCATCATTACTTTAAGAAATGAAGGTCAGTCAGTCCGGAAAATTGCAAAAATTTTAAATGTGTCCCCAAGTGGAGTCGCAAAAACCATCAAGCGCTACAACTCACACACATGAGGACCGACCCAGGAAAGGAAGACCAAGAGTCACCTCTGCTTCTGAGGATAAGTTCATCCGAGTCACCAGCCTCAGAAATCACAAGTTAACAGCAGCTCAGATCAGAGACCAGATGAATGCCACACAGAGTTCTAGCAGCAGACCCATCTCTAGAACAACTGTTAAGAGGAGACTGCGCCAATCAGGCCTTCATGGTCAAATAGCTGCTAGGAAACCACTGCCAAGGAGAGGCAACAAGCAGAAGAGATTTGTTTGGGCCAAGAAACACAAGGAATGGACATTAGACCAGTGGAAATCTGTGCTTTGGTCTGATGAGTCCAAATTTGAGATCTTTGGTTCCAACCGCCGTGTCTTTGTGAGACGCAGAAAAGGTGAACGGATGGATTCCACATGCCTGGTTCCCACTGTGAAGCATGGAGGAGGAGGTGTGATGGTGTGGGGGTGTTTTGCTGGTGACACTGTTGGGGATTTATTCCAAATTGAAGGCACACTGAACCAGCATGGCTACCACAGCATCCTGCAGCGACATGCCATCCCATCCAGTTTGCGTTTAGTTGGACGATCATTTATTTTTCAACAGGACAATGACCCCAAACACACCTCCAGGCTGTGTAAGGGCTATTTGACCAAGAAGGAGAGTGATGGAGTGCTGCGGCAGATGACCTGGCCTCCACAGTCACCGGACCTGAACCCAATCGAGATGGTTTGGGGTGAGCTGGACCGCAGAGTGAAGGCAAAGGGGCCAACAAGTGCTAAACACCTCTGGGAACTCCTTCAAGACTGTTGGAAAACCATTTCAGGTGACTACCTCTTGAAGCTCATGGAGAGAATGCCAAGAGTGTGCAAAGCAGTAATCAGAGCAAAGGGTGGCTATTTTGAAGAAACTAGAATATAAAACATGTTTTCAGTTATTTCACCTTTTTTTGTTAAGTACATAACTCCACATGTGTTCATTCATAGTTTTGATGCCTTCAGTGAGAATCTACAATGTAAATAGTCATGAAAATAAAGAAAACGCATTGAATGAGAAGGTGTGTCCAAACTTTTGGCCTGTACTGTATGTCACCTCCCAAATGACCATTTGTATATCAATAACCTACCCCATAGTGTGTTGCATTCATGAAGAAAACTGTTTTTCTCGGATGCCCCCATGGTGAATGAAGAATCCAAAATCAGTGAAAGTTCTTAATGAACTGAAGTTATATTAAAAAGAACTTTCACAAACTCTCACAAAACTCCTGCAGTATAGTTCAAGTCGCATTTTTCCACCTGTCCTTCCAAAACACAAGCATTTTCACTAAAACATCAACACTTGATACTGACCTGAAAGTGAATTGCATCTATGCTCTCCTCAAAGCCAGGCTCCAATGATAAAAACTGTCATTTTACCATGCTGTAGATGGAAGTCGCTGGCCTCGATCGGTAGGTTGGTCAATTTTGCGACTTTGCTCAATTTAAACTAACCCTTTACAACACCAAAGTCACACATTAACACAAACACACTAACTGATTGAGGCAGTAGTAGACTATGGGCTAGATAAAATTACTTTTTTTGTCAGTGTAGTCTGGCATGTATGACTTCACTCATTCATTCATTTTCCGTAACCGCTTATCCTGTTGGGGGTCGCGGGGGGGGCTGGAGCCTATCCCAGCCGACATTGGGCGAGAGGCGGGGTACACCCTGGACAGGTTGCCAGACGATCACAGGGCTGACACACAGAGACAGACAACCATTCACACTGACATTCGCACCTACAGGCAACTTAGAGTCACCAGTTAACCTGCATGTCTTTGGACTATGGGAGGAAGCTGGAGTACATGGAGAAAACCCATGCTGAGTCTGTGAGGCGACAGTGCTAACCACTGTACCACCGTGCTGTATGACTTCAGTTTACCAATGATTTTCTCCATTTTTGGATTCTTTACTCGAGGCATGCAAGAAAAAAAATGTTTTCTTCATGAATTCAACTTAACAAGGAGTGAGTAATTGATATTTGGAGGATGAGGAATTCCTTTAATGCTGGTTCTCTCTGAGATGGTAAAATATACTCATGGGACCAGTCATTTTTCCTTTTAACTGTACTTTATTTACAACTCAGTGTAACTAGCCTATACCACTACTTTATTTTCTGCTGGTGTATTTGTTTTTGACGATGTATTGTATTTTTATTCAAATGTGACCAAACTTGTAAAATATGCCTTGTTATAATAAGTGTTCCTAATCTAAAACAGCAGTTAAAGGAGCTCTTATTGATATTCAGACCATTTTGTAGCAAACCACTATTTGCTATGAAAAGCTAAAGTGGTATTATGGTGTCCTGAGCAGAGAATGAAGTCACGCTCCCTGGGTGTGTGTGTTGTAGCCTGAGCATCTCTGTCCGATCCTGTGGTTAATGCATGGAGTCCCTGTGTGTGTGTCACACTGGCTAGCTCATCGCCATCACTCTACATGCGCTCATACTGCAGTTACCACTGACGTCATTACGGAAGCATAGCGCCCACCTTCCAGTTCACCCCCCCCTTCATAGTTAACACCATTAGCTCTGTTAGCATTGTCACCACTGTAAGCACTGTTTGCACTATTAGCACCGTTAGCTCCTAACCACCTGCTCAGAACTTCCAGGTTGAGAGCCATGTGCAGACAATCTCTTCAGTGTACGCTCTGATTATTGTATGGAGCTCCTTTAAATTCAGTGAAACATTTATACATAAATGAAATACAAACTCTACTTAAAACCTTGAATATGAAGCATGCTTTCACTTAGTGTGTGGCAGCCCCTCATCTGAGCCAGTTTGTGGATGTTTTCCTGTGTAATGTTTCGTAACATTTGGTCCTCAACATCATGACAGCATGCCAGCTTCTGAGAAGTACTATATAATTTACTTAATGGCAGCAATCTTGAAATCTGCAAGTCTAATCCCAATATAGAATGTGTACAAAAAAAATATTGTGCCTTTAATCTGCCCTTGTATTTCTGCATTGACAATAACAACCTGTTTTTGGTGCTGGAACCAACTGAGCTAATGAGCAAATAACTTTTTTCAATCTGTCATACAGTTATTTGGTCATGCAAATCTGAAGCCCTGTGGTTTTATGACTGTTTTCACTCTGCTTATGGATTTACAATCCATAAAACATTTTGTGTGACTTTTAAGTTTTATGTGTGCCCAAGAATTATTTTATAATTCTAGGAACACTTCATGTTATAGCCCACAAAAACTGTAGCTGAGGGCCAGAGGGGGGGGAAAACATTTTTTCTCCTTTTTTTTCTTCTTTAAATCAGGCAACATGGTGCTAATGCTGCAGGATTAGTGAGTAGGATCTACTGTTTATAACCCATGATTGAGCTGTACCAGTGAAACTACTGAACATTAGTCATAGTCAGACCTCTTATGAAGTCATTTGTTGACCAACTTGTAAGTCAGCTCAGCTAATTATGTGCTGTGCCCCTATCAGGCCAGTAGAGGCCAGGGCACATTAATAGTTTTTTTTCTTGTATTGAGAGGAAGTATTCTGGGAGATTCAATTAAATTCATGATTACTGTTATTCATTATCCTGTCATCACTGTTTTAGTTGGTGACACATGAAATAATGTCTGCTAATATGTGCTTTATTTTCAGTACCTGGCTGTTAATATTTCACCTATATATATTTCTTTTATGTAATTCATCTTGATTTAGATTTATTATGGGGTTGTGTGTTGGTTGAAACCTCACAAAAGGGGGTCTGGATTTAAATCTACCATCTGGAGCTTTGCTATGGAGTTTGCATGTTTCCTGCACCTGGGAGGGTTTGTTCACAGTTTGGGTGAACTGGAAACTAAATTAAAAGGTGCAAATATGAGATTGTTTAGTTTTCTGTCCACACTCTGTTGAAGTTGTAGGCAACCTCACCTCTCGCACAGTATGAGCTGGGAGAGATTCCAGCTGGCTCAGATGAAGGATGGGTGGTATATTTGTTATTTTTCCAGTTAAGAAACATGAGAGCATACATGAGAAATGTTTGGCAATTCCCTCAGCAACTGGTATTCAACCAGTTTGACTGCTGTAAGCTTTATCAGATCTTGCAGCACATTATTTGCAGGTTGTTGTCAGATTAACTTAATGTGCCACTTTTTTGCACCTGAATCAGGCTAGTCATCAGAAATGATGGACAGGGGGACACATTTTTTAAATCCTTAGCTCAAATACCAGCATGGACAATTTCAAATAGTCTCACTACAATAAAATGGCTCCTATGGGGACTACCATCAACACAAATGAATACTATGGGGCCCACTGGATCTACAAGAGTCTCAATTTTACAGTCATCACCAATTTATGTAATTCCAAGACTGCTGGGGTCCCAGTATGCAGAAATATCAAAACATGATGATGATGACAAAGATTAGCATGTTGAATTTGTGGGGAAAATGTGTCCAGCAAAAGACAAGTGCTTTGTGAATGTTGTGAGTTATAGCGAAGTCGATTAGTGTATTTGTGTTTGTAATTGTCGCCATGTTTAAAGTGTGTTTTGAGTGTGTTTCGAAACACAGAAACTCCGCCGCCGACTAGTGTTTTGAAGGTGTAACTGCAGAGTGACACAAACACACCACCGCGCAAGTATAAATGCTCACAACTATGGCATAGGCTCTGCATAGACCTGATGCAGAAGTATAAATCCAGCTTTAGGCTGACTGTGCTAGCAACTTATTACAGCCCAAACTTACATTAATTGTCTGGCAGCGCCTTCTAGTTGCCACTGTTATTATTGCAGTAGCCGAGGAAGAAGTGAGGTGATGCAGAATAAAAAGTGATAAAGTCTGTGTAATGGTGTGCAAATATATAAAAGGCGCTATAGGATGTGCTGGAGGAGTGGTGGATGCATCAAACAAACAGGGGACTTTCACCCAGGAGACCAGTGTTCAGGTCCCAAAATCAAGGTTGACTTCTTTAATAACAAAGTAGTCTAGTATCCTAGTATGTGTAGCATGCCACGTTAGTGATGTAATGGATCTGTTGTATGTGACGTATGTCGTGACAAAGGTCACATTACATTTGTAACAAAAGTATCTAAGTATTGCCAAACCATGATGTTTTTCCCAAACGTAACCAAATAGTTTTGGAGTGGAACTGATGCTAAGGACTTGTCAGAATGGTAATATATGTTGTGTTTTGGAGGATAGTGGAAATCAACCTATTCTGTGATTTAGGTGTGAGAGAGTGTTGTTCATTTTGTTGTTCTCTCTGTACCCTTTTTTTTCGCTGTGTTCCTGACTTTTGAAGAGGCATTTTGACTGAGCTAAAGGCTGCATTTCGCTTTAGATCTATCGTGCACATGTGTGTTCTGCCCATCTTACCCCCCACTGCTAATGTGAAAATGGTGGGTCAAAACTTGACAGCAGTATTTTCACCACCCCCACCCCCTAAGCCTAAGGTCATGTGTACTCTGACCCCCCACCCCCTCTAAACAGCAGCAGTTAACATCACAATGTTCAGTACCCCTGCAGAGGAGAGTTGAGTTTTCTGTTTGTGTGTCACATGCAAATTCTGTAAGCTGTCAGCACGCCACTGAAGTTATAGTTTCCAGCTACGGATCAAGCACGTGAATTCGTACGGGAAGCTCCACAGGAAAAAAATGCACAACATATCAGCAACCACAACTGTCAAGGCAAGCTACGGAAACAGTTAGTCAGACAGTTGTATACAGTAAGTCTCATGTAAATTTGCATTGCACTCAGTGTGTAGCTACCTTGGCAATGCACTAAGGCCATTTGTGGGTAAAGGGAGGCAATGAGCCAGGAAGAGCTGCTGTAGGATTGTGAGATTTGATTTGCTGGACATTGCTTATATTTCAGACTTGAGAATGAATGTTTAGATTTTTACTTGTTTTTACTTCCCCTGCTTTGTTCTAAAAAGCCTATCAGATAAATATTCCCACACAACATTATCAGATAAAGACAAATCTCAGGTGTCCCTCCCTGCAGCCCTGTTTGAGGAAGCATATGGGACCCCTCAGAAATAAGTGGTACCAAATGTTTTTTTCCCCCCATTTTTTGTAACAATGGATCAGTGTTGAGCGGAATCATTTGCAGCAGAGCAGCAGAGCAGTGGTTGTTTCTAAAGCTGTGATCTAAGCCAGCAAATCTTAAAAGCTAAAAAAGCCCCTTCATCACCAATTAGCTGGCATCGACAGGCTTTCAGGACAATTCAAAACATACTGGATGCAAGAGACAAACTGTTTAGAAAATCATACATTTAAGGGGCCATAGGTTTAATTTTCTTTTGTGCAAACTGATTGAATTCATTCCAGATCTATAAAAGGATATTGATCTAAAGGCTTCATTCAATTTCTTAATACATATTCAATATGGTAATTGTGCCTTTTTCATTTTCAGCTCAAAGAATATTCAAGGGAAACTCTTTATACATTTTATCCATATGTTGCCTATTTAAGTTCCACCTCCGCTGCTAACTGGTTGCAGGGGACACACATTATAGCCCTGATGGTGTGGTAGATGGCAGGACTACTAGGTTACGTAATCTCGCTGAGGACTACTGGGGTCCACTTGTGTCACAGAGTGAATTTGGGCCTCCCTCAAAGCTGGGCAGCTCATGCTGAGAGTGACTCTGAAAAGACTGACACAGCTATGACCTCAGTCTCTGCTGAATCAGCTTTGTGTTACAAAAAGGATACCATAATCCATTTGCTGCTGTCTCCTGCTGTGCAGACAGGTTCCTTCTCACTCTCTGCGGTAGATGTGAAATTAATCACAACATCAAGGAGGCCCCTCTGTAGAATTTCACTTTAACTTAACCTGAGTTCAGCTGCCGTTTCTTTACCTCTGACATATAGCATGGAGAAATCATTTCAGACCAGAGAGCAGCCAACAGTGTGACTGGCTGCTTCCCATGGAGTTAGGTTCCAATTCTGAATGTGTACACTGAGCTCTTGTTGTTTGAGAGACGGACTGTAGGTGGGAGTGACAAATACTGCTGAAAAGAATCCTGCAGACATATAACTAGAGTATTACAAATAGCGTCAAGGGTCAACTTAAAGTAGCCTCCAGAATGAATAAATCTGACCATGACTGCAACCGCTTAGCATTAATGCAGCCTGCAAAGACAGGAAATTACTTTTGATGTTTAATTATTTCCTACTTCCCCTGCTGTTTGTGACAGGTCACTACTGCTGTGGTTCTGCGCCCAATGCCATGCACTCAGACTTCATACCATTTGACATTTATCATGTTAAACCATCCTTACATAGCATGAGGAGGTGCTGAAACGCCATGGTTGGAAAAAAATATGCACTGCTCGAGTGCTGACATTAGAAATGAGAAATAGGAAATACTACTTATCCCAAATAGTGACTCACAGCATTTCAGCTTTCACTGACCGATTTTAAACATCAGGGTGCATGGTTTCGTACTAGACACTGAGATGATGGTAACCAAAAGGCACATTCAGAGTTTCCACATTGCATCAGATGGTTCTGAAAGGAAAACCACCTCCGTACAGCCTGTTACCGTAACTAACAATGAAACAGGACAGATGACAGTACCGGGCTCTAATATCTTGCCTTCCTCTTTTCTCTCAGCCAATAATGTATTTAACATTGAGCCTGCACAGGTTTGCCAGCACTATGTGTTTTTGTCACATTACTACCTGCTGCTGGGGAAAGGCTGAGGAATAGACTGGAAAAAGCCTGATGTTCAGTAGCCAATGAGCTTTATTGCCCAGCAGGGACTACAGCATACAAGAGGTCCAGTACAAGGGAACAATGTCCTATAAAGTATAGACCCCATAGAGCGGAATAATCATATCAACGTGAAGGCTTTTACTTACAGTTTTACCCATTGGGATATCTTAATGAATATCATGAGGTAACTTCATCCTATAGCTGCCTCTATTGTGAGTTTGGTGTGCCCTGTTTTCTTTAGCTGCAGCATCTGGTTTATTATACAAGACAGATGAGAGATTGTTAATATGAACTCTGTGAGCACAAAGCCGACCTCCACCCATCTTTACACACAAAAGAAGTGGGTCTTTGAAGTGAACTGTGGCGCTCTTGCCTATTGTATATGCCAGCACTAAACAAAGGAAAGTTCCACATATGTTTCTTCAAGTTTGTTCTGCCATTGTTTGGAAAGAGCATTTGAGGTGGATTTTGCTGCTGAGTCACTGTTGGATGTGTCAAGCATGGAGATGCACATGGGTCCTCCAAGGTTTCCTGTCTATCTTTTATCTGTAGTATTTGCTAAAATTATGTCGCATGCACTAAAAGCCCTACTTTGGCCAAATCCCATTTCAGATTTTTACCCACACCCGAGTGCCACCTTGCCCTTTGGAACAGAGCTACAAGGGACAGTGTTTAGAGAACTTCCCCTATGAAATGGGACAACCCTTCAAGACCCTGGTACATCATTAGTATGCTGGTGTTAGACGAGATGAGTGTTGCTGCACATTGTAAATTTGCTATCCTCTGCTGTGGTGATTGGGCTACAGGCATCCTTTTGCAGTTGTCAGGACAATCAAGATACGTTCACAAATTAGTTTTCATGCTATTAATCAATCAAACAAGTCATCAAAAAAGAAATATCATTACATCATTACCAGGCAACTCAGGGCTGGACTGGCCATCGGGCATACCGGGCATTTGCCCAGTGGGCCGATGGTAATTTTGGGCCAGGCCTTTTTTTTTTTTTTTTTTTTTATAGTCATGTCATGATACCTATTGGTACACAAAACTGGTAGATCGGCCCATTAGTCATGATTGATTCTGGGCTGGACCAATTACAGCCGAGGGCCGATGCCCCCTCCCACTTGGGCCTCGGCTGCCAGTCAATCAATCATACAGAGAGAGAGGAGATTGACAAAATTGAGAAGAAACTCAAAGGAGGTGCGGAAAAAATAAGAGAGAAAAAGAGACAAGCCCTTTAGGAAGATGCTGCCAAATGTGTTAAAATAACACAGATGTTTGCTGGCTATGGCGGAGCTTCTTCAGCGGCAGCATCAGTGACCGCACCCGCACTGGCATCCAAAGCAGCTGCAGCAGGTAATGATGGCGGAGGTGACCGTCAGCAGGTGGATGAGGCGAAGGGGAGGCAGGAGGAGGAGGAGACCCGCGGCCGCTGCATTATATGACGACGGCACAGTCGGTGCAACTGGAGAGGAATTTGAACTTCAGGTAAGAAGTGATGAACAGCAGTCTACCTGGGTCAGATATGAAGTTCGTTTGGTTGATAGTTTATTTTCGTTGTGCTTGCTAACTCTTAACACAGCATAGTCATGAGTAGGCCATTTAACAATTTAGCTGGCTGTTGAGCAGCATGACGGGGTTTCTCTACTGCTGGGCTGTTTCTATGATGTTATACTAGTGATGGTGATCTTAGTGCTTCAGTAACTTTATTTTTTTCATTTAGTTAGTTAAGTATAGTCTTTATTAGTTAGGTAGTAAAATATTTCAATGTCTATTAATTGATATAAGTGCACTATGCAGTAATTCTTTACTCTGAAACAGCTAAAGCTCAACAGAGCAAAAATGTTCATGTAAAACCAAATGATTAGGCTAGTATTCATCATAAACCCACTTGCAAATATAATTTAAATTGAATCAAATTAGGATTTGCCAGGAGATGTGATGCTGCTCATTAACATAAAAGTGACTTGGAGTTAAAAGTAACTACTTAAATGTATTTGTCTTTTATACATAAATATCTTCTTTATTCTAGATAAGTTGTGTTTTTATCTAATTGTTTTTTTACTGACATTTAACAGCAAACTCTTATGGACAATAATTAGCTGTATTTGTTTTATTGTGGGCATGTTTCCATTCAATTTAAAATATCCCTTCACTTTTTAAAGGTTGCCATGTTTGAGGAAGCATTATGTGTTGCTGTGCTGTTTATTGATGTGGTGAGTACATAGTCTATGAAAATATTACTAAATCTGTCATTTATTCATTTTAATATTCATCAATGATCATGTCTCACCTCTGTTCCTCACTGTCCAATTTTCAGGATCCCATCATACGTTCATTGTTCAGGAGGTTCACTAGACCAAGCAGCCTTTTGGGTTCCTCGAAGTAAGTATTGTATAGAATAATGGGACTGGGAGGATGGTGTAGGTTTAAATTTATTAGACAAGTACATATACACCAACAAGACAGTGTACAAGCGGTGTCACAAGAAAGGTTGTTTTCATTCATAGGCTTCATTGTCTTTCCATCAATACCTGGTGGGCCGGACTAGGCTCAAAATGCCCGGGCTGATTTTTTGTCCCAGTCCAGCCCTGAGGCAACTTGTGGTGCTCTGTAGGCTGTCATTAGCAACCTGTGCTCCTAGATAGGCTACCCTGACAGTCTACATTGATATTACAACCTGGTCTTATTCCAAAGTTGTCAAATGCCAGTGCTTGGGCAGAGACTTCTGCGTCAGACACCAACGGAAAAGCCATCCTTTCTCGTCAGCATGATACGCGGCCAGGTGCTGCCAGTATTTGACGGTGCCCCTATGGTGTCAGGGGGAAAGGTTTCCGGACAGCAGTGTAAGTTAAGGGAGAGGGAAGTCCCAGTAGGGTAGGTGGGACAGGTGGTGGATGGGTCTAACAATCACCAACTTTCACCTGGGAGGCCAGTGCTCACTTCCTGTATAAATGTAAAGCCAAACCCTGTTATTTTTTCTGACCCTAACCATTTGCTTTTGTTACCTAAACCTTATCACATGTGAGTGTTGGCTAAATGTAACTGCGTTTGTTGCATCAATTTGCAATTCATAGTACATCGTAAACGGACGTGTATTTTGGTGAGACACCACGTGTGTAACAGGCAGAAGTAGAAACATCGTCCCAGAGTGTCAACAACAGATGAACCCAGGCTACCTTGCATGTCATATGTCGATGTGAATAGTCCGTGACAAAGCAGCGAGAGAATATTTTTGGATATTAGGGGAGCGGTAACAAGTGCAGCAACTTCATTACTAGACTTTATTTAAATTTTGGGTGTCATATGCCATCAAACGCTGGGGAATGCAACATTGAAATATGTCCAAATGTGGGACTCTCATGCCCAAATCAGCAATATCAGCGTAACATTAGCTAGCTAGCTTTTGTTATGCTTGTTTCAGAAGAAAAGAACCATTACTGAAACAATTTTAGGCTAGGATAAGACAGTGATTATCAGAATTTTTAAATCTTTATTCATGAAGAAAATACATAGGGACACCCTAGCGCTAGACAGAAACGTGCAAAATGCTAAGGGGTAGGGGCAAGAGGTGTATTGGGATTGAGTCTTGGAAATGCAGTGATGGTGGTTGATTGTTTTATTCTCTCAGCCCTGCAAAAGAAATGGACTGATGATGCTGTGTTTTTCTTTTAAAGTAAATAATTAGCTCAGATGTGCTACGACTGCATTTGCTTACATTTGTCACATGCTGCCAACAGAAGCTGCTGACGCATGTAATGCATTTGGCCATATTTTGGAGAAAATATGGCTGGTTGGAACATACTGAGTATACAGATGGACAGGAAAGACGTTGATTATGATGCAGGAGTTAGAGGAGGATTACGCATCACTCTTCTCTGCCATGGGACCTTGTCACTATGGGAAACAATTCTAACAATCATAAATTCACATGAACATCAGCTGCTGTTCTCCGTGAAGGACAAAGCACAACTTTTTAAAGCAGATGAGGCGATTTTGCGGATTAAAAACCCTCTCTTGCCCTCTCTTCAACCCTCCATTGTTCTCATTGCCCTCCTCTGTCGGGGCCATGTGGAAGCTATTCTCATGTTGCAGTGTAGACCCCAGTGCAGGGAAGCAGCTAGAGGCAGCTGCACATCACTGTTAAAATGGCAGCACACCCAGCCAGGCTGATTTAGAACAGAGATACACTAGCAGAAGCTGTAAAATGGTTTCAAGGGAAGCAAAGGGGCGAATGAAAAGACTGTTGTATTCATGACCCTGTGAGTCATGTGTCCAATTTTCACCTTCCCTTGCACCCTTGTATATATTCTATAGGTGATCTATGTGGCTTAGTCCTTTTTTTATAATCAGATGACACTGTTTTGTATAGTCATGATCATCTCATGGGCAGAGGAGGGGGAGCAGTTTGAAGGAGGGTGTTGTACTAAGTGGTATAGAAGAAAGGAGGTGTAATGGGGCAAGGGTGAATGGGAAACAGACTGTGAGGAGAATAAAAGGGAATGGGCACGAAGAGAGCATTACACAGTCCGGCTATAAAAAAAAGAGTTGTTTCTTTGCCCAGAATGCACCAGTGCTGGACAGCAATGGCGGAAATCTGAACTTTCTTGGACTGATTGCAGAACAAATTCTGGATCATAGCTTCTGTGCTTTTTATTTCACTACTATTGGGGAAACTATATCTTTCTTGCGAGGAAAAAAAAACGCATCCTTAGCTTTGCACCAAGGGATGCATTGGTGATCTTTAACTTGGCAACAAATACATCTAGAGTGAATTCCAGTAGGCATATTTTTGTACATAATTTGCTGCATTTTGGGGGGAAACAAAGGAGCATTATGTCACTGCGACAGAACACAGGAGAACAGATAAGTGCCACCCATTTAAAAGTCTCCACTAAACCCACATGTTCCTTCAGTTCATGCAAATCTAGGGGACCTCTGTGGAAAATAAGAACAGCTGGGCATTGTACCATAGCACTGTCCCTGAACCCATTTGAGGTTTGGGGGGTGGTCTTCCTGTCCATACACAATTGTAGGGTGGTCCTAAAACTTCTACCCCCCCACCCCACCCCCCCAAGCCCACCCCGTGTCCCTGCACTGGTAAGGCTTAAAGGCACTTCTGTTGAGCTTGTGTTTATGTTGCTGCATTTATAGAAAAAAGGAGTCAGATATATCTTGTTCTGTGAGTGCAGAAATGGAAGGCTGACTGATACACTCAAACATTATTCAAGGGTTGATACACAACAAAGATACTCCTTCCCCATTCCTGTTTAGTTATTCATCTGGGTGTGGGGTGTGTTAAGGTCTCCTCGTAAAAGTCAAATGATTATTCTTTTGTTGAACGCTAATACTTCAAAACAATTTACGAACACTTTATAGTCTGTCATGCTGTGTAAAGTATGTCAAAGTATCTATGAATCATTGGCCTTAAACCATCACACTTAACCTTGGAGTGTGATCACACTCAGCCACACGGAGTTTGCCGCAAATACAACTCTGCAGACCATGTGCTTTCAAAGATGCTGGGATAAATTCCAGCACTGCTATAAAACCAGTAATGAGTGAAAGTTGAAATAAAAGATCAGTATGGAGTGGTTTTATAGAAATAATCTTTGGTGTCATATTATTAAATATAATAATCTTTGTCTTTCTTATTTTTCTAAGTATCTTGTTTATGGACTTTTTCCATGATTCTTGGAAAGCGATTATTATTTATTTATTTATTTATTTATTTATTTATTTATTTGTGGTTTCTGTGCCTTGTGGTTGCTATTATCCTGTTCATGGAGGAAAGCACCGAAGTAGTGAATGATTTTGAGTAAAGAGGTCACAGCATGTGGAGCAGGTTGCTCCACATGAGAATGCAAATCGTCTGACTGAAGATGGAAAAAAGAACTAGAAAGACAGATAGAGTCGTGGGCTGTAATGATTACTCCAGCAACGGTGAAGAGATTAATACTGAATTTACAGCCATCCCTCTGTCCGAGGATTATTTAGTGTCACACAGGGGCCTGTTCAGCAGGATCGACAAGAGGAGAGGATGGAACAAATTCGTCCCTCTCCCATTTCTTCTCTCTTTTCACACTGCTTCCTGTTACACAAAGGATCCTCTGTGAGAAGAGATGTTGTGTGGCAGGGGAGGGGTGGTGAGCAGGGAGTTTGGTTAGGGGCGATGGGGGGAACTGCGTTGGATGACGCTGCACTGTTGGCTAAGAGAATTATCTAAAACTCCTCTGCCCTCACAGATGTGTCACTCTGCACAAATGGCCAACACAACACATGAGACAGAGGGTGATTTCATTCAAGCTTTAAGTGCTTTAACAATCTTAACATTAAAGTGAGTTAGCTATCTGTTTTTAACAGTGGTTTCATGAAGTAAACTAGAAGGGCACTGGGAAAGTCTTCTGTGATATGCAAATCTGCAACTGCAACCACTACAGATATATTTCCAAAACTATTAGAACTAGAGTACAGAAGATTAGCATGACGTGGTTGGAGTCCAGAAGTGCAAACCTGATCTTGTGATGTATACTTTTTCTTTTAATGACTAGAAATACCTTCCACCAGCCTCACCTAGTGAGGCAAACAAATAGTTTCACAGTCTTAGTAGTTAGTGGTTGCATTTCCTTTTAGCTGCATTACCTTTTCTTTATTGCATTTTCCATTGTATTCTACCTGAAACTGCATAGCTTGTGACTTTGTGGTAAGTCGTAATTTTCCCCATTTGGGCGTAGTGTAACGTAGCAGAGACAGTAACAGATTAACCTGCATTTGACCCACATGTGCACAGTTTGACATCAAACACATCCCCATGATAACATTCTTTCTTTCTTTCTTCTTTCTTCTTCTGGATGATAGCCAGATTTCCTGCAGGGGTCTGAAACCAAGAACCAATCAAACTGCAGGACATCGCCTCAGTATGTGGGACACTGTAGAAGGGGTAAAAATGCTATGCAGTCCTGCATAAAGCAGGACACCCGGTCACCTTGTTCACCATGTAAGCACTCTCCCCAAGTGCCCTATAATGGCTACTTTATGTATGCAGCTTGAGCCACTACTTGTGCAGGCTGTGGATTGTGATATGAAGTCACTGTATTTCTACAGTCAGCTTGTTTGTCAATATTGAACTTAACTACTATCTACTTGATTTTAAAACCTATTACCATTTCTGTAAAATTCACCTAAATTCACTTAAAACGTCCATCACCAAGGCATAGTCAAGTAAACTGAAAGCTGGGCTGGTTCCATTTTTTGTACATGTACATGCATGGTCTCATTGGAAAGGCAACACTGATGTTAAGGTCAGGAGTGTCGCTGACTACAAGACCCATAAGCCATCAGGCCAACTGCTTGTTTGAGATTGGCTCTGTAACCTGAGAGGTGAGGTAGGCTCTTCCTTTCAACACAAGCCCTCACTGGCTACTGGGGGGTGTAGAGTGAGCATGGAAGCTTCTATTGTCTCAAGTGAGGCGTCAATCAAAAGGAGAGAGCTCAGCCACCATTTTGACAGCGAGGAGTTGGCAGATGTACATGCAAATGGAAGTTATTTCGAACAGTAAGAGGATAAATATGAACATTTGAAATGATGCAACGGCAGTCTGTTGATATCAATGGATGTAATTATGTGTTTAGATTAAATATATTACTGCATTTAGATGGTCTGGACCTTTGGGAGTGTATATTTGGTAGTGCAACTGGAATATTATCTGTGGAATGGACTGCACTTGTATAGCGGTTTTCTAGTCTTCTGACCACTCAAAGCACTTTTATACTACATATCCCATTTCACCCATTCACACACTGGTGGCCAAGGCTACCATACAAGGCGCCACCTGCTACTTAGTAACCATTCAGATCCACTAATACACCAATGGAACAGCCATCAGGAGCAATGTGGGTTTCAGTATCTTGCCCAAGGATACTTTGACATGTGGACAGGAGAAACCAGGAATCATACAACTGATCTTCCGATTAGTGGATGGCCCGCTCTATCTCTGAGCTACATCCTTCTGTTTGTTTGTTTGTTTGTTTGTTTGTTTGTTGTTTGTCTGACAGAGAGGTTTATTGAACCTGCTGTGGGGGTCGTATCTTGCAATGGTCTGCATCAAACAAACCACAAGGATCTTAGCTTTCTAACGTTAGGCTGTATGAGTTAAACACAGCAAATACAGCAGTTGTTTACATATCATAATCATGTCATAAAACTTTACAAGGACCCACAGACGGGACTTTGGATTAAGATGTATGGCATTTCATTCAACCAAGGCCAAATGCCCTATTTTGCAATGTCAACAAAAGAAAAAAAAATAATTCTTGTGTGTCCCTTAATCAAATCAGCTCCAAAACTGAATGGGTTCTTCCACGGCCCATGTTACACCCTTCCACCAATTTTCATGAAAACCAGGCCAGTAGTTTCTCTGTAATCCTGCTGACAAATAAAGCATCAAACAAACCGAAACAAAAACATAACCTCCTTGGCGGCGGTGATAACCCAACAGCACAGGTAAGTGATGATACTCACAGACAGATCTACTCTATTAAACCAAGAAACTCAGTGAGGCTGCATAGAGATTGCATGACACTGTCTGTAATGTGTTTCCTGAAAAACAAAATGGAGATACTGCAATTTGGGGCGAATGTAAAAGGAGCAGTACCTCAACATGCCTGTAGGTGTCATTAATTTTAATGTCAATATTTACATAGTTTGTTAGCTTTAATTCCAGGAGATGTGACACAAGATCTAAACATCCAACTCAACGTGATGTTAATTGTCAGTTACACAGCCAAAGTAGTGACAACTCATGATAATAGAAACACACCCACATTAATGAAGCTCTTTTAACTGATAATACAAAGCAGCATTCTTCTCTGCTGCTCCAGTCATGAATGAAAAGTTCATATCAGGTCAGGTCGGCATCGTCAGCGTATACTCCAGACACTGAGTTGTATTTTTTCCGTTAAAAGTACACTAATATTAACAATCTATGGGCGGAAAGCACAACTTTGGTGTATATAATTGGTGCAACCCTTAACATGCTACTGTATGTGATGTTTTGATTGTGATTTTAATGAGAGAATTGGTTAATTATTGCCCACAAAGCTATGTATGCGACACATGTAAACTGACTTCATTCAATTACACATAACTTTGTGTTCCTCTGCACGTTTTAGCCCCATGCACTGCAGATGTTTAATATTATATGTTGTATTCCATGTATTTGATTAAATATTTGTGTATATTTGGCAAGTCACTGCTTTCTGAGCCACAATGTTGACTTGTGTATTTTGGCATTTACTTTGTTTGATAGAAGCTTTCCGAGTGCTAATAAGTGACGGGCTTTTCTAAACATCTGTAGGAGCGCTGTTCATCAGAGAACTGGGGGCCTGCACTCATCAATTTTTCCTTTGTGTTTGGCTGGCTAAATGGGTTTGTTACGTCTAATCATTTATAAATGGAGGAACTGCTCCGGAGTAATGACTGCCCTCTGTTAAACACATGCTTTGAAAGCAATCGTACAGTTTATCTTGAAGCCGTTTTTTTTTTTTCTTCAAGTCCTCACCTTCAGCGTCCAACAACATATGGTATCCATAACTTCACGATACTACCGGCTTGGAGGAGATCTAATATCACTTGACATCTCACATGCCTGTCCAGCTGTTCTTTACACTGATTTCTCCATTATTAAAGATCTCCTGGTTTACTGACAGTTTTTTGCTTCTTATATGTTAAGTGTGTGTTTGTGTTTCTCTTAAGTCAACTGGTTTTAACATTTCTGACACTTTTCTTAAAGCATCTTACAGTTTTGATTGCTCTTGCTTCGACGCCATCTGTTTCCGATCTGCAAATTGATGCAAAAAGCCCACTTTTTTTACTTTCAAGCAAAATGTAAACAGCATGCCGGGAAACTGATTGAAGCCGATGTCTGTCTTTTATTCACAATGCCAGGTGGCTGAGTGACCCCACCCGTGTCCTTGGCCGGAGCTCGGGTTGGGATCCTGAAGTCTGCATGGATTGTATGACTTTTTATGGCTCCTTAAATCAATCATGAATAGAAAGCACATGTGGCTGTAGTGCTGGCTCCTGTATTATTCATTAAATTGGTAAGGGTGCAATAATTTGCCACGAATCCACCCAAAACTATCTCCCACTTCAGCCTTCAATATCTCGGATGTCATTCGATGCTGAATTTTCCTTTCAACTAAAGCTGTTTTCAACCACATTTTGGCCTTCAGCCTCACTGTGGCTCAACAAGGCCTTTCACAAGATCAGTTTCAACCCCAACCATAGATCTCTTTAAATACAATAAATTGGGTGATAATGAGAACGATAAAAGGAAATGAGTTTAGAAACCTAAATATTGCATTTTCATTAGGAAAACAGAAGTTTTTTAGTCCTACCTGCATGATAAGACATTCTGCCTTTTAACGGCACATCTTCCACAGTAGATTTCCACTACTTTTAACAGGTTTAACTTATAGTTCAGGAAGAGTAGTTTAATGCACAGATGAGTAATAATGAAAACATGGCCTGCAGGACCCAGTAAAAAGAAAGGAAACCAGTAATCATTGTGACACATTATAGGTCACACTAGTACTAACATTTTTTTGCACTTTTACCAGAAGAAAACTGAACGCAGATCGGCTTCCCATAAATGATGAATGTACACATTTCCCGGGGCAACGAAATTCTCTAACTGTGCCAAAGTGGTCTGTGAATGCATCCCAGAAAACCTAAAGAGAAATGTGTGGGCTTTGACAACATACTGTAATTACATCTAGGTTTCCATGGCGCCATTTTGTTTATCTTTTACACAACTCTGTCAGAAAGGAATTTACAGCTTTCCACTCAAAATATTTAAAGAGACGTACTGTTATTGCTTTAAAGAACCATGCCAGTGGGTTTGCATCTTACTGTACGACCCGTTTTACTACAGATGTCGTAAAGTTACTGCAAACATTTCGTGCAAAAACAAAGTTAACTGTATACAATAGATCCATTACATTAAGTACAATATGGAATTCTACTTAAACTTACTGATTTCAACAATATTTTGACAAAAACGTGATCAAAGAGTCAAGGTTCATTTTATTGTCCCACATTGTAGGAAATGTGGGTTGGGCTTCCAACCATGCTGCATCCATAAAAGCATATGCCACATACTGTACATAAAAGTCAAGGGTAAAACAGCTACAGGAAATAAGAAACATATCCAAAGACCTAATAATAGACATACACTGATGCACAAATTGATTAACTTCATCCTTATTTATTTAATCTGCTGGGTTTTCAAATCTTTATTGAAGTAAGGTAAGCTAAGGTAATGTATTTTCCAGTGTCACGCACCAAAAGGCTTAAAAGACACTACAAACATAACAAAAACAACAGCAATAACATAATGAGAGTGAAGAACATGTATAATACACCTCTATAAATGTAAAGCCAATCACATGGGATGGGTTGGTTAATATGATGACTTGCTTTAGAAGAGCCGGTCCATAGGTAGACTTCAGGGATGGATGCTGTCTTACCCCGGATACCTTCCATGCAGTCAGCATGAGTCAGACTACTTTGGACTTCAGTTGCAAAGAGAGCTTACGAAACCAAGCTGTGCTGCCGTATCTAATTAGGCTCTCAAAAACTGTCTAATAAAAGACCATCATAAACCTCTGATCAACAACATAAACTCTGAGTCGCCGTGAGAGGTGTAGACGTTATTGCAGTCTGCTACAAAGACCCTCAGTATGCGTGTTCCAGTTCAGCGAGCCATCAATAAAAACACCAACGTTTTTGTATGAGGCAACCTAAGACATGGTTTCATCGTTGATGACTACAAGCCTGTGGTCACACACTCCTATACGGTCAAACATATTCTCCTCTGTCTTACTCTCCTCTGGTTTTTTCGGAAGCCAAAAAGTCAATTTGCTGGCTGAAATAACTCACATTTTGAGTGCGGTTTTGATGGACACTAATGTCTTTTGTCAAAGTCATTCTATCAGTGCGCGGTAATATATTTCCTCTTGGTAAATTTGTAAGAGAAGATTGATTTGAAATGTCTGCACTGCATTAGCACAGAACAATACTACAGGTTTGGCAAGAATAAAAGCAGACATATACATCACTGTGATGCAATAGTTGTGCCAAGCACCTTTGGAAACCATAAAACCCAACATTTTCATATGGTTTGGAGCCAGTAGTGTTCCAGGGAGCTGATTGAGGGTCTAAGGACAAAGAGTGCTGTATGCTGTACAGATTGTTATCTTGGGCTATAAAAATGGATAAATTACACAGACTTGACTGCTATATGATTTGTAATTGGTTCGAGAAAAGTTTTAAAGCTGTTGTCAATGTTCCATTGTCAGTGAAATCTTGAGGTACACACAGATGAAACACTGACAGACTCTCTTATGTATGCACTCATGATGATCTTCTCATCTTTTCCTCTCTCCCCGATTCCTGTTAATGATGCAGACTGTGTGCCTATATTGGAGTCTTGCTCTGCATCAATATAGCATGGCAATCTCCATGTGTGAGTCACTGTGTTATGGCTACCCAGACTCCATTAGCTCACCTTAAACACAGGTCAAATGAATCCAGTTGCAGCTCCCAGTTAAACCTCATGTTGCATTCAAACCATGGGCCGTTTATTTTGCGACCTGTGACTCAGATATACGTATGCCACTCTGAGTCATGTCCTACTAAGGTACTTTCAGGGTGTTTCCTGTCAGTTACAGTGTGTTTGTTTCTGTGCCAAAAACACTGCTGCACACTCTCACTTGTGAAGTTTTTACAACAGATGACGTTTTGAGAAAACTTCACACTAATTCTCTCCATTACAAACATCTGCATCTTCACCAATCTCGTTATAAGAAAATGGCCTAAGAAATGCAAGTAATAAATTCTGTATCTCTGGACATTTCTGTGGCTCCATAAATATTCAGTTTTTGGATCGTCAGGGGTTTCACAATGCAAATCATCACGTGTTTTCCATATAGCAATCCATATTGATACAATGAATTTATTTGATCAACTCCATCAAAAACCTAATTGTTGCCGCTGACAGTAAAAGTCCTGCCAATATCCCAGCACCCAGTGGTGAACAATGACCCTTGACTACATGATTTAATAATGTTAGCTGACATAACCGATGTGATTGCTCCAGTTGTGTAACTGCAGTGACTCTCCCACAGTCTTCTGCAGCTGTGGCTAACATGGAGCCATACACCCATGTGCCCCCCCACCCCCCCACCCCCCCCCACCCCCCCCCCCCCCCCCCGGTGAGCGCTTGGCAGCCAAGTGAAAGAAGAAGGCAAATCATCTGAAGGGAAGAGGAGAAAAAGGAAACAGAAAGAGAAGCAGGAACAAATGTCTGCTTGTGACACAGCAGTATTTAAATACTGAAACAATTACCTCATAATGTAAAGCAATCCAATGTGTGTTCTGCTGTACATATTTATATAAATAACACAGGTTTTACTGTATGTGATGCATCAATGTCTGAAACTTGGCTTGAATCACAAGACAGAAGACAGATATAACACTCTTTGGAACTGAACTATCGGTTCAGAGTGAAGGCTGATTCAGACTTGGCTTGCTTTGTCTATCTAATATATCAAAAAGAGATATTCATCAGTCTCAGTATTTTACAAGTTGACTATTGTGTGTGGCCACATCTGAAAAATAATTGGATATTGACAGTGTTGGGAGAGTATTGGGATCTCTTACTTTGACTTTATTGCACTACTAGGAACCAGCTGGTGAACGTATAGCATTAGCGCTGATGACAGAACATAAACCCACAACACCCATGAGGACACTTGCTGGGGAGGTGCAGTTTGATGCAATCTCCCAGTAGTGTATTAAATGTAAGCTACTGAAAGTATAGAAATGGAGGGAGGCCATTGGCCCGCAGGCTGCATTGTCAGCAGTAATCTTTTAGCAGCTACAGATATTTTTTTGAGAATCTGGTGGAGACCAAAAACAGAGCTAAAAGAGAGTGAATGTTGGACTTATTTTCATCAGATGCCCAGAAACTTCAAATGGTAAATGGACTGCACTTATACTGTATAGCGCCTTTCTAGTCATCCGACCACTCAAAGCACGTTTTACACTACGAATCACATTCACCCATTCACACACAAATCCATACGAGCTGCTGCTCGGTTTTTAGCACACTTACACACCGATGGAAAAGCCACCGTGAGGAATTTGGGGTTGAGTATCTTGCTCAAGGATACTTTAAAATAACATAAAAGTAATCTGTTGATTGATGATATGTCAATGTTGTGTTCACAACATGTTCCCACTGCCCCAAAGTGGCCAAAAAAATCTGTTATTGCAGGTTCAAGGTAGCCTGGAAATCCAGACTCAAATCTCAAAAGATTTTGAGTCTGGCCTTCACCAATACACCCTTCCTACCCAAGGGGCGGCACTAACTGAGGCATTTCAAATGCCGCCGCACGCAATTGTATAGCACAATCAATGGCCAATCAGAGCAAAAAACATGATGACATATTCATTGCACTACGCCCCATTTGTTTGCCGACCAGTGGGGCTAAGCAATATATTATGCTTTTGCCGTATCCCGTCGGTCCTTCGGCAGCTGCCATCTTGGCTGTTGACTTTTCGACTCCTATGGCGCAGCACTGTCCTCATCATGTTACCACCGCCCAGAACCCGCCTCTGTCAGACTGATCTGATTGGTCCGATAGGCGATTCAGCAGGCTCTGCTCGTCGGGGCCAGATCCCCGTGCAGTACAAATTCGAATTTGCTGGGGGTGGGGCATCTGGATTTCCAGGTTAGTTTCAAGTACAATCAAAAGAAAATTTATTACAAAGTTGTAATATACTCTATTACAAATATATACAAGCATTCATACTTTTACTATAGTAAAGTGGCCCGCAAATGACCTGCAAACATGTCATGTTTGTAAAAGCCACACTTAATTTTTAAGTAAAGCGAATTTCCGTCCCAGAGCTTCATTTTGAATTGGTGTTTCCTGCTGTTGAGTGAGTGACTAACAGACAGCTACTTGACAGAGACAGCAAACTAGCTCAGCGACATGGCCAAACGGAAGTATGACACTGAATGTATTAAATTGTGTGGACCTTGAACTAATGAGGAGAAATCTGGACCCTGTGGCTGAACCGGCTGGGAACCACTGCTCTATTAGACATACAAAATTATTTGCAGTAAAATGTACCTGCAGCATCAAAAACAGTAATCTTTAATACTTCTCAGAATGGCTCCTTTCAGGGTGTTATCATTGGGTCATACTAATGCACTGCTGTGTAAGCAGCATTTTAATGTTACAGATGGTCAGAATGAAGCTCATTTGAACTATTTTGTACATTAATGCACTATAACAGTGCATCATTTTCATGATGATCATGTGCTTTATGAATGTAAAGTCTTAATCTTCAAAGTAACTCTAGCTGTGAAAAACCACACTTCATCTGTTATGTACAGTAGGTGAAGCAATCAAGTAAAGTATAAGTGCCTCGAAATTCACAGTAGTACAGTACTACAGCAAATGTATTTAATCACGCTCCACCACTGGATAATAATATGTCCGATGGGAGACAAAAGAAAAAAAGACAAAAGAGAAACAACATCAAACATGAATTCCCATCACACCAGACAAGAAATAATGTTAAAGCCAGACACCACTATCAGACATCCATCACAAGTTAGATAAAAGATAAATGTCACTGATCTTTTCATCCACTTGGCTGTGAAGAATCATTTGAACCTCTTGGGTTTCTCAACTGTGGCATTGTGACTTGTGTGTTTCTGTATCAAAGCCAGCTGATAGATGACATGTCTCAACACCAAAACACAGCTCCACTATGCTGCTGCCACTGAAATTATGGCCAGCATTCAGTCACTGGACACATGTGGCACGAAAAACAGCCAGAGAAGCCAAGCGAAGGCCAATGTGTGTGGAACCATCTCTAATCCGGATCTGATGACAGGGGAAATCCATTACAAAACGAATAAAAGAAACATGGTCTTTTTGTTCCTCCTTGTTCTGATATGGAGGAGATGAGACTGTGATACACCAGCTGTGTGGCGTCAGAGCTGCTCTGCTCACGTATGTACCCATTTTGCTTTCTCATCCCACCCAGACCTTTTACAGCCCCAGTCGCGTACTTCATTGTTGTATCGCTGCCTTATTAGCAGGAGCGCACAGCGAATTATCCCCACGTCATCTTCAGAAATGTTTCCAAGTCTAATCACGTGTTGTACTGGTGCAGATAATGAGGACCACATGTTTGGCGGAGGCTTACGTGAATGTGGCTAACGTGGGATAACCTATGCTTGTTCAGCTTTGACCTTTTCCTGTCCAACCTTACGGAAATGTTTATGTAAGAGACTCCCAAACGTACTGACTGTCACTTTTCGGACACAATCCTGCCCTCGTGTCTCCAGTGGCCTGGGACCCGGAGAGCTGCTATATATTAACAGAAATCGTACCACCCGTCCAAGAGCTGGGAGCTCAGGCTGCAGAGAGCCAGCTGCGAATGCGCTCATGGCCCTGAGACTTGGCTCTGACACAGCAGACCCATGAAGGAGTCTCTGGGTGGGACTCCTCTCAGCCGCAAGACATTCAATCTACATCTCACAGGCCAGTACATTCTGTACTCCCAAATGTGCACATATACAGATGCATAAGATTATACAGTATTAAGAAATATACAACAATAGACACACATGATCTTACTTTTGTGACATGTCTTGAATGAACAGTCTTACTGGCCAAACAATGCCAATACTGGAAAATTGCTATTCATGGAGATGCCAATACTAATCTCAAGAGCTGCTGGTTTTGTAACAGAGACTCACAATACTGCATGTTTGAGGTTAGGCCTAGGTCTACTCAATAAGTGTCTACATTTCAAAAGTACTCAGTTTGTAAGTTCCTACAGATTCAAATTTGCGCTCCACTGGACGCTTTAGTTTCAGTGGGCACATTTCCATCCATCGGTTTTTAATGCACATTTTCAGTTTGCACGTTCAACATTTGACTGAGGTGAAATATTTAGTGTAAATACAATTATGTGACAAAATGCAATGGAAACAGACTTGGCGAGTTAATTATAACATACATAAACATCCACTAAACCCTCATGAAAGTGACGAAAACATCAGATTCTTCAAAATAATGCCATATTTCTATCACATTTTTTTTTACATTTTAGTGGTGCTATTTCAGTTACATCATGTTGTTACGCCCCCTTCTTCTGCAGCAATATAATGGCACCTATCTGGAGACTAAATGCCACCCTTACCTTATGAGCCAACTCCTAATATTGGCAAAAAACATGCATAAATTTGCATTTTCTTTGACGGATAATCTGAAAATTGTGTTAAAATCTGTATTCTATTCCAATGGAAACCTAGCCATAGTCAAAGTTTATCAGCCAGGTCTCTGTCTGGACAAGTCATCAGAAGTGAAGTTCTCCAGGATGCTTCCATTACATGAGTCAAGAAGAACATGTCATGGTCACAGATCTTTTACATGGCTCCTGTAGACGAGCATGGCACGCAGATGGTAGAAGAAAAAAGGACAAAACGGTAAAGGAAACCAAGTGATACACAATCAGGATTCACTAAGTTTAATGGATATCTATCTATCTATCTATCTATCTATCTATCTATCTTGTCATTGTTCGTGTTTCCTTTCATGCAGCTGGTAATTACATAAATTATGTAACATTTCATCACCCACATTTCATCATCAGAGAACACTGAGGAGTTTTTATGCTGAGCAGAAATCCTGCACCAAGTACAACCCATGCAGTTTCTCCAAAGCCAGAGCCACACTTTTGTCATATGAGCTGCCAAGCTCCATCAGAAACAATTATGTTGACCACCCAAATATTTACAGTTTCATATTGTGGCTTGGATATCTGTCGATGGATTTGCAACAAGCGTTACGCCAAGACACACTTTGTGTTGATTGTGCTGGTTTCTTTTACGCCTCTATAACGCATGCACGCTGTATCTACCCTGCATGAGCGCTGCCAAAGCTGCCGCAGCCCATTCTCCTTTGTGCTCTTTTGTTAAGCGGGACTGAATGGGAATATTGTAACACAAAAGTCAATTTTTTCAAACACATGTTCAGACATTATGTTCTCACAAATGATTGGCTGCTGAGGGGGAAGGATGCGTTCGCTTTTACAGTATGCAGCAATCTTGCCACTAACAATAAAATTGCTGTAATTGGGGGCTACGTAGGCTTTGAAATTCTCAAAGCATCTCACAGATGCTGCCATAGGTGCTTGCAGCTCTGGTTTAAACTCACAGTCTGTGTCAGGAGTCTCCGTGCCCTCACTCCGGGCCACGTATGTTGATAATTTCACTCTGTGCACTGGGGCCTATGGCCGACTTACGTAACAGTTCCTTAGATCTCCAGAGGATTGGAGGCAGGGACAGGGAGGATGTGCCCAGGGCGAGCTGGGACTTTAGAATATACAACCAAGGCCCACCATGTACACTGTTGACATCTCGGCGGGGTTTGAAGGATTGGCAGATAGGGCAGAGGAGGGAGAGGGAGACAGAGAGAAAGAAAACAGCTTGAGTTGCCCCAGCTGTAATAACTCAGTGATGGAGAGGTCCAGAACAGCATCTGCAGCGCGTCGCTCCACTCCCAGCCTTGCCATCTTTCAAAGACAATCCGGACGGCTGAGAAAACGTTTAGTCCACACAGGCCCCCCTGTGCTCCTGGCTGGTCGCAAAATCATGTCCTGACTCCCTTGAGCTACTCTGCAGTCTCTGCTCTGCTCTGCTCTGCTACAGCATCAGAAGAGAAACATGCTCACTAAATTTACAGCAACTGTGGACATGTCAGCTGAACCGGTTCAGTTACAAATGTTTCTAACACAACTTCAGCCATGAATGTATATAGAGAATAATGCTATAGGGGAAGAAAGAGAGCAATGGAGGATAAGGCAAGTATGACTTGTATCATTTTTATGACCCTTTTACATTTAACGTTCTTGTATCAAATGTATGGATAAACCAACAAGGCTACAAAGTGACTACACATCGCTTTTAGCACAAGTATGTGTGTGTGTGTGTGTGTGTGGGGACAAAGGGTAGGCCATTCACAGAGTTGAGAGTTATTCATGACAACAATATTTAACTTTTGAACATTAACTTTTATTTGTGTAATTGAAGCCTGATAAAGGGACCATTAGACAGACATAATGAAAGTGAAATGGGGTGTAAACCAGAATGAATCAGAGTTAATAGAGTGAGAACATACCAAAGCTGCAAATCATGGGACAACAGATGTGGTGCAAAACAAATCTGACATTTTAAGATTGTGTCTCACTAACTGCCTCTAATGATGACAAATGTATTTCTGATCAATTTCAAAGCATTATCATGACTGTGTTGCATTCCTCACAGGAATCGTCATAGTTTCACTCTTATCTAAAAAAAAAAAAAACATGTCACTGTGGTTAATGATATGCAGGTTAATTGTCTGGAGTTTTTCCTGCATCCTTTCATCTCCCAAGGGAGAGGAGGGAGTTTTTTGTAAATAATGTGGCAAAGGGGAGCCAGTATAGAGCTGTGCATGATGATGGGCTGAGGGGAAGGGGAGTGGTCTCAACCATGTAAGGCTTCAATAAAAGGCACTTGTCTGGACCTCTGAGGAGCCCAAACTTTCCAGTAGCACCACAGGCGGCTGCTGCACAAAGACAGACAGAAAGACAGACAGCTAGATGAATAAAAATTAAAGCAGAAGAAAAGTTGTTGGCTCTCCTAAAATATTCAAGGCTTAGATAACTTAGTGCAGTCTTCTTTTGTTTCATTTTAAGTGTTATATTTATATTTTTATTGAAGTGGGCCCTTTGTGTGAGAAAAAAAAAAGAGAAAATGACGAGTCTGCTGTGCATCACAATGATCTCCCTGACCCTGGCTGGCAGTGCCTACAGTCAACCATTATCAGATGAGTCGACGAGCACTCCCCCACCACTACCAGATGATCCGACGAACACTTCCCCACCTCTACCAGATCATCCGACGAGCAATACCCCAGCACTACCAGATCAGCCGACGAGCAATGCCCCAGCACTAGGTAAGATTAACTTCAAGTTAAAAACAAAAAAAAAAAAAAAAAAAAAAGTATGTGGGTGATTGTGTGTGTCTGTTTTCATCTTTTGTGTCTGCATGTGTGTGTGCATGTGCAAGAGTGTTACCATGCATTAAAAGAAAAAGCTGGAGGATGAGTTAAGTGGTGCCACAGTTCAGGCTTGTGCAACAACAGGGTCTTTGTAGCAGTAGGTAACAGAGGCGTCTCTGGGGTAACACACACACACACACACACACACTGACTTACTATCAACTCATTGACTTGCTGCATACAGACCACCACAGCATGAACTGCCATTCACAGAGGCTCGCTGCCCACACTGCTGAATGAAAACCACACCACTAATATTACTGGTTGTGCTAAAATGGGTCACATGTGTGTCAGTGGCTGAAGCTGGGCGAGCAGTGCTTGCCACCGTTTGGATATAAATTCTCACTAGACTGTAAAAATTGTCAGGAATTTCCTACAGTAAAGTCTTGACCTTTTGTCTTTCTTTTTTTTTTTCTCGGTCATTTTATCACATCTGTCAGTCTGTCCTCCACTTCCTGTGAAAGACAGAAAATAAAAACCTAGAAAGACATCTTATCAGAGAGCACCTGCGCTCCATCATGAGGCTGTTATAATTCAAATTCACACCTGCCTACAGGATGACAGACTGAGACGGTTGCTGCAACTGCAAGCTGTGAAATACCAGAATAGATCTACCGCTGTGGAGAAAGAAAAAAAAAAACTACAGTAGACGCTCTTATGTTATATGAGTGATTTTTAATGCGCTTTCAGCAGCCCTGCAAGCTGACTCAGTAGATGTCAAATTAGGGGTGTCTCAGCTCTCTCTCTTCCAAGACGGGAGGAAATGGCTTGTCTGTGGGGAGAATAGTTTCACTCCAGGAGGAGATGATGCTGTTTAATCCAAAAACTGGAATCGCTCCCTTTAGCCAGTGATGTCACGGGTCTGTGTCCATACAGCACATGTATGTTTATACATGACCTCACTGTCTGCATTACGTAAAAGCACTGGCGAGACTCACGCCAGCTCAATCATTGTTCCATACAGTATAGCTTTTATTGGCCATATGTAGCGGTGTATTCTCTGTCTGTTCACGGGGCGTTGCCTGTCCTTATACCTACTGACTCACTCTGGCACTGGGAGCTTTTGGAAATCCACCACGGTAACAGGCAGCCTGACAGGAGCGAAGTTAAGATTAATGACCCGCAGCCAAACGTATAGAGCCCCATGCTGAACAGCAGCCAAATGACTCTGTCTTTCCCTGTGAGGTAATAGTCTGTTAAGTCTAATGCTCACTGTAGTTGTTGGTTACTGAGGCTTGGCCCCGTTGCTAGGGCTGGGTGGGAAAAGGAGCTAGGCCGGAAATGGGCTGGGGCTGGGGCTGGGGGCTGAGTTGAAATTGAGTATAGGCGAGGGGATGAGATGTTGATGGAGCCATGTTCAGTGCTTTTGCATTTGTGCTAATTCACAAATGACTCTGGTGACAGTCTACTTTATATGTGTGCTGAGGACTGCAAGTGTGTACCCATGTGAGCAATGTACAGCACACCCACACTCTGTGTTTCTGCTGGTTCTGCATGACAGACAGCAGGACAGAGTTTATTGGAACTAGTGTGTAGGAGTTGGCCTGCTGTGTTTGTCCCAGCTGTGCTTGTTAATTCTTTCTCCATATTGACACAGCGGGCCGACAGCAGATGAGACTAAGGCTGCGGAATATTGCAAAGCATCTCATATGAAGCTGCTCTGTCAGAGGGCGTGGCACACCATGGCTTGCATTGATAAGCAGTGACTCCTCTCCCATAATTTCCATCCTTTCATAGAGGAGGGATTTGAGCCAAATAACTTTAAGCACAAATGATGTTTTGAGGTTTAACAGCTGAATTACACTGTTGTAGTTTCAGAGTATATAGGTCACTGACTAGACTTGGACCACTGTGATGTTGTTGTTAATTTACAGTTCGGTGTTACGACGAAGCAGATGGTTCCAATCACTTGCTATTACAACCTTTAACAGAGTGAGAGAGAATTGTGCTCGGTCATAAAATGCCAGTGGGTCTTGGCTGCAGCTGCGAGTCTTTTTTATTATCATGCACATGTGTTCGTTTACTCCGTTGCTGGGTTCTCATTCCCAGTTGCGCTCCAAGATTTCAGATGGATTCTGAATTATTTGACAACCCATTTTTATGCAAAATGTGACAATTTGTGGCACCAGGTTTGACCTCTGGGGGACTTATGTGGGTGAGGTGTGACAAAGAAAAGAAAAGCTTTCTTCTCTCCCTGAAAGGCTGAGTACACACAACAGGCTGTTGCTTTATGAGCGTAGTGTGCCCCACATGGCCGGGGCCACATTCTCCTCTGGGACATGTCTGCTGGTAACTGCAGGAGCAGGAAAGACTGTGGAATTATTCTGAACATGCCTGTCTGCTGCTACTGTCTCGCAGGAAACATTACCTTCAAGGTTGCCCCAGAATAAATGATATATTTAAGAGACAGAGTTCTTTGTTTTTCTTTCATTTAGAACTCTTTAATGTATACGGTTAGTATGTATGCAGTAATTCACTCCAACAGTGATGTCCAATTAATCCCCTCCTCCCATCTCTCATTACAGGATTACAAACCACATCCAGTGGGTGGTTTTTGTCTCTGTACAGAACAATGTTTCCACAAGACAGTACAATGAACCCCTTTATTCTATCTACTCTAATTTCCTAAGATGTAGAAATTTGGAAATTTTTAGGTATAAATATTGACGTCACCATCAGCTTCACCTTGGCAAGGGCTTTCACTTCGTAGTCACTCTGGATCCCACAGGTTTCAATCGCACTTCTTGAAATTGCTACCCATGCAGAGAATTTATGAGGCACGACGAAGCTGTGAGTCATTCGTCACTGACAGAGCGGGGAAAGAGGCCTCCTGTCCAGACTGCTTTTACACTCCGCTTTCGAAGACACTCGTAATTAGCAGCGTCAAAACGGGGTGTCGCCAGCTTGTAAAATACCTGGCATCTTACTGACCAGTGGAGAGGCGAGTGAGGCTACTGGGTGTGGTGATTGGGTAATAGGAGTAGTCTCTGGCGTATGAAGAGGTTTGCAGTCTTATGAAAGAAATGAAAAAATGGAAGGAAAAGTGGCACGAGGGTTGGACTGAAGGGTAGATTAGGTCTGTCAGCAGTGCTTCTGCTAATTAAATCCTTCTGAAGGAGAGCTCAATACTAATGATCTGAGCACCACTGAACAAAGTCCAGACACGTGTCGACTGTGTGGTTAGAATGGAGGACTGGGACAGTTTAGACATGGGGTTGATTATAAGTCATTCAGTGTCACTTCTGTGTGCATGTGTGTACGTGCGCGTGCGTGGTGGGGGGTGTAGAATGGGTTGATCAGAGCGGAAGGCAGCCAGCCAGTAGCTCCTATTATTTTCCATATTGCCCTTGTGGGAAACGTTTTCCCTGTTGAGGAGCCAGTAACACAGTATTCCAGTCCTGGCTCTAGTGTTGCAGCTCCTGCTCTAAGTGAGGCGCCTCAACACAAACGCTGGCATCCTCAGTCAGAACATAGAGACAGACAGGCACAGCTCATCCATATTGAGTAAGTGGGAAGACAGTAAAAAACCAGAGCAGCTCAGGGTTCTTTTTTTTTTTTAGTGAATACTAGACATAGCAACATGACTGAACCAGCCAAAAATTGCTTGCTTGCAAAAGTCCGCAGACTACTTATAGCTAAAATGCCAGTTGATTCACACAGTTATATAATTACCATATTATCTTTCAAGTCCTGTGCGCTGCAGCATTTGACTCCACTTACAGAGCTGATTGTTCAAGGATATACCTATGGCGGTGGGGGTCAGGGGTCATGTACATCCATCCATCTGGTGCTTATTATTGCCTGGCACAGGGGACCCCTGGCAGGTTGGGGTCTTCTTAACTAAGCAAGCCCTGTGAGGTCTAAACAAGGAGGTCAGGGAGATTGTGGGAACCCATGGTGAGACACAAATGCACTGCTGTTTAGAGTTAATGGGTGGCCTAGTTTGGACAGGAGTGCACGGAGGATATTTGAGTAAGAAAAAACGATGACAGCCAGATTCGTATATCATTTACTATATTATCTACTTACTTTCCTTGTTATTCACTTGGTGCTTGACATACTTTACACAAATCAGATGGAGTGAATGAAAGGTAAGCACTTCATTTTGAGAGTTAATGCTGAGGAACCAAAAGCTTATAAGTGCCAGGACTGACAAGAGCAGGAAGGAGACTGAGGAGGATGATTGGCTCCAGGGGCTGAAGACTGGCTCGTGTCCAATGCTGTATCTATTAAACCAAACTGGATACACCCAGAGTCTTTGATAGTTTTGTGTGGGAGAAAGCTTTGTGTGTATGTCCGTGTGTGTGTGTTGTACAATAATACATACAGTACACACAAGCAGTAACACACTGTGGAATAATTATGTAGCTACTAAAAGAAAGACCAATAAAGAGGGAAGAATGGGGGAAAGCAGTTTTCAGGCATTTTTTCCTTTTTTGGTGTTTTCTCAAACAGACTGCATCAGTTTCACGCTAAGCACAAAATCAAAGCAAAATAATTCTGGATGCAATCTTTGGGCTCAATGTGTAAAATATAATTCTAATTTGTATAAACATTACATCATATTTTCCAGTAGTATCATAAGCCTAATCACCCCCAAAACCCCATTAAGGTTATACTATGTTTTCCTCTTTTCCAGTCAAGGTTTTTGCCAACCTCGGTGACAATGTCACTCTGCCCTGCCGACTCCAGTCCAAAGACTCTGCCTTTGCACACGTTGGTATCCGAGTCAAATGGACCAAGGTGGCCGATGATGAAGCACTGAATGAGGATGTGCTGCTTTCAATGGGATTCCACAAGAAGACCTACGGAAACTTCGAGGACCGTGTCTTCATGCAGGAGCTTGACCATGAAGATGCCACCATAATCATAACCGACGTCTCCATGGAAGACATGGGAAAGTACCGCTGTGAGATCATCAACGGGATGGAAGACACCGTGAAAGAGATTATCCTGGAGGTGGAAGGCGTTGCCACTGATGGTAAATCCTATTTCATTTATTTATATATTTAGTAACATCACTTAGGGATGGGCCTTAAAGTATAAGTCAAAGGGGAATACCACCTTTGTTATTTCATGGTCTTGGAATGTTCAGTCTTTATGTGTCAACATGAGCTACTGTCTCCCAAAGCCAGAAACCTGAGGAGTAAGTCAAACTTGTGATGTCATCAAGTATAAAATGTGGAGCTGCTCCATAGACAATGAATGGGAGCCTGATTTTGTGGACCCTCAAAAAGTTTTCTTTTTTACACCCAAATGAGCTTTATTCTATTGCAGTGTTCTCAGTCTTGAAACAGAAAATGTGCCCATATACTCAGGTCATTCCCCTGGGTGCTCTCAGTGTCAACTGTAACAATTCATTGTCTATGGAGCAGCTCCAGGCTTTACACTTGATGACCTCATACATTTCAGCACTCTCACACTTAGTTTGGGAGAGAAGTGTTCATGTTCAGTAACATATTTGGACTGTCTTACACCACAGGAATAACGTGTATGGATTCTGAAAATGGGTGTAGTTGCCCTTTACCACACCAGCTGTGACAGCATTAGTAGCTCCTTCACTAGTCATTATATATGTGCCCTTTCCTTGTTAATATGCATAGTTCAAGTTGAGTCATTTTCTCTCAGCAGTGTTTTAGTTTCTAGTTATTTAAAACATCCACATTTTCTTTTCATGTAAAAAGAGAAAAAGACAAGAACAGACAGCTTGTGCTGATTTATCCAAACCACTGTAATGATTCAGCCATGATCACATTTGAATACTGTTCATCAGTAAACAGAAACACATTTTCCATCTTTTCCACTCCATATCCTCGTACATCTGACTGACTCATCAGATTTTATAATCACTAAATTGTTCCTTTAAAAATGCGCCATACGAAGAGAAACTGCTTTTCATGCAAGTTGGGGCTATTAACATATTCATACATAGATCCCTGGAACCTTGCGTGGTGACACACTAAATTATTGCAGTGTGTTGGAGCTCCTCTGCACCAAAGGGCGGCTCCCAGACACCTTTTGTTGATAGTTTTTCACATGTGTTATGGATCAATCTGGGTGGAGGCTGAACACGCGCATGTAATCTGACACAAAATATCAACATTCTGATACTTTGATACAGCTGTTAAAATGTGCAAAATCTTTTGCTAATCATGTAATACAGTCGACAATGTATTGAGGTAAAACTTGGTATGAAAAGACGTCATGATGAGTCACTATTAAGTCTGCAGCAACATCTACATATTTCTCATGAATTGGCTTGCACTGATGCGTAGATTCACTTTTGAGTTATTATTTTATTACTTCTTGGACCCATGCGGTTAAAGCAGTTAAGAGCACTTTGCTTTGAAGTTTAATGCAGCAGAACTTAACACCTAGTTTGCATAAGATGATCCTTTCTCCCATGCAGAGAGGTAGACAAGCACAAAATTAATGAGTTAGCAAAGTTTGGCCTCTGGAGACAACTGCTGACATTTTGCACGCTGCTGAACTTGAAAGCCTACGCCTCCATTCACCAACATAAAACTAAAAACAGACTAAGAGGTTAACATATTTTTTCATCTCCTCTGCCTCCCTCAGGTGTCGTGTTCCCATACTCCCCCCGTGTTGGCCGCTACAGCATGACCTTTGATGAGGCCGTGCAGGCCTGTCTGGACCAGAATGCTAGTGTCGCTACCTTTGATCAGCTGTTTGATGCCTGGAAAAGTGGTCTGGACTGGTGCAATGCTGGCTGGCTTAGTGACAGCACAGTGCAGTATCCCATCACCAAACCCAGAGAGCCCTGCGGTGGCACCAAAAACGGACCTGGTGTCAGAAACTATGGCCCCCGCGACAAACAGAGCCACTTCGATGTGTTCTGCTTTTCTTCAGCACTCAAGGGTGAGTTTCTTTTATTTGTTTATCCATTTTCTTGATGCGTTCTTGCACCATGGCCTAGCTTGGTGAACCAATGTGCAAAAAGTAGGACATACACTCACAGCTACTTGAATTCTATTGTGAAAAAAGCAAGGTCTTCTCCTGATTGTCTGTCTGGTTTTCTCTCCTGTCAGGACATTTCTACTGGCTGGTCCAGCCCGACAGCCTGACCTTTGATGAGGCTGTGCAGGCATGCATAGACGATGGTGCAGAGATTGCCAAGGTGGGCCACATGTACTCCGCCTGGAAGCTTGAGGGCTACGATCGCTGCGATGCCGGCTGGTTGGCTGACACAAGTGTCCGCTACCCCATCTCCAGGCCCCGCAAAAACTGCAGCCCGACTGAAGCTGCAGTGCGCTTTGTCGGATTCCCAGACCCGATGCAAAAGTCTTACGGCGTCTACTGCTACAAAGAGTACTGAGGCGGTAGATAGGAGTAGGGAAGCCATAACCACCAAAGAGCAGCAACAACCACAACCAATAAAACCCACAATAAAGCCGATAAGCTTTGAATCTTAACTAGCATGAGCTCAATGCCTTTCTGAAACTGTGATAACCCTTTTTAACCCCTAAAACAACAAATACTGTACACCTTATTTCCATACGCAATGAATGACAAAAATATTTTTTAGCCATTAAGTTTTGTTTTTCTCTAACTGTGCATTCATTAATTTTACACAGACTGTTGAGGGAAAAGCAACAGTGTTAATGTATGAGTGATGCGACACAGACAAGAACTTGATGGTTGTGAAACATACTTTAAATTTCGTTTGTCCTCCACAGAACGATTCATGACTTAGAGCATTTACGCTCATGTGCAGATGATATTTGCTGCTTCAAAAATTTGTCTACAGAACAAAACGATGTGATATGTTCCGCATTTATCAAGTATCACGTCCATGAAAGACCTTAGATTGATTCCAGAGACATGAACATAACTACAGCTGTCGAGCTATGGATAGGCCTACATGTTATACTGCAGTAAGTATTCATCTGGACTCCTCTCTAATCAGAGTTGAAGCTGTTTTTACCACCTCTTAAACTGCAGTCGTTTCAACCAGAGGAGTTGTGATATCAAATTTACTGTTGCGCAAGAAAATGAATGTAAATGTCTCGATGGACTGTGACCTATTCTGCATTGATAGCTCCCATTAAATCAACTCCCAGTTCCAATCTGAAGGACAGTTTTACTATTGTAACCTTATGCAGTATGTTTGTTTTAACTAAATGTTTTTTTTTTTTACTTTTTTTAATGATGTTTGTCACTATAGTTTTTTTTACATGTTCATAATGTTCTTTTTAAAGAAGAAAAAACAGATTTTGTCACTTGATGTTTACGTGAAATGTAGTTTTTAGAAAACAATACAAAACGGCAAGATTACAGTCAGGCAGTGAATGCAGAATAAGTACAGATCTTTCCCTTTTGCCCCTGAGCACAAACTTGTACCAAAACATACCCTGATTGTCTAACAGCTGCAGGAGTTAGACAATAACTTTAATATTACAGCAGTTACAATTAATGAACCAGTGGGCTGAAATCCACTCTGACTGCTGCAACAGTTTCATTAAATCTTACTGAGGTTATGAGCTGTAAGTGGTAACTTTCCACTTGCACTCTGTTGGTTTAATATTGATGATCATTCCTCAATAAGAATTCTGTAATAGCCCTGCTGTAGTGACTGAGTCTGAATAAATGTAAAGGAATATCTTATATATTTCCCCATGGACCACAGTGAGCATGTTTTAGACATACAGAGCTGACCATGCAAAGCTGTGCCACAACCACAAGATAGCACCACCTTTAGGTATCTGTTTGAAAAGAAATCTGACACTTGTGTTTTACTTTTTCTAACCCTGGGCACTGACATATGGTACTTACTGCAGGTTACACGTGGTAATATGGTGATGCATTGTTTGTAAAAGCAAAACTTAAAAATGTCTCTCACACCTGTGCATTTGTATACACTTGTGCATGAAAAAAGGTGAAGGTATTTTTGTATCTTATCGCCATGTACCTTTTTCAACAAAGCAGTTTGAAATAAAGAGTACGACTTTTAAATCAATTTCTGAGACTGTCCCTTTTTCAACGGGGAACTTTTTTTTGTTTATTTCCGCTGGACCCAGATCAACATGTATTATGTGAATAAAAAGAGGTTTAAGCAGAGATTTAAATGGTATTGTTTAGGATGCCAAATTAGGGGCCGTGTATCTGGCATGAACCCACGTCGTTGAGAGGATTTAAGATTAGACTCTCCTCACATTTATTTATTCTTAGGCATTTTTTACTCAGTGCCAGGCTGCCAGCCCACCACTAAGTTAGACAAAGGGAACAGTAGCACAGTGCTTAAGAGTGCTTGTGGGAATGCATGGGAATGGGGTCAGATTTAGGTTGATTCAGCAGTGAAATGCCAGACAAATGTATGTGATGGTGAAACGTTCATTGAGGCAAGCTTTTTGTTCTGTCGACGCTGCAGCAGATAGCGACAAAAGACTTTTTCCAGCATAGAAGAAAAGCTCAATAATGATGTTGAATTCTCGAGCAAAATCAGTGGAGTAAACTATACTTTCACACACAGCATTTGCTTCTGCACACTCATGGCACAGACTGAGCTCTTCTTTGTTTCTGGGTTTGTTTGTGCTGGAAGCAGACAGTTAAATTGATGAGCAATTGCCCTTGTGAAATGTCTTATTTTGCAGTATAATGCTGAAACATTTCATTTGGTTCCTTCTGTGGTTTTCAACCAATCAAATGTTGGGCTGACTTTCAGCACGTCCGATAATGCTACATCCCAAACGCTTGTCAATCACAGGTACCCAGACCGAGTAACATGTGACAAGAAAATAGCAGAGTAATGAGTGAATGATAGACACTGCATCGGATGAGACGGAGTCTGAGGGAATTAGGGGGGAGCTGGGGTGGGTTTCCTTTCCAAAACAAACCAAGAAATCCTGTTAAATCCCAGAGCGAAGTGGGCTGAGAGGGCCAGGTTTTTCCGCTGATCACCCATGAGACATCTGCATTTCATGAGGCAAGAATATAGGTTTTACTCTTCTGTGGGGCACCAAGGAGCAGCCTTTAATCACAAGTCATGTCTGCTCTAATGACAGAGTGGGCAGTCACAGTGAAAACCGCAGCAAACCAAACTTGCACAAAGATTACATCGACCAACTCGATGTTATTACTCTGGTAATGGTGCTTTGTGCTATTAGGCAGTGTCAATGTCAACTTGGAGTCACTGCTGTATAAGGAGGCGCTGCTGTGGGAATAGTGGTGCATTGTAATGTACTCGAAAAGCTTCTGTTTTCACACCATGGGAATTCATCCGCTTCCCTTATGCACTGCCATGTAGGCATAAGAAGTATTTGACATTCAAGAGGAGCCACCTACAGCCATGCTATCGACTAAAAAAAACTGTAGTGTGGTGTACTTATGCGTGTCCGCAGTTCTGCAGCATCAGCCATTTCAGCATAAGCATTCACTTTTCCCTAATCCACTTCTTACTCCATATGTTTGCTGTAATTCACATTGCCACTTCCTATCTGTTCCCTCTGAATGTACCGTCTGTCTACCATGAGGCTGGTGGAGCATGTCTGATGGGTTTTTCAAAAGTGTTTGATGTATGTGCAAGACACTGCAATACTTTGAAAGTGGGACGTTGGTGTGATGTGTTACAGAGAGTGATTGGGGCTCAAAGAATTTAGTGTAAATTCCTAACATTGTGTTTAGAGTTTCCACGAGCTGTCAGGGTGCTTCATGGAAGAAAATGAAACATCTACCGTTTCTGTGGTGTCAGGCAGACAAAAGCTGAGGTTTATGGCTTAGTCTGACAGCACTACCTGCTGGTGAAACCACAGCACTACTTTCTTCATGCAAAATTTACCTTAGTGTAGGAGGTCCAGACATTTTCATTCATTCAACTTTTTTGCCTATTTTAAGACTGGAACTAGATAGACTAAACGGCAGCTACTCTATGCTTCAGAACAGAAAGAGAAACATGTGGACAATTAGACTGCAGGAAACAGGAACAGGAAACCCCAACATCTGGAGAAAAGCTATACAAACACAAGGAGAACATGCACAGCACTCAAACGCCACACACTGTTCCCAATGCATTTCCTTAAGAAGTCCAAATTAAATGTTATTAGTATATAATATCCATATATTTATTTTATTTCTTTGGTGATTTAAAGCAGGAAAACAAAACAATTTGATCTCTTAAAAAAATTCACAAACATCCCAGACATTCACATTGTAAAAAAAACAATAACAAAATAACAAACAAAAAAACAGTTATAAATATAAAATGATATTATATGCACATTAAGACACACACACAGACATTCACAGACAGACAATACAAACTTCTCCAACATTTTTCCATTGAAAAAAAAAATGCCAGAGACACACAACCATCCACATGTACAAATATTTGTTAATGTTACAGAACATTATTGCAGCCGATGGGGCCCTCCATATTCTTTGGTCCACTGTTGGCATTAAAGATGTAAAAAATAAAATAAAATAAAAAGGAATAAATCCATTGTACTGTTAAGTAGCTTTTCATCTTCAATGCATTCCATTTAGACAGTCTGTGATTGTGGCTGGTCTCCTGTTGCACATATAATAAAAATATATGAAGAGCACTGCTGGGACAGGTGACAGCATCATATTTTACCTGTGAGTACAGAACAAGTAAGGAGATCAAGAGCAGCTTGAAAATAAATTATACGCGTCTGTGCCTAAACAGCCGTTATGTTCAAGTCTTTTTGAGTGTTTCACAAAATACATTCCCTCAAAGTCTGATTTCAATCGACCACAATAACAGAAAAGTTAAGTGTCCAGAAGAAAAGCATTAAACCGTCACAAGCTACAGCACAACAGCAACAGATGACAGCGAGACTCTTTGGCGTGTAATTATAAACAGCATTGCGTTTTTCGTAAACATGCTGTAGCGTCTAATTGTAAGTTATGCGCTGAACACACATTAGCAGAAAATACAGGCTACTTGAGCCACACCTCCCTTCTTTCATTTGAACATAGTTGATGGGCATCGATTTCCATCAGTGGATAAAGGCTTTGTCGGTAAGTACTCAGAGAGCAACCTCTCATTTTAAATTGCAAAAAAAAAAAAAAATCACACAAAAGAAATATCAATATGTTTTGAAAAATTCTCTGTATAGAAATCTATTCATAAACATCTATCTTGACAAGACATCGATGACACGCAATGACGGCTGGAGTTAATGAAAGGTGGTAATTTGGTACTTTGAAAGCTGCTGCTACAAAGAAGGTCTCCAGCAGTCAATTGAGCAATTTGGTGAAATTCCCCCAGACATGGGCGTCTTGTTAATCCAAAATCAAAATAGCAACCACTAGCAAAGCTTAGAAACCCTGCTGATTAGGTTTGAACACTGGAGAAAGATTTGTTTTTCTTAAACAAAGGTTTACAGTTCTGAAAGAATGTGATACAATATTCTACTATAAGTCCTTTGTATGGTTAATTATTGCCACCAGTGCCTCCAATTGTGTACTGATCATGTCTTGACATAGAATAAACACACTTAAACATTTGAGGACTTCAGTATATATGCATACGCACGCATGCTCATTAAAATGAAGTCCAGCTTAAAACAGCACGACAACATAATGGATTCCTTTACACAACATAAGCGCTATGATTTCACAACACCTTTCTTTTTTCTATGGATAAGGAACACTTACGGTGATTTTAAATAGCACAGTTGGTGTATAAAGGTATTAGACAACAGTCATGAGTGTATTATTTGATAAGCTAAGGACACAGAACAAACTCCCGCAGTTAAAAGAACAAAGAGTGTACTTTTTGCTTTTCCAGTAGCCAGCTGAAAGTTTTTTGTATCCGCGTTGGCATTGTTATAAAACAGTGCCCCTTGATAAGGAAAGTCATGTCTCAACATATTTTTAAAAGGCACTTCATAAAATTCCATCATCATCATCCAAAAAGCAAGAAAACTGCAGGTTATCCTCTTGGTTTCTTTGATGAGTTGTCTCTCGTGCTTTCCTTGGGGAATCCTTCTCCTCTTTCCACACAAGCATCAGCCATGTGTTCTCATCTCGGGGAAGCTGTGCCATGTCACATGGCATTTTACTATCTCTGCCGCTTATGATCAGTCCTGTCTCTTTTTCCCCGGTAGAGTGGATGGTGAAAGCGTAAGGCCTCATCCGGCCTTGGCTTGAAGTTGTGAATACTGTAGAGACTGTTGTGTTGATGTCTTCTGAAGAAGGTCCTCTGGTAGCTCGATGCTGTTAAAACAAAACCATATGTTAGCTCTAAATCAATGACAGTGTTTGTCAAAGGCCTGTGCACCCAGAACAGTCTGTTGAGAGCAATACTTATAGTACTTACGGTTCATGCAGGTGATTTTAGGGCTATCCCAATGTCCATCCCCACGACAACGGATAGTTGGGAGGTGCCTTTGAATAAAGCCGGTCCGGCACTGGTACCTCACCAGCGAGTTGATCTCATACCTCTCACGTTTCTTGCCAAAAGTACGGGCATTCTCCACCAGAGGGGGCTGGTTACAGGCCACTGGGAAGCAGAAGCGAAGATGACTTTAGAGTGAGGAATTTTGCAGTATAAGAAGACAGACAGAAGCATTTGTTTCCAGTCTAACCATGCATTCTGTAAAGTAAGAGATGATTCATGCAGTCTTTTTACCTGTGCCTTTTTTACACGTGTAGGTGAGGTGGTAGTTACAAGGAACATCATTCCACTGGCCGTCCTCATGCCATATCATCACAACACAATCTTCGCCGGAAGTGAAGAAGCTGTCAGGCTGGTTGGGCCTCCAGTTTTCATATTGCTGAAAGAAAAGCAGAGCATAAAGAGTGAGACGTCTTAATGACTTTGTCGTTTAGAGAACCTTCTTTGAGTGTAAATGTATCTTAATATACATGTCTCAAAAAACACAGTGATTTAAACCCTAACATAGATATAGTTGCTATGATTTTAGTGTTTTATTCATCATTACAACCTATTTTAGGAGCAGCATTTATCTGTTATTTATATTTAGCTTCCCTGATATAGTGCATGACATCACGCTGAAGACATCAGTGTTGTAAAGGTTGCCAAACCAGCAAATGATTTTTCACTAGCATCTATCTCCTTCCACAGAGGTGATCCCAAAAATAGAGATCCAGTGCTGTTTTTGGCCGCAGTTTCCCATCACTGTGATTTTAATTAGTGGCCACAAGAGGGAGCAAGAGTGTGTTTCTACTAGCCAACTTAAACTCAGCAACCTAGTGACCTCATCATTGCTCAGCTCTTTAAGGACACTTGCAGGGTCTGTATCACTAACACAAGGTACTGAAAACAGCACATGTTTTAAAGCGGACTTGTAAAGCATGTTCAACCAATCTCACACTAAGCTGCAGAATGAGCAGCCACAGTAGTGTTTCTAAAAGACAATGAGCAACAACACACTAACGTGTCACTTCATGTGCGAGACATGATCGCTATCCGGTAAATACTACAGGCACTGGACCAGAGGGCTGCATCATTATGGAAAACTATAACTGTTATGTCATTACATCATACAGTCTGCATGCCGAGCATTACTGTACATGTGTGATTCTGCATGCACAAAAATCAACACAAACACAGATGTACAGTATATTTACACATCATTACAGTATAGACACAGCTGGAGTGCTGTGGGGCATTCGAACAGGAGTTGATGCTACCTGCAGTCTTTCAGCGCATTCTAGGTTCAAACAGCTTCTTCAAAGCTGTGAACCCCCCACTCCTCCGATCGTGCCTTGAGGCTCTGCTGCTCTGTCATTATGGTTAAAAAACACACACGGACTTCCTGCTCAGCTCACTTCAAGTTAACAAATGTGTGACCCGTCAACTGCACAGCAGGCCTGCATCCTCCTCAAAATAATCAAACAAACTTTGAACACCCACACACCCACAATTAAAGATACGCCAGCTTGGGTGTTTTAGTGTTAGATATTAATCAATTTTCTTAAAATGTTTCCAAATATAAATACATCACAGTTATTTAACAGTAGTCCTATGTATTATAAGTAAACCCATTGGAGGTGACCACCCACCCAGACCTCCTGGGCTGCCTCTACCCAGTATGTTTCTCTTTCTGCAGCTGAGCACAGGTGCTGTCCATCTGTGCGTCTGCCAGACTGGTGGCCCTTCCCCCGGGTGGATGCCTGCTGGCCGGACCTTCTGATGCGTGCGGGGGTTGAAGAGGGACCATACCTGTCTGTGCCTGCCAAACTCCCCTCTACACAATGTCACTGACACCCTCATCACCCCTCTATCTCCCAGCTGAGCAAGGGTCTCCATAGGCTTTTTTTTTTTTTTTTTACCCCCGGGCTGCCAGTATGCTTCCCCTACCTCTGGTCCTGGATGATTATCTTTGAAGTGAGGACATCAATCTATACGACACATAGCAATGCACACAGTAATTAGCCACTTTCCTGTCTAGTGAGGGGGATCCTCAGCAGCTACAACCACATGCCAAACACGCTCCCACTTGTGTGCATTTCCCTCCTTACATCAGATTGTCATGTTCTTGCATTGTTGCAGCTATTGGTTTTTCTTGCGCTGGATTCACACTGAGTAAAAGTTGGTGCCTTAAAGTACGTGTTACATCAGATTTATGACCAGAGCAGTCGCCCACCAGGGTGTAGCGATATGAGGCGGAGGATAGTACGTCATGAGAAAGTCACCACAGTCTCTGAAAAGGCCGACTCTCCCTAGATGACTGTATCTGTCATCGGCAACTTTTCCAAATATTTACACTGCGTCTGTGCCACGTTTGTTGAGACAAAAATATGTGAGAAAGCAACCTATCTTACCACAGGGCTGCCGTCAGTCCAGCGGAAGTCACTGTCAAACATCTTATCATTCAAGCCAATCCACTGGTAGTCCTGTCCAAGACCTGCCATACAGGGTAGAGTGAAACACAACAGATTATGTTCTCTGTTGCCATATGTCCTTTTAAGGAATGGTCAGTTACGGAAAGTTCAAGAGGAAGACGGAGATAGCAAAGACATTTTCAGTGCTGTTAACACTGTTTTTATACTCATGTAGGTTTCATACAGTACAACTTGAATAGGTTCCTGTGCATATTGATTGTCTACTATTACGATGTCTAACTTACGGTTGACAAACTGTTGCTCCTCGTGGGAGATGATGCTGGAAAGATGAGCCCCGTGCATGCGACACTCTCTCTCTGCATTGTCCCAGTTTCTTCTGTGGGGGAAGTACTTGTAGCAGTGGCCCTGAAACTTGTGCCAGCCATAGTCACATGTTTCTGTATCTGATGGGAGAGAAAGCAAGAGGGAATGAGGAATACAGGAAAAACAGTTTTGCAACAGATTGACAAGGATTAAATGCATCAACTTCCATCCAATATTAACCCCACCACCTAAATATTCATGACATTTAGTCTTCTCTTAACACCAGAGTTTACTGACCCTTCAGGCCTGCTGTTATCTCTGACTGTCTCTTATCATGATGAAAGAGGAACAATGTGATGACTTAGTTCCTAAAGTCTCTGTTATCAGCATGTGACCAAAACAAGCAGGAATCCAATTAAGTGTCAATTTTTACTAAGAGGTGTGATTATCATGCTAAAGCAGACTCTTCTCAGAATACTTCACAGGTATTAATACATGCTAAACCCAATCAGTAAATTAAGATTCCAAATTATAGTCAAGCAAATTAACAGAGCACGAGCTGTGCAGTGGCAAATAGGTCATTCATGTCAAACACAGGGAGTCGAGAGGCGGTGAGAGTTAAAATGTGTTTGGGCTAAGATGATGTATTAAAATGGGTGTTGATTTTCTTGTTACTGTTCCAAAGTTTGGAGGTTTTCTCTGTCACACCTTGATATCACCCTCCTCTTGACCCTACTGATGGTATGTGTCCCAACATACACTGCAGTAACTCAGTCTACAGTCTTTTCCTCCTTCCCCTCCTCAATCCTGCTTCCAAACATTAACAGACAAAAACAGAGGCAGAACCGTTCTCTGGGTTGTTCCTCTTTAAGTTACTCTTTCTCCTGCCAAAAGTTTCCAAGACAGCAGCTGTGTCTGAGGACAGTGAAAGGGTGTGATTCACTGATGAGCGATCCCGACAAAATTTAGGGTGTAGACTCTGGTTGAGAGAAATCAGCCAAGGCAGATGATGCCCTGGGTGCAACGCACTTGGGATGAAAGTGGGGCGCAACTGGGAAACTAAAACCTGAGAATAAATGTATCTATTTTTCACGAATGCCTTGATAGATAAGCGTGGTTACATAGAGAGTACCATGGAACGTCAATGTCTAGTAATTGCCTTCCCAAGACAGACATATCAAAAAGTCACTTGATGTCTAGCAGTCTAGCATACCTGCAGTGCAGTGTACACCGCATCTGACCTCGCACTGAGAAATGAATGTCTGCAATAGGGTACACTTAAAATGTGTCAACTGTCTGTGCGTCTGAAGCTTGTGGAAACTACAGCTCAAGGGTGCTTGAAGCATTATCTGACATGACAAACCTTCAGGCAATATAAAAACAGACTGTTAAACAGTGATTATCATGATAAGATAAATATGGCGTTTATGACTCAGATAATGCCCTTGAGAAACCTAAAACAATACTTCTTAATTGTAATTCTGTAGTCTGGCTGAAATTCAGATGACTCATAGTCTATTTTTTCGATAATTTCCCAGGGACTCAGGTGAGTGATTGTGATGACTGTCTAAACACATTACCAAATGTAAGACTTGCATATGAGATTGTTTATTCTAACATGCCATTTAACGATAGTTTAAGCTGAGTCTAGACAGTTTAGATGGATAGTTGGAACTACTTACAACACTAATGAAATGAAAACTTTTTGTTAGTCTGAAACAGAATACTTAGAAAGAAGTTAAGGAGAGAATCTATAAAATTAACCACAAACTTACCCTCCTCACAATACAGCCCAGAGTAGCTTGGGAGGCACACACATGTGAAGGAAGCCAGCCCATCAACACATGTACCTCCATTGCGACAGGGGTTTGACTGGCACTCATCAATGTCTATGTAAGAAATGGACATAATAAATAACGAGACAACCGAAACAACTCAGAGTCGCTATGACATTAAAACCAATATTATGAATAATTTGATGCTTCCTGGGTGAAAGTTAAAGGAATAATTTAACCCCCAAATGAGCATTTCTATATCAATTAGTCATCCCATTTTATGTTGAATTCATGAATAAAACTTTGTTCTTCTAGCAAGAATCCAAAAATGGAGAAAAAACAGTTCAGTTCCCTTCGGAAAGGGCTGTATTTTTTGTGAAGTACTGTGAAAACAACTGGATAAATGAGACTTGGATTATACTGCAGGAGTTGTGTGGTAGTTTGTAAAGTGATCTTTTGATATAGTTTTGTTGTTGTTAAACTGGGATCCCTATGACTTCATTTTATCAAAAAATTTCTCCGCTTTGGATTCTTCTGTTCACCAGAGGCATGTGAGAAAACAAAGTTGTCTTAACGAATTCAACGTAACATGGGGTGACCAATTGACATACATATATTTTGGGGGTGAAGAGCTCCTTTAAGGCAGTGAGATATGTGAGAGATGTTCTTGATATGTTCTACCTGTTTCACAGCGATGACCACTGTAACCAGGAGCACAGGTACATGCGTAGATGCTTCCAGTCCTGTAGCAAGATCCTCCATTCAGACAGATATTTTCTGTGCACGAGTAAATTCCTGTTAAGAGATAAAAAAGGAAAGGATAAAAGGAAATTTATTCAGAGCTTACACATTTTGTTGTATTCTAGTGAAAGCCATTTGAAGAAACGTACCTAAAATTTCAACAGTCTCGCCAATGACAGTGTGCCCCAAATCAAGTCCTGTGTCAGCTTTTGCAGTTGTTTCCTCCTCTCTTTGTGGTGTCTCTCTGTTATTGAGTGGTATGTCACTGTCTGGTTTGCCATCCTCTTCAGAAAAAGATGATGGAGTGGTGGCTACAGATGTAACAAAAACTGGCAGGCTTTGCGCTTGAGCTGGTGTTGTTGTGAACTCTGTGTGAGTCCTGCTGGGTAATTCAGTGTGAGGAGAGACGTCTTCCTCAATTTTGCCCACAACTTCCTCTTTCCCAGAGGTGCTATCAACACTAGCAGACTCCATCTTTGAAGCTGTGGTAGCATCTACCTTAAATACAGTCTGAATTTCATCTGGGGACAGTGACTGTTCCTCCAAACAGCTCTTTGGTTTCGTTGTCGTATTCACCTCATCAGACATACTCTCAGAGCTTTCTGTGGACATGCCTTCTTCTGAGCTGCTGCTGCTTTCTGAACTACTCTCTGAACCACTCTCTGAACTAGAGGAGGATGGTGCAACGACTGGAGCTGCAGCAGAAGGCAAGACAGTGATAGCTGCTGCTGATAGTGCAGGTGGTTTGGTTGCCTTTTCCACTGAGCTACCTTCAGTGCTGCTCACTGAGTAAACAGGCTGTCTCTCAGATGTTTGAGAAACAACAGGTGTTGTAGTAATGAACACTGCTTCTTTTGGTGTTTCAAGTTTGGGGTTTAGTGGATTGGATTCAACAAAACTGGGGTTTTTGTCATCATAATCTGGGGCTGGATAATCCAAATTATCACCGTATATATTCTCCATAGAAGGCGTGACTTGTACATCCGTATCTGGAGATGGTTCAGTTCTTGAACCACTTGAAACCTGATCAACAGCGGGTTCAAGTGTCCCATCTTCCACTGAAGCAGATACAGCTTCAGCCACTGAAGAAGAGCCAACAGTCGTTGATTCTCTAATCTGGCTTGCTTCATGACTTGTAAGCATAGGGCGAGTTGTTGTCAGTGATATATCCTGAGAAGAAAGATTAGCGTGAGGGCGGTGTGTTAGTGCAACCTCTGATCTGGCATGTTCAAATGACTCCTGGGGAGTTATTAGATGTTGTATAGGTGAAACTGTTGTGACATACTGGACCATAACATCAGGCTGTGATGGTACTGATGCTGACAGGACATTTGAAGTAGGTTCAAGGGAAATGTGTTCAGCTGGCATTGTGGTGACCACTACTTTAGTCTCCGAGCTTGGAGAGATTTCTACAGCACTTGTAGCACCTGCGGTGCTGGAGGGGGATTGTGTTGCATGAGCTTCAGTGAAGACATCAGGTGATTTATGATCTGAGATTTGTTCATGTGTAGATGATTCAGGTTTAACTGTTTGGGTGTTTGCCAGCTCAGAAGATAAAGTGCTACTGATAGTATCCAACTTAGTAGTGGGCAGGGATGAAACGACTGCAGTGACAGAGTCAGAATCAGAGATTGTAGATGTATTGTCACCTGAACCATCTTCTTCTGTTACAATGATTATACTTGTTGCTGTTGATACAGGGATCTCCTCACTCTCTGATGATATCTTTTCATAACTTGAACCGTCTTTATCTGTTGAAGTGTCTGTCTCAAGTAACACTGCAGTTGATTTCTCAGCAGCAGTAGGGGGTGTGGCAGTCTGTTCACTCTCTCCTGTCACCATTTTGGTGGGTGACGTTGATGACTCTTCAGACACCACGCCATTGGTAACATCTGAAATGGAAGCCACCAATGGAGTCGTAGCACTGAACAGTGAAGACACAGTTGCCTCTAGAGTTTGTTCACTTGAACTCTCTGCAGATGTATCCACTGAGCTTGAGTCTGCAGAAGATGCAGTCTCAACAGCTGCAGTTTCTTCTTCAGGTTTTGCAGATCTGTCAGTTGCAAGTTTTGGAGTTGTGTACTCAACTCCAGCAGGTTCTGTCCCTTTAGAATCTACTGTTTCATCTGTAGGATGGGAAGTTAATACAGAATCAGTAGATGTTTTCTGGATTTCACTATCTTGTGTGCTACCTTCGGTATTAGTTGAAACTTCTTTGGTTACAGGTGCTTGGCTTGGTTCCTCAGCTGTCTTATCTTCCAGTGATGTGGTTGTTGCAACAGTCTGGGGAGTTACATCACTAGGTTGCAAGCGCTGGCTTGACTCCTCACTTGGCAACATTGGGCTGGTTGTGGCCAACACAGTTTCTTCTGAGGAGATGTCAACGTGGGGATGATGAGTGAATGTGATCTCAGACCTGGCCTGTTGGAAGGACACCTCAGATGGTGTTGTATCTAGTTCTGGTACAAAAGTGGTGACAAACTGAACCATCACACCAGGCTTTGGAGTGCTTTGTAGAGAAGATACTGCCAATGTAGAAACTGATTCTTTTGGAGATATAGAAGTTATGTGATCCTTTGTGCTCTCTTCATGTGCTGGAGTTGATGTTGCACCATCAGTAGGGGGTGAGACCGTTTCTGACAATGATGCTTTCTCTACCTCTGTGGTCATCTCACTTGTTTGAGTTTCATCCTCAGGGGTCATTTTAATGGGTTTCTCTGTACTGACCTGAGGAGATATTGGGGTGGCTACAGTTTTTTCACTCTCAGATGTGACTGTCTTGGATGATGCAGTTGAAGTGTCTGAGGTCCCATCACCAGAGCCCCCCTCACCTGCAACATCTGTGTTGCTTTCCACTGAAAATGTATGAGTGCTGTAGGGAGTAGATAACGTTGTTGTGGATAGCATTTGGTCTGTTTTCATTGTGCTATGCATAGGACCAGCTCTCTGTGTCACAGGCTCTGTCACATGAGTGTGATCATATGATCCATCCTTCCCAGTAACATCCAGAGATGATGTGACAGTTGGCTTCTCTGTGCTATAAAGACTGGAAACAGCACTTGATACTGTAACTTCAGTCTCCCCAGTGGCAGATTCAGGAGAGGTAATTGAAAGTGTTACTGGTTCAGCCTTCACTGTTGGAGTTGTTATTATACCAGAGGTTTGATCAATTGATGTGTCTGTATCAGTGATGTCTGTCCCTTCTGTATCAGACGGTTTCACTGTGCTATAGAGAGAAGAGGAAGCACTTGTTGTTGACTTTGCAAACTCTCCTGTGGCAGTTCCAGGTGAGGTAGGTGTGATGTGCTCTGCCTTATCGGATGTAATTATGTCCTCAGTAAACATACTTTGGTTTTGGTCGCCTGAAATCACCTCATCTGTATGTCCTGTATCAGGGGCAACAGTTGGTTTCTCAGTGCTGAACAGTGAAGAAGTTGTAGGTTTCACTGGTTTTTCAGATGCTGTCCAACCATCCACTGAGGACCCCGAAGTTGTCTCTGCAGAGCCTTCTTCAGAGTCATCATCACCTGAATATTCATCATCAGATGCTTCACTGGTTGATTTTACTGTCCCAATTCCAGTGGACACCGGTGTGTGTGCTGTGACAGCAGCTGAAGGTACAGCAGTGGAAATGGTGGAACTTAAGGTTTCTGTTGTGACTTGACTTATGGCTGTAATGGCTGTGGGTGAGGAGGCAATGGATTTTTCTTTGTCAGCTGTGTTGACCATGTACTCCTCACTGGACACAGGAGTGGCTGAGCTTGTGTCTGTTGTGTCATATAAAGTTTCAGAAGGCAAAGCTGAGGAAGCGTCAATCTCAGTGACAGACTCAGTGACATTATCAGGAGTGACCTCGCCTGATAAATCAACCCCCACCATCTCTGGAACTGGTTTGGTTTGAGTCTCAACAGTGAAAACTGTATGTGGTGTGGTTAAATCATATGTTTCTTCAGAGCCTAACTTTGTGGACAGAGTAGTAACTGGGGTGGCCTGTGGTGCGAATGTGACCATCTCTTCACTGGATGTCTCCATAGTAGACGCACCTTCGACAGTTGATGGTTTTGAACTGGATGGTAAATGTTCAGAAGATGTTGAGGCTATTGATGAATCAGTGGCTGAGGTTGCATGTAAAGTTACTGGTATGGGAGTAAAGAGGGAGGCATTGTCAGCCCCTGAACCCTCTGATTCTTCTGTTACCTCCAATTCTTGTGTCATTGTCACTGGTGTGACACCTCCAGCTTCCTCAGTCTGGATGGTTGGGTAAAATGAAGAAGAGGGAACTATGGAAATAGTATCTGCATCAATGATATTATCATCTTTGGTGACAAGCTCAGGAGTGGAGCTGTCTTTAGCAATACTTTCTGTAACTGCAGAGAACAGCCCATCTTCATCTTTTACATCCTCTGTGAATATGATATTTGTGGTGGTTGATGGTTTAGACACATGCAGGACCATGGTAGGTGTTTGTTCAGTTAGGTCAGTCTTGGCTTGGCTGCTACTGGGAGTAATGATCATGACCTGTTGGTCTGTAATGCTATGATATATAATGGAGGGAATAGGGGTGGACATTGATACAAATGCATCTTGCTTCTCTTCACTGCTAGAGCTTACTGTGGTGACTGTGGGGTGCTCACTAACTGAAGTTCCAACTGTATAGGGGGACATAGTTGTGTAGGAGGACTGACTTATGTGCTCAGATACAGTAACTTCATCTTTCCCTATGCTCGAAACAGAAGGTTCTATTGCTTCAGAAGTGATGGGGCTTTCTGTACCTGGAGTAATTTCACCCTCTTGTGAGGAAACCTGCTCATCAGAGGTTGGTGTGACTGAAACAAAGGTTTCAGTTTCACCTGTTGCTTCTCCAAACGTGACGCTATCCATCACTGATGGCTTTGAGCTGAGCATCTCAGTGGTTTGGTTACCAGAACTCTCTCCCTCGGTCAAAGTAAAGGCTGAACTTGGTGTTGATTTTGGAATATCAGATGGTCTAGTTTCATGTGATGCTGTTGTTGTTTTAGGTATCTCTGTGCTCAACAGGGAAAAGGCTGTACTCTCTTTATCCTCAATATCTAAGAAAGCTGAAAATGTATCCAATGTGAAAGCGGGAGACTCTGTGTTATAAACAGTTGCAGGTGAAATAGAGGACGACTGAGAGAACGTATAAGCTGGGCTTCCCTGAACTGTTGAAGTGTGCATTTCAGGAGACATTGCTGTTGGCTTCTCAGTGCTATGAAAAGAAGAAGCTGTGGTGCCAGTAGGTGTTTGTGTAACTCTTTTGTCACTTGAACTCCTCTCAATGACAGCAGTGGACATCACAGGAGAACTTGTGACTGGTAAAAATATAGTTGATTGGTCAAAAAGGTCAACACCTGAACTCTCATCCTCTACTGTAGAATCATCTGTGAAGACCCCACTACCCTGCTCAGTAATGTAACTGTCAGTGCTTGTCATGTGTGGTGATTGAGTTGATGATATAAATTCCGTTTTGAGCTGTGTACTGGAGTGAGTTGAGGATGCAGCACTTAACATGTCAGTTGTGCTCTCAGTGACATCTGTTTCAGTCTCATCTGTGGCCACAGTATATTCATCCTGGGGTTTTGTGGTAGTTTCAGTGGAAACCTCTGCAGATCCTTCTTGACCTGATTCTAAATCATCCTCATCAGTTGAGCCACCAGAGCTCTCCATGTCAATGAAAGTGGAAGTTTCCTTTGAGGCATACACAGTGACACTGGGGATTGGCTGAGACGTTTCAAGTGTATAGGGACTTAATGTGACTGTTGTAAATTCTCCAAAACTTGAACTGTCCTCCTCAACAAATGTGGATGTCATTGATGGGCTTGATGTGGTTGTTGCCAAGGTTGTTAGTTCAACAAAGCGTTGCTTGGACCTCTCTGTTTGATCTGTGACAGTACTGTCTTCTTCCTCAACTGGCGGTACTGTTGGCTTCTCAGTGCTAAACAACGAGGAAGGTGTAGGAGCTGTTGCATCTTTGCTGGACAACTCAGTCTCCACACCTGAGCTCTCTTCATGTGTTGTTCCTAAAGTTGATGATGCCTCTGGTGTTACTGATGGTTTGTCAGTCTGACTCGTGGTTACTGTCTCGTTTCTTTCAGGTGACACTGAGCTTGGTTTCTCAGTACTGTAAAGTGATGAAGCTGGAGTAACAGCTGTTTTTGAAGTATCACTTGTTTCAGTTTCACCTGATACTGCCAATGAAGGAGACCCTGTACTCAGCATTGAAGAGACAGTAGTTGCTGTGATGAGTGACTCTTCAGCGAGCACCTCAGTGCCATCTCCAGAACCCTCTCCTCTTGTGGTCATGAGGAATGATGCTGTTTCAGGACTCAAGGTTGCTCCACTGATGGAAGGAATGGACTCCACCATTGTAGACCTACTGCTGGTAACATCATCCTCAGTGTCTGTGGCAACAGATATAATGGAGACCAGACTTGGAGACACTGTTGTTGAGCTTGTCAGTGTCTCAACAGAAATCGGAGAAACTGATGGTTCTCCTGTAATCGATGGAACTTTTGTCTTATCTGTTTCAAGACTTTCTGTCATTCCAGGTGACATTGCTGTTGGTGCTTCAGTACTGAATAGAGAGGATGTACCTGTGACTGAAGAGGTAGGAGTGTCAGGGGTTTGGTCACCAGAGCCAATTTCATCTACTTGAGTCAAAATGGAACTTTGATCTGTCTCATCAGTAATGGACGACACTGAGGACCTCTCTGTCTGATCTGTGACAGTACTGTCTTCTTCCTCAACTGGTGGTACTGTTGGCTTCTCAGTGCTAAACAACGAGGAAGCTGTAGGAGCTGTTGCATCTTTGCTGGACACCTCAGTCTCCGCAACTGAGCTCTCTTCATGTGTTGTTGCTAAAGTTGAACTTGCCTCTGGTGTTACTGATGCTTTGTCAGTCTGACTTGTTGTTACTGTCTCTTTTGTTTCAGGTGACACTGAGCTTGGTTTCTCAGTACTGTAAAGTGATGAAGCTGGAGGAACAGCTGTTTTTGAAGTATCACTTGTTTCAGTTTCACCTGATACTGCCACTGATGGAGACCCTGTACTCAGCATTGAAGAGACAGTGGTTGCTGTTATGAGTGACTCTTCAGCGAGCACCTCAGTTCCATCTCCAGAACCCTCTCCTCCTGTGGTCATGAGGAATGATGCTGTTTCGGGGCTCAAGGTTGCTCCACTGATGGAAGGAATGGACTCCACCATTGTAGACCTACTGCTGGTAACATCATCCTCAGTGTCTGTGGCAACAGATATAATGGAGGCCAAACTTGGAGACACTGTTGTTGAGCTTGTCAGTGTCTCAACAGAAATCGGAGAAACTGATGGTTCTCCTGAAATCGATGGAACTTTTGTCTTATCTGTTTCAAGACTTTCTGTCATTCCAGGTGACATTGCTGTTGGTGCTTCAGTACTAAAGAGAGAGGATGTACCTGTGACTGAAGAGGTAGGAGTGTCAGGGGTTTGGTCACCAGAGCCAATTTCATCTACTGGAGTCAAAATGGAACTTTGATCTGTCTCATCAGTAATGGACGACACTGAGGACCTCTCTGTCTGATCTGTGACAGTACTGTCTTCTTCCTCAACTGGCGGTACTGTTGGCTTCTCAGTGCTAAACAACGAGGAAGGTGTAGGAGCTGTTGCATCTTTGCTGGACAACTCAGTCTCCACACCTGAGCTCTCTTCATGTGTTGTTCCTAAAGTTGAAGATGCCTCTGGTGTTACTGATGGTTTATCAGTCTGACTCGTGGTTACTGTCTCGTTTCTTTCAGGTGACACTGAGCTTGGTTTCTCAGTACTGTAAAGTGATGAAGCTGGAGTAACAGCTGTTTCTGAAGAATCACTTGTTTCAGTTTCATCTGATACTGCCACTGATGGTGACTCTGTACTCAGCATTGAGGAGACAGATGTTGCTGTGATGAGTGACTCTTCAGCGAGCACCTCAGTGCCATCTCCAGAACCCTCTCCTTCTGTGGTCATGAGGAATGATGCTGTTTCAGGGCTCAAGGTTGCTCCACTGATGGAAGGAATGGACTCCACCATTGTAGACCTACTGCTGGTAACATCATCCTCAGTGTCTGTGACAACAGATATAATGGAGGCCAAACTTGGAGACACTGTTGTTGAGCTTGTCAGTGTCTCAACAGAAATCGGAGAAACTGATGGTCCTCCTATAATTGATGGAACTATTGTCTTATCTGTTTCAAGACTTTCTGTCATTCCAGGAGACATTGCTGTTGGTGCTTCAGTACTGAAGAGAGAGGATGTACCTGTGACTGAAGAAGTAGGAGTGTCAGGGGTTTGGTCACCAGAGCCAATTTCATCTACTGGAGTCAAAATGGAACTTTGCTCTGTCTCATCAGTAATGGACGACACTGAGGACCTCTCTGTCTGATCTGTGACAGTACTGTCGTCTTCCTCAACTAGCGGTACTGTTAGTGTCTCAGTGCGAAACAACAAGGAAGCTGTAGGAGCTGTTGCATCTTTGCTGGACACCTCAGTCTGCTCACTTGCTGCTAAAGTTGAACTTGCCTCTGGTGTTACTGATGCTTTGTCAGTCTGACTTGTAGTTACTGTCTCTTTTGTTTCAGGTGACACTGAGCTTAGTTTCTCAGTACTGTAAAGTGATGTAGCTGGGGTAACAGCTGTTTTTGAAGTATCAGTTTTTTCAGTTTCACCTGATACTACAAGTAATGGTGACTCAGGACTCAACATTGAAAAGACAGTAGTTGCTGTGATGAGTGACTCTTCAGTGAGCACCTCAGTGCCATCTCCAGAACCCTCTCCTCCTGTGGTCATGAGGAATGACGCTGTTTCAGGACTCAAGGTTGCTCCACTGATGGAAGGAATGGACTCCACCATTGTAGACCTACTGCTGGTAACATCATCCTCAGTGTCTGTGACAACAGATATTATGGAGGCCAAACTTGGAGACACTGTTGTTGAGCTTGTCAGTGTCTCAACAGAGATTGAAGAAACTGATGGTTCTCCTGTAATTGATGGAACTTTTGTCTTATCTGTTTCAAGACTTTCTGTCATTCCAGGTGACATTGCTGTTGGTGCTTCAGTACTGAATGGAGAGGATGTACCTGTGACCGAAGAGGTAGGAGTGTCAGGGGTTTGGTCACCAGAGCCAATTTCATCTACTGGAGTCAAAATGGAACTTTGCTCTGTCTCATCAGGAATGGACTCCACCATTGTAGATCTACTGCTGGTAACATCATCCTCAGTGTCTGTGACAACAGATATTATGGAGGCCAAACTTGGAGACACTGTTGTTGAGCTTGTCAGTGTCTCAACAAAAACCGGAGAAACTGTTGGTTCTCCTGTAATCGATGGAACTTTTGTCTTATCTGTTTCAAGACTTTCTGTTATTCCAGGTGACATTGCTGTTGGTGCTTCAGTACTGAATAGAGAGGATGTACCTGTGACTGAAGAGGTAGGAGTGTCAGGGGTTTGGTCACCAGAGCCAATTTCATCTACTGGAGTCAAAATGGAACTTTGATCTGTCTCATCAGTAATGGACGACACTGAGGACCTCTCTGTCTGATCTGTGACAGCACTGTCTTCTTCCTCAACTGGTGGTACTGTTGGCTTCTCAGTGCTAAACAACGAGGAAGCTGTAGGAGCTGTTGCATCTTTGCTGGACACCTCAGTCTCCGCAACTGAGCTCTCTTCATGTGTTGTTCCTAAAGTTGAACTTGCCTCTGGTGTTACTGATGCTTTGTCAGTCTGACTCGTGGTTACTGTCTCTTTTGTTTCAGGTGACACTGAGCTTGGTTTCTCAGTACTGTAAAGTGATGAAGCTGGAGTAACAGCTGTTTTTGAAGTATCACTTGTTTCAGTTTCACCTGATACTGCCAATGAAGGAGACCCTGTACTCAGCATTGAAGAGACAGTAGTTGCTGTGATGAGTGACTCTTCAACGAGCACCTCAGTTCCATCTCCAGAACCCTCTCCTTCTGTGGTCATGAGGAATGATGCTGTTTCAGGGCTCAAGGTTGCTCCACTGATGGAAGGAATGGACTCCACCATTGTAGATCTACTGCTGGTAACATCATCCTCAGTGTCTGTGACAACAGATATTATGGAGGCCAAACTTGGAGACACTGTTGTTGAGCTTGTCAGTGTCTCAACAGAAACCGGAGAAACTGATGGTTCTCCTGTAATCGATGGAACTTTTGTCTTATCTGTTTCAAGACTTTCTGTCATTCCAGGTGACATTGCTGTTGGTGCTTCAGTACTGAATAGAGAGGATGTACCTGTGACTGAAGAGGTAGGAGTGTCAGGTGTTTGGTCACCAGAGCCAATTTCATCTACTGGAGTCAAAATGGAACTTTGCTCTGTCTCATCAGTAATGGACGACACTGAGGACCTCTCTGTCTGATCTGTGACAGCACTGTCTTCTTCCTCAACTGGTGGTACTGTTGGCTTCTCAGTGCTAAACAACGAGGAAGCTGTAGGAGCTGTTGCATCTTTGCTGGACACCTCAGTCTCCGCAACTGAGCTCTCTTCATGTGTTGTTCCTAAAGTTGAACTTGCCTCTGGTGTTACTGATGCTTTGTCAGTCTGACTTGTGGTTACTGTCTCTTTTGTTTCAGGTGACACTGAGCTTGGTTTCTCAGTACTGTAAAGTGATGAAGCTGGAGTAACAGCAGTTTTTGAAGTATCACTTGTTTCAGTTTCACCTGATACTGCCAATGATGGAGACCCTGTCCTCAGCATTGAGGAGACAGTAGTTGCTGTGATGAGTGACTCTTCAGCGAGCACCTCAGTGCCATCTCCAGAACCCTCTCCTCTTGTGCTCATGAGGAATGATGCTGTTTCAGGACTCAAGGTTGCTCCACTGATGGAAGGAATGGACTCCACCATTGTAGACCTACTGCTGGTAACATCATCCTCAGTGTCTGTGACAACAGATATTATGGAGGCCAAACTTGGAGACACTGTTGTTGAGCTTGTCAGTGTCTCAACAGAGATTGAAGAAACTGATGGTTCTCCTGTAATCGATGGAACTTTTGTCTTATCTGTTTCAAGACTTTCTGTCATTCCAGGTGACATTGCTGTTGGTGCTTCAGTACTGAATAGAGAGGATGTACCTGTGACTGAAGAGGTAGGAGTGTCAGGGGTTTGGTCACCAGAGCCAATTTCATCTACTGGAGTCAAAATGAAACTTTGATCTGTCTCATCAGTAATGGACGACACTGAGGACCTCTCTGTCTGATCTGTGACAGCACTGTCTTCTTCCTCAACTGGTGGTACTGTTGGCTTCTCAGTGCTAAACAACGAGGAAGTTGTAGGAGCTGTTGCATCTTTGCTGGACACCTCAGTCTCCGCAACTGAGCTCTCTTCATGTGTTGTTCCTAAAGTTGAACTTGCCTCTGGTGTTACTGATGCTTTGTCAGTCTGACTCGTGGTTACTGTCTCTTTTGTTTCAGGTGACACTGAGCTTGGTTTCTCAGTACTGTAAAGTGATGAAGCTGGAGTAACAGCAGTTTTTGAAGTATCACTTGTTTCAGTTTCACCTGATACTGCCACTGATGGAGACCCTGTACTCAGCATTGAAGAGACAGTGGTTGCTGTGATGAGTGACTCTTCAGCGAGCACCTCAGTGCCATCTCCAGAACCCTCTCCTCTTGTGGTCATGAGGAATGATGCTGTTTCAGGACTCAAGGTTGCTCCACTGATGGAAGGAATGGACTCCACCATTGTAGACCTACTGCTGGTAACATCATCCTCAGGGTCTGTGACAACAGATATAATGGAGGCCAAACTTGGAGACACTGTTGTTGAGCTTGTCAGTGTCTCAACAGAGATTGAAGAAACTGATGGTTCTCCTGTAATTGATGGAACTTTTGTCTTATCTGTTTCAAGACTTTCTGTTATTCCAGGTGACATTGCTGTTGGTGCTTCAGTACTGAAGAGAGAGGATGTACCTGTGACTGAAGAGGTAGGAGTGTCAGGGGTTTGGTCACCAGAGCCAATTTCATCTACTGGAGTCAAAATGGAACTTTGCTCTGTCTCATCAGTAATGGACGACACTGAGGACCTCTCTGTCTGATCTGTGACAGCGCTGTCTTCTTCCTCAACTGGTGGTACTGTTGGCTTCTCAGTGCTAAACAACGAGGAAGCTGTAGGAGCTGTTGCATCTTTGCTGGACACCTCAGTCTCCGCAACTGAGCTCTCTTCATGTGTTGTTCCTAAAGTTGAACTTGCCTCTGGTGTTACTGATGCTTTGTCAGTCTGACTCGTGGTTACTGTCTCTTTTGTTTCAGGTGACACTGAGCTTGGTTTCTCAGTACTGTAAAGTGATGAAGCTGGAGTAACAGCAGTTTTTGAAGTATCACTTGTTTCAGTTTCACCTGTAACTGCCACTGATGGAGACCCTGTCCTCAGCATTGAAGAGACAGTGGTTGCTGTGATGAGTGACTCTTCAGCGAGCACCTCAGTGCCATCTCCAGAACCCTCTCCTCTTGTGGTCATGAGGAATGATGCTGTTTCAGGACTCAAGGTTGCTCCACTGATGGAAGGAATGGACTCCACCATTGTAGACCTACTGCTGGTAACATCATCCTCAGTGTCTGTGGCAACAGATATAATGGAGACCAAACTTGGAGACACTGTTGTTGAGCTTGTCAGTGTCTCAACAGAAATCGGAGAAACTGATGGTTCTCCTGTAATCGATGGAACTTTTGTCTTATCTGTTTCAAGACTTTCTGTCATTCCAGGTGACATTGCTGTTGGTGCTTCAGTACTAAAGAGAGAGGATGTACCTGTGACTGAAGAGGTAGGAGTGTCAGGGGTTTGGTCACCAGAGCCAATTTCATCTACTTGAGTCAAAATGAAACTTTGATCTGTCTCATCAGTAATGGACGACACTGAGGACCTCTCTGTCTGATCTGTGACAGTACTGTCTTCTTCCTCAACTGGTGGTACTGTTGGCTTCTCAATGCTAAACAACAAGAAAGCTGTAGGAGCTGTTGCATCTTTGCTGGACACCTCAGTCTCCGCAACTGAGCTCTCTTCATGTGTTGTTCCTAAAGTTGAACTTGCCTCTGGTGTTACTGATGCTTTGTCAGTCTGACTCGTGGTTACTGTCTCTTTTGTTTCAGGTGACACTGAGCTTGGTTTCTCAGTACTGTAAAGTGATGAAGCTGGAGTAACAGCTGTTTTTGAAGTATCACTTGTTTCAGTTTCACCTGATACTGCCAATGAAGGAGATCCTGTACTCAGCATTGAAGAGACAGTAGTTGCTGTGATGAGTGACTCTTCAATGAGCACCTCAGTTCCATCTCCAGAACCCTCTCCTTCTGTGGTCATGAGGAATGATGCTGTTTCAGGGCTCAAGGTTGCTCCACTGATGGAAGGAATGGACTCCACCATTGTAGATCTACTGCTGGTAACATCATCCTCAGTGTCTGTGACAACAGATATTATGGAGGCCAAACTTGGAGACACTGTTGTTGAGCTTGTCAGTGTCTCAACAGAAACTGGAGAAACTGATGGTTCTCCTGTAATCGATGGAACTTTTGTCTTATCTGTTTCAAGACTTTCTGTCATTCCAGGTGACATTGCTGTTGGTGCTTCAGTACTAAAGAGAGAGGATGTACCTGTGACTGAAGAGGTAGGAGTGTCAGGGGTTTGGTCACCAGAGCCAATTTCATCTACTGGAGTCAAAATGGAACTTTGCTCTGTCTCATCAGTAATGGACGACACTGAGGACCTCTCTGTCTGATCTGTGAAAGCACTGTCATCGTCCTCAACTGGTGGTACTGTTGGCTTCTCAGTGCTAAACAACGAGGAAGCTGTAGGAGCTGTTGCATCTTTGCTGGACACCTCAGTCTCCGCAACTGAGCTCTCTTCATGTGTTGTTCCTAAAGTTGAACTTGCCTCTGGTGTTACTGATGCTTTGTCAGTCTGACTTGTGGTTACTGTCTCTTTTGTTTCAGGTGACACTGAGCTTGGTTTCTCAGTACTGTAAAGTGATGAAGCTGGAGTAACAGCAGTTTTTGAAGTATCACTTGTTTCAGTTTCACCTGATACTGCCAATGATGGAGACCCTGTCCTCAGCATTGAGGAGACAGTGGTTGCTGTGATGAGTGACTCTTCAGCGAGCACCTCAGTGCCATCTCCAGAACCCTCTCCTCTTGTGGTCATGAGGAATGATGCTGTTTCAGGACTCAAGGTTGCTCCACTGATGGAAGGAATGGACTCCACCATTGTAGACCTACTGCTGGTAACATCATCCTCAGTGTCTGTGACAACAGATATTATGGAGGCCAAACTTGGAGACACTGTTGTTGAGCTTGTCAGTGTCTCAACAGAGAATGAAGAAACTGATGGTTCTCCTGTAATCGATGGAACTTTTGTCTTATCTGTTTCAAGACTTTCTATCATTCCAGGTGACATTGGTGTTGGTGCTTCAGTACTGAATAGAGAGGATGTACCTGTGACCGAAGAGGTAGGAGTGTCAGGGGTTTGGTCACCAGAGCCAATTTCATCTACTGGAGTCAAAATGGAACTTTGCTCTGTCTCATCAGGAATGGACTCCACCATTGTAGATCTACTGCTGGTAACATCATCCTCAGTGTCTGTGACAACAGATATTATGGAGGCCAAACTTGGAGACACTGTTGTTGAGCTTGTCAGTGTCTCAACAGAAACCGGAGAAACTGATGGTTCTCCTGTAATCGATGGAACTTTTGTCTTATCTGTTTCAAGACTTTCTGTTATTCCAGGTGACATTGCTGTTGGTGCTTCAGTACTGAATAGAGAGGATGTACCTGTGACTGAAGAGGTAGGAGTGTCAGGGGTTTGGTCACCAGAGCCAATTTCATCTACTGGAGTCAAAATGGAACTTTCCTCTGTCTCATCAGTAATGGACGACACTGAGGACCTCTCTGTCTGATCTGTGACAGCACTGTCTTCTTCCTCAACTGGTGGTACTGTTGGCTTCTCAGTGCTAAACAACGAGGAAGCTGTAGGAGCTGTTGCATCTTTGCTGGACACCTCAGTCTCCGCAACTGAGCTCTCTTCATGTGTTGTTCCTAAAGTTGAACTTGCCTCTGGTGTTACTGATGCTTTGTCAGTCTGACTCGTGGTTACTGTCTCTTTTGTTTCAGGTGACACTGAGCTTGGTTTCTCAGTACTGTAAAGTGATGAAGCTGGAGTAACAGCTGTTTTTGAAGTATCACTTGTTTCAGTTTCACCTGATACTGCCACTGATGGAGACCCTGTCCTCAGCATTGAAGAGACAGTGGTTGCTGTGATGAGTGACTCTTCAGCGAGCACCTCAGTGCCATCTCCAGAACCCTCTCCTCTTGTGGTCATGAGGAATGATGCTGTTTCAGGACTCAAGGTTGCTCCACTGATGGAAGGAATGGACTCCACCATTGTAGACCTACTGCTGGTAACATCATCCTCAGTGTCTGTGACAACAGATATAGTGGAAGCCAAACTTGGAGACACTGTTGTTGAGCTTGTCAGTGTCTCAACAGAGATTGAAGAAACTGATGGTTCTCCTGTAATCGATGGAACTTTTGTCTTATCTGTTCCAAGACTTTCTGTCATTCCAGGTGACATTGCTGTTGGTGCTTCAGTACTGAATAGAGAGGATGTACCTGTGACTGAAGAGGTAGGAGTGTCAGGGGTTTGGTCACCAGAGCCAATGTCATCTACTGGAGTCAAAATGGAACCTTGATCTGTCTCATCAGTAATGGACGACACTGAGGAACTCTCTGTCTGATCTGTGACAGCACTGTCTTCTTCCTCAACTGGTGGTACTGTTGGCTTCTCAGTGCTAAACAATGAGGAAGCTGTAGGAGCTGTTGCATCTTTGCTGGACACCTCAGTCTCCGCAACTGAGCTCTCTTCATGTGTTGTTCCTAAAGTTGAACTTGCCTCTGGTGTTACTGATGCTTTGTCAGTCTGACTCGTGGTTACTGTCTCTTTTGTTTCAGGTGACACTGAGCTTGGTTTCTCAGTACTGTAAAGTGATGAAGCTGGAGTAACAGCAGTTTTTGAAGTATCACTTGTTTCAGTTTCACCTGATACTGCCACTGATGGAGACCCTGTACTCAGCATTGAAGAGACAGTAGTTGCTGTGATGAGTGACTCTTCAGCGAGCACCTCAGTGCCATCTCCAGAACCCTCTCCTCTTGTGGTCATGAGGAATGATGCTGTTTCAGGACTCAAGGTTGCTCCACTGATGGAAGGAATGGACTCCACCATTGTAGACCTACTGCTGGTAACATCATCCTCAGTGTCTGTGACAACAGATATAATGGAGGCCAAACTTGGAGACACTGTTGTTGAGCTTGTCAGTGTCTCAACAGAGATTGAAGAAACTGATGGTTCTCCTGTAATTGATGGAACTTTTGTCTTATCTGTTTCAAGACTTTCTGTTATTCCAGGTGACATTGCTGTTGGTGCTTCAGTACTAAAGAGAGAGGATGTACCTGTGACTGAAGAGGTAGGAGTGTCAGGGGTTTGGTCACCAGAGCCAATTTCATCTACTGGAGTCAAAATGGAACTTTGCTCTGTCTCATCAGTAATGGACGACACTGAGGACCTCTCTGTCTGATCTGTGAAAGCACTGTCATCTTCCTCAACTGGTGGTACTGTTGGCTTCTCAGTGCTAAACAACGAGGAAGCTGTAGGAGCTGTTGCATCTTTGCTGGACACCTCAGTCTCCGCAACTGAGCTCTCTTCATGTGTTGTTCCTAAAGTTGAACTTGCCTCTGGTGTTACTGATGCTTTGTCAGTCTGACTTGTGGTTACTGTCTCTTTTGTTTCAGGTGACACTGAGCTTGGTTTCTCAGTACTGTAAAGTGATGAAGCTGGAGTAACAGCAGTTTTTGAAGTATCACTTGTTTCAGTTTCACCTGATACTGCCAGTGATGGAGACCCTGTCCTCAGCATTGAGGAGACAGTGGTTGCTGTGATGAGTGACTCTTCAGCGAGCACCTCAGTGCCATCTCCAGAACCCTCTCCTCTTGTGGTCATGAGGAATGATGCTGTTTCAGGACTCAAGGTTGCTCCACTGATGGAAGGAATGGACTCCACCATTGTAGACCTACTGCTGGTAACATCATCCTCAGTGTCTGTGACAACAGATATTATGGAAGCCAAACTTGGAGACACTGTTGTTGAGCTTGTCAGTGTCTCAACAGAGATTGAAGAAACTGATGGTTCTCCTGTAATCGATGGAACTTTTGTCTTATCTGTTTCAAGACTTTCTGTCATTCCAGGTGACATTGCTGTTGGTGCTTCAGTACTGAATAGAGAGGATGTACCTGTGACTGAAGAGGTAGGAGTGTCAGGGGTTTGGTCACCAGAGCCAATGTCATCTACTGGAGTCAAAATGGAACCTTGATCTGTCTCATCAGTAATGGACGACACTGAGGACCTCTCTGTCTGATCTGTGACAGCACTGTCTTCTTCCTCAACTGGTGGTACTGTTGGCTTCTCAGTGCTAAACAACGAGGAAGCTGTAGGAGCTGTTGCATCTTTGCTGGACACCTCAGTCTCCGCAACTGAGCTCTCTTCATGTGTTGTTCCTAAAGTTGAACTTGCCTCTGGTGTTACTGATGCTTTGTCAGTCTGACTCGTGGTTACTGTCTCTTTTGTTTCAGGTGACACTGAGCTTGGTTTCTCAGTACTGTAAAGTGATGAAGCTGGAGTAACAGCTGTTTTTGAAGTATCACTTGTTTCAGTTTCACCTGATACTGCCAATGAAGGAGACCCTGTACTCAGCATTGAAGAGACAGTAGTTGCTGTGATGAGTGACTCTTCAACGAGCACCTCAGTTCCATCTCCAGAACCCTCTCCTTCTGTGGTCATGAGGAATGATGCTGTTTCAGGGCTCAAGGTTGCTCCACTGATGGAAGGAATGGACTCCACCATTGTAGATCTACTGCTGGTAACATCATCCTCAGTGTCTGTGACAACAGATATTATGGAGGCCAAACTTGGAGACACTGTTGTTGAGCTTGTCAGTGTCTCAACAGAGATTGAAGAAACTGATGGTTCTCCTGTAATCGATGGAACTTTTGTCTTATCTGTTTCAAGACTTTCTGTTATTCCAGGTGACATTGCTGTTGGTGCTTCAGTACTGAATAGAGAGGATGTACCTGTGACTGAAGAGGTAGGAGTGTCAGGGGTTTGGTCACCAGAGCCAATTTCATCTACTAGAGTCAAAATGGAACTTTCCTCTGTCTCATCAGTAATGGACGACACTGAGGACCTCTCTGTCTGATCTGTGACAGCACTGTCTTCTTCCTCAACTGGTGGTACTGTTGGCTTCTCAGTGCTAAACAACGAGGAAGCTGTAGGAGCTGTTGCATCTTTGCTGGACACCTCAGTCTCCGCAACTGAGCTCTCTTCATGTGTTGTTCCTAAAGTTGAACTTGCCTCTGGTGTTACTGATGCTTTGTCAGTCTGACTCGTGGTTACTGTCTCTTTTGTTTCAGGTGACACTGAGCTTGGTTTCTCAGTACTGTAAAGTGATGAAGCTGGAGTAACAGCAGTTTTTGAAGTATCACTTGTTTCAGTTTCACCTGATACTGCCACTGATGGAGACCCTGTCCTCAGCATTGAAGAGACAGTGGTTGCTGTGATGAGTGACTCTTCAACGAGCACCTCAGTGCCATCTCCAGAACCCTCTCCTCTTGTGGTCATGAGGAATGATGCTGTTTCAGGACTCAAGGTTGCTCCACTGATGGAAGGAATGGACTCCACCATTGTAGACCTACTGCTGGTAACATCATCCTCAGTGTCTGTGACAACAGATATTATGGAAGCCAAACTTGGAGACACTGTTGTTGAGCTTGTCAGTGTCTCAACAGAGATTGAAGAAACTGATGGTTCTCCTGTAATCGATGGAACTTTTGTCTTATCTGTTTCAAGACTTTCTGTCATTCCAGGTGACATTGCTGTTGGTGCTTCAGTACTGAATAGAGAGGATGTACCTGTGACTGAAGAGGTAGGAGTGTCAGGGGTTTGGTCACCAGAGCCAATGTCATCTACTGGAGTCAAAATGGAACCTTGATCTGTCTCATCAGTAATGGACGACACTGAGGACCTCTCTGTCTGATCTGTGACAGCACTGTCTTCTTCCTCAACTGGTGGTACTGTTGGCTTCTCAGTGCTAAACAACGAGGAAGCTGTAGGAGCTGTTGCATCTTTGCTGGACACCTCAGTCTCCGCAACTGAGCTCTCTTCATGTGTTGTTCCTAAAGTTGAACTTGCCTCTGGTGTTACTGATGCTTTGTCAGTCTGACTCGTGGTTACTGTCTCTTTTGTTTCAGGTGACACTGAGCTTGGTTTCTCAGTACTGTAAAGTGATGAAGCTGGAGTAACAGCTGTTTTTGAAGTATCACTTGTTTCAGTTTCACCTGATACTGCCAATGAAGGAGACCCTGTACTCAGCATTGAAGAGACAGTAGTTGCTGTGATGAGTGACTCTTCAACGAGCACCTCAGTTCCATCTCCAGAACCCTCTCCTTCTGTGGTCATGAGGAATGATGCTGTTTCAGGGCTCAAGGTTGCTCCACTGATGGAAGGAATGGACTCCACCATTGTAGACCTACTGCTGGTAACATCATCCTCAGTGTCTGTGACAACAGATATTATGGAAGCCAAACTTGGAGACACTGTTGTTGAGCTTGTCAGTGTCTCAACAGAGATTGAAGAAACTGATGGTTCTCCTGTAATCGATGGAACTTTTGTCTTATCTGTTTCAAGACTTTCTGTCATTCCAGGTGACATTGCTGTTGGTGCTTCAGTACTGAATAGAGAGGATGTACCTGTGACTGAAGAGGTAGGAGTGTCAGGGGTTTGGTCACCAGAGCCAATGTCATCTACTGGAGTCAAAATGGAACCTTGATCTGTCTCATCAGTAATGGACGACACTGAGGACCTCTCTGTCTGATCTGTGACAGCACTGTCTTCTTCCTCAACTGGTGGTACTGTTGGCTTCTCAGTGCTAAACAACGAGGAAGCTGTAGGAGCTGTTGCATCTTTGCTGGACACCTCAGTCTCCGCAACTGAGCTCTCTTCATGTGTTGTTCCTAAAGTTGAACTTGCCTCTGGTGTTACTGATGCTTTGTCAGTCTGACTCGTGGTTACTGTCTCTTTTGTTTCAGGTGACACTGAGCTTGGTTTCTCAGTACTGTAAAGTGATGAAGCTGGAGTAACAGCTGTTTTTGAAGTATCACTTGTTTCAGTTTCACCTGATACTGCCAATGAAGGAGACCCTGTACTCAGCATTGAAGAGACAGTAGTTGCTGTGATGAGTGACTCTTCAACGAGCACCTCAGTTCCATCTCCAGAACCCTCTCCTTCTGTGGTCATGAGGAATGATGCTGTTTCAGGGCTCAAGGTTGCTCCACTGATGGAAGGAATGGACTCCACCATTGTAGATCTACTGCTGGTAACATCATCCTCAGTGTCTGTGACAACAGATATTATGGAGGCCAAACTTGGAGACACTGTTGTTGAGCTTGTCAGTGTCTCAACAGAGATTGAAGAAACTGATGGTTCTCCTGTAATCGATGGAACTTTTGTCTTATCTGTTTCAAGACTTTCTGTTATTCCAGGTGACATTGCTGTTGGTGCTTCAGTACTGAAGAGAGAGGATGTACCTGTGACTGAAGAGGTAGGAGTGTCAGGGGTTTGGTCACCAGAGCCAATTTCATCTACTGGAGTCAAAATGGAACTTTGATCTGTCTCATCAGTAATGGACGACACTGAGGACCTCTCTGTCTGATCTGTGACAGCACTGTCTTCTTCCTCAACTGGTGGTACTGTTGGCTTCTCAGTGCTAAACAACGAGGAAGCTGTAGGAGCTGTTGCATCTTTGCTGGACACCTCAGTCTCCGCAACTGAGCTCTCTTCATGTGTTGTTCCTAAAGTTGAACTTGCCTCTGGTGTTACTGATGCTTTGTCAGTCTGACTCGTGGTTACTGTCTCTTTTGTTTCAGGTGACACTGAGCTTGGTTTCTCAGTACTGTAAAGTGATGAAGCTGGAGTAACAGCAGTTTTTGAAGTATCACTTGTTTCAGTTTCACCTGATACTGCCACTGATGGAGACCCTGTCCTCAGCATTGAAGAGACAGTGGTTGCTGTGATGAGTGACTCTTCAGCGAGCACCTCAGTGCCATCTCCAGAACCCTCTCCTCTTGTGGTCATGAGGAATGATGCTGTTTCAGGACTCAAGGTTGCTCCACTGATGGAAGGAATGGACTCCACCATTGTAGACCTACTGCTGGTAACATCATCCTCAGTGTCTGTGACAACAGATATTATGGAAGCCAAACTTGGAGACACTGTTGTTGAGCTTGTCAGTGTCTCAACAGAGATTGAAGAAACTGATGGTTCTCCTGTAATCGATGGAACTTTTGTCTTATCTGTTTCAAGACTTTCTGTCATTCCAGGTGACATTGCTGTTGGTGCTTCAGTACTGAATAGAGAGGATGTACCTGTGACTGAAGAGGTAGGAGTGTCAGGGGTTTGGTCACCAGAGCCAATTTCATCTACTGGAGTCAAAATGGAACCTTGATCTGTCTCATCAGTAATGGACGACACTGAGGAACTCTCTGTCTGATCTGTGACAGCACTGTCTTCTTCCTCAACTGGTGGTACTGTTGGCTTCTCAGTGCTAAACAATGAGGAAGCTGTAGGACCTGTTGCATCTTTGCTGGACACCTCAGTCTCCGCAACTGAGCTCTCTTCATGTGTTGTTCCTAAAGTTGAACTTGCCTCTGGTGTTACTGATGCTTTGTCAGTCTGACTCGTGGTTACTGTCTCTTTTGTTTCAGGTGACACTGAGCTTGGTTTCTCAGTACTGTAAAGTGATGAAGCTGGAGTAACAGCAGTTTTTGAAGTATCACTTGTTTCAGTTTCACCTGATACTGCCACTGATGGAGACCCTGTACTCAGCATTGAAGAGACAGTGGTTGCTGTGATGAGTGACTCTTCAGCGAGCACCTCAGTGCCATCTCCAGAACCCTCTCCTCTTGTGGTCATGAGGAATGATGCTGTTTCAGGACTCAAGGTTGCTCCACTGATGGAAGGAATGGACTCCACCATTGTAGACCTACTGCTGGTAACATCATCCTCAGTGTCTGTGACAACAGATATAATGGAGGCCAAACTTGGAGACACTGTTGTTGAGCTTGTCAGTGTCTCAACAGAGATTGAAGAAACTGATGGTTCTCCTGTAATTGATGGAACTTTTGTCTTATCTGTTTCAAGACTTTCTGTTATTCCAGGTGACATTGCTGTTGGTGCTTCAGTACTGAAGAGAGAGGATGTACCTGTGACTGAAGAGGTAGGAGTGTCAGGGGTTTGGTCACCAGAGCCAATTTCATCTACTGGAGTCAAAATGGAACTTTGCTCTGTCTCATCAGTAATGGACGACACTGAGGACCTCTCTGTCTGATCTGTGAAAGCACTGTCTTCTTCCTCAACTGGTGGTACTGTTGGCTTCTCAGTGCTAAACAACGAGGAAGCTGTAGGAGCTGTTGCATCTTTGCTGGACACCTCAGTCTCCGCAACTGAGCTCTCTTCATGTGTTGTTCCTAAAGTTGAACTTGCCTCTGGTGTTACTGATGCTTTGTCAGTCTGACTTGTGGTTACTGTCTCTTTTGTTTCAGGTGACACTGAGCTTGGTTTCTCAGTACTGTAAAGTGATGAAGCTGGAGTAACAGCAGTTTTTGAAGTATCACTTGTTTCAGTTTCACCTGATACTGCCACTGATGGAGACCCTGCACTCAGCATTGAGGAGACAGTGGTTGCTGTGATGAGTGACTCTTCAGCGAGCACCTCAGTGCCATCTCCAGAACCCTCTCCTCTTGTGGTCATGAGGAATGATGCTGTTTCAGGACTCAAGGTTGCTCCACTGATGGAAGGAATGGACTCCACCATTGTAGACCTACTGCTGGTAACATCATCCTCAGTGTCTGTGACAACAGATATTATGGAGGCCAAACTTGGAGACACTGTTGTTGAGCTTGTCAGTGTCTCAACAGAGATTGAAGAAACTGATGGTTCTCCTGTAATCGATGGAACTTTTGTCTTATCTGTTTCAAGACTTTCTGTTATTCCAGGTGACATTGCTGTTGGTGCTTCAGTACTGAATAGAGAGGATGTACCTGTGACCGAAGAGGTAGGAGTGTCAGGGGTTTGGTCACCAGAGCCAATTTCATCTACTGGAGTCAAAATGGAACTTTGCTCTGTCTCATCAGGAATGGACTCCACCATTGTAGATCTACTGCTGGTAACATCATCCTCAGTGTCTGTGACAACAGATATTATGGAGGCCAAACTTGGAGACACTGTTGTTGAGCTTGTCAGTGTCTCAACAGAAACCAGAGAAACTGATGGTTCTCCTGTAATCGATGGAACTTTTGTCTTATCTGTTTCAAGACTTTCTGTTATTCCAGGTGACATTGCTGTTGGTGCTTCAGTACTGAATAGAGAGGATGTACCTGTGACTGAAGAGGTAGGAGTGTCAGGGGTTTGGTCACCAGAGCCAATTTCATCTACTGGAGTCAAAATGGAACTTTGCTCTGTCTCATCAGTAATGGACGACACTGAGGACCTCTCTGTCTGATCTGTGACAGCACTGTCTTCTTCCTCAACTGGTGGTACTGTTGGCTTCTCAGTGCTAAACAACGAGGAAGCTGTAGGAGCTGTTGCATCTTTGCTGGACACCTCAGTCTCCGCAACTGAGCTCTCTTCATGTGTTGTTCCTAAAGTTGAACTTGCCTCTGGTGTTACTGATGCTTTGTCAGTCTGACTTGTGGTTACTGTCTCTTTTGTTTCAGGTGACACTGAGCTTGGTTTCTCAGTACTGTAAAGTGATGAAGCTGGAGTAACAGCAGTTTTTGAAGTATCACTTGTTTCAGTTTCACCTGATACTGCCAATGATGGAGACCCTGTCCTCAGCATTGAGGAGACAGTGGTTGCGGTGATGAGTGACTCTTCAGCGAGCACCTCAGTGCCATCTCCAGAACCCTCTCCTCTTGTGGTCATGAGGAATGATGCTGTTTCAGGACTCAAGGTTGCTCCACTGATGGAAGGAATGGACTCCACCATTGTAGACCTACTGCTGGTAACATCATCCTCAGTGTCTGTGACAACAGATATAATGGAGGCCAAACTTGGAGACACTGTTGTTGAGCTTGTCAGTGTCTCAACAGAGATTGAAGAAACTGATGGTTCTCCTGTAATTGATGGAACTTTTGTCTTATCTGTTTCAAGACTTTCTGTTATTCCAGGTGACATTGCTGTTGGTGCTTCAGTACTGAAGAGAGAGGATGTACCTGTGACTGAAGAGGTAGGAGTGTCAGGGGTTTGGTCACCAGAGCCAATTTCATCTACTGGAGTCAAAATGGAACTTTGATCTGTCTCATCAGTAATGGACGACACTGAGGACCTCTCTGTCTGATCTGTGAAAGCACTGTCATCTTCCTCAACTGGTGGTACTGTTGGCTTCTCAGTGCTAAACAACGAGGAAGCTGTAGGAGCTGTTGCATCTTTGCTGGACACCTCAGTCTCCGTAACTGAGCTTTCTTCATGTGTTGCTCCTAGAGTTGAACTTGCCTCTGGAGTTACTGATGCTTTGTCAGTCTGACTTGTGGTCACTGTCTCTTTTGTTTCAGGTGACACTGAGCTTGGTTTCTCAGTACTGTAAAGTGATGAAGCTGGAGTAACAGCAGTTTTTGAAGTATCACTTGTTTCAGTTTCACCTGATACTGCCACTGATGGAGACCCTGCACTCAGCATTGAGGAGACAGTGGTTGCTGTGATGAGTGACTCTTCAGCGAGCACCTCAGTGCCATCTCCAGAACCCTCTCCTCTTGTGGTCATGAGGAATGATGCTGTTTCAGGACTCAAGGTTGCTCCACTGATGGAAGGAATGGACTCCACCATTGTAGACCTACTGCTGGTAACATCATCCTCAGTGTCTGTGACAACAGATATTATGGAGGCCAAACTTGGAGACACTGTTGTTGAGCTTGTCAGTGTCTCAACAGAGATTGAAGAAACTGATGGTTCTCCTGTAATCGATGGAACTTTTGTCTTATCTGTTTCAAGACTTTCTGTCATTCCAGGTGACATTGCTGTTGATGCTTCAGTACTAAAGAGAGAGGATGTACCTGTGACTGAAGATGTAGGAGTGTCAGGGGTTTGGTCACCAGAGCCAATTTCATCTACTGGAGTCGAAATGGAACTTTCCTCTGTCTCATCAGTGATCGACGACACTGAGGACCTCTCTGTCTGATCTGTGACAGCACTGTCTTCTTCCTCAACTGGTGGTACTGTTGGCTTCTCAGTGCTAAACAACGAGGAAGCTGTAGGAGCTGTTGCATCTTTGCTGGACACCTCAGTCTGCTCACTTGTTGCTAAAGTTGAACTTGCCTCTGGTGTTACTGATGCTTTGTCAGTCTGACTCGTGGTTACTGTCTCTTTTGTTTCTGGTGACACTGAGCTTGGTTTCTCAGTACTGTAAAGTGATGAAGCTGGAGTAACAGCAGTTTTTGAAGTATCACTTGTTTCAGTTTCACCTGATACTGCCAATGAAGGAGACCCTGTACTCAGCATTGAAGAGACAGTAGTTGCTGTGATGAGTGACTCTTCAACGAGCACCTCAGTTCCATCTCCAGAACCCTCTCCTTCTGTGGTCATGAGGAATGATGCTGTTTCAGGGCTCAAGGTTGCTCCACTGATGGAAGGAATGGACTCCACCATTGTAGATCTACTGCTGGTAACATCATCCTCAGTGTCTGTGACAACAGATATTATGGAGGCCAAACTTGGAGACACTGTTGTTGAGCTTGTCAGTGTCTCAACAGAGATTGAAGAAACTGATGGTTCTCCTGTAATCGATGGAACTTTTGTCTTATCTGTTTCAAGACTTTCTGTTATTCCAGGTGACATTGCTGTTGGTGCTTCAGTACTGAATAGAGAGGATGTACCTGTGACTGAAGAGGTAGGAGTGTCAGGGGTTTGGTCACCAGAGCCAATTTCATCTACTGGAGTCAAAATGGAACTTTCCTCTGTCTCATCAGTAATGGACGACACTGAGGACCTCTCTGTCTGATCTGTGACAGCACTGTCTTCTTCCTCAACTGGTGGTACTGTTGGCTTCTCAGTGCTAAACAACGAGGAAGCTGTAGGAGCTGTTGCATCTTTGCTGGACACCTCAGTCTCCGCAACTGAGCTCTCTTCATGTGTTGTTCCTAAAGTTGAACTTGCCTCTGGTGTTACTGATGCTTTGTCAGTCTGACTCGTGGTTACTGTCTCTTTTGTTTCAGGTGACACTGAGCTTGGTTTCTCAGTACTGTAAAGTGATGAAGCTGGAGTAACAGCAGTTTTTGAAGTATCACTTGTTTCAGTTTCACCTGATACTGCCACTGATGGAGACCCTGTACTCAGCATTGAAGAGACAGTGGTTGCTGTGATGAGTGACTCTTCAGCGAGCACCTCAGTGCCATCTCCAGAACCCTCTCCTCTTGTGGTCATGAGGAATGATGCTGTTTCAGGACTCAAGGTTGCTCCACTGATGGAAGGAATGGACTCCACCATTGTAGACCTACTGCTGGTAACATCATCCTCAGTGTCTGTGACAACAGATATAATGGAGGCCAAACTTGGAGACACTGTTGTTGAGCTTGTCAGTGTCTCAACAGAGATTGAAGAAACTGATGGTTCTCCTGTAATTGATGGAACTTTTGTCTTATCTGTTTCAAGACTTTCTGTCATTCCAGGTGACATTGCTGTTGGTGCTTCAGTACTAAAGAGAGAGGATGTACCTGTGACTGAAGAGGTAGGAGTGTCAGGGGTTTGGTCACCAGAGCCAATTTCATCTACTGGAGTCGAAATGGAACTTTGCTCTGTCTCATCAGTGATCGACGACACTGAGGACCTCTCTGTCTGATCTGTGACAGCACTGTCTTCTTCCTCAACTGGTGGTACTGTTGGCTTCTCAGTGCTAAACAACGAGGAAGCTGTAGGAGCTGTTGCATCTTTGCTGGACACCTCAGTCTGCTCACTTGTTGCTAAAGTTGAACTTGCCTCTGGTGTTACTGATGCTTTGTCAGTCTGACTCGTGGTTACTGTCTCTTTTGTTTCAGGTGACACTGAGCTTGGTTTCTCAGTACTGTAAAGTGATGAAGCTGGAGTAACAGCAGTTTTTGAAGTATCACTTGTTTCAGTTTCACCTGATACTGCCACTGATGGAGACCCTGTCCTCAGCATTGAAGAGACAGTGGTTGCTGTGATGAGTGACTCTTCAGCGAGCACCTCAGTGCCATCTCCAGAACCCTCTCCTCTTGTGGTCATGAGGAATGATGCTGTTTCAGGACTCAAGGTTGCTCCACTGATGGAAGGAATGGACTCCACCATTGTAGACCTACTGCTGGTAACATCATCCTCAGTGTCTGTGACAACAGATATTATGGAAGCCAAACTTGGAGACACTGTTGTTGAGCTTGTCAGTGTCTCAACAGAGATTGAAGAAACTGATGGTTCTCCTGTAATCGATGGAACTTTTGTCTTATCTGTTTCAAGACTTTCTGTCATTCCAGGTGACATTGCTGTTGGTGCTTCAGTACTGAATAGAGAGGATGTACCTGTGACTGAAGAGGTAGGAGTGTCAGGGGTTTGGTCACCAGAGCCAATGTCATCTACTGGAGTCAAAATGGAACCTTGATCTGTCTCATCAGTAATGGACGACACTGAGGACCTCTCTGTCTGATCTGTGACAGCACTGTCTTCTTCCTCAACTGGTGGTACTGTTGGCTTCTCAGTGCTAAACAACGAGGAAGCTGTAGGAGCTGTTGCATCTTTGCTGGACACCTCAGTCTCCGCAACTGAGCTCTCTTCATGTGTTGTTCCTAAAGTTGAACTTGCCTCTGGTGTTACTGATGCTTTGTCAGTCTGACTCGTGGTTACTGTCTCTTTTGTTTCAGGTGACACTGAGCTTGGTTTCTCAGTACTGTAAAGTGATGAAGCTGGAGTAACAGCTGTTTTTGAAGTATCACTTGTTTCAGTTTCACCTGATACTGCCAATGAAGGAGACCCTGTACTCAGCATTGAAGAGACAGTAGTTGCTGTGATGAGTGACTCTTGAACGAGCACCTCAGTTCCATCTCCAGAACCCTCTCCTTCTGTGGTCATGAGGAATGATGCTGTTTCAGGGCTCAAGGTTGCTCCACTGATGGAAGGAATGGACTCCACCATTGTAGATCTACTGCTGGTAACATCATCCTCAGTGTCTGTGACAACAGATATTATGGAGGCCAAACTTGGAGACACTGTTGTTGAGCTTGTCAGTGTCTCAACAGAGATTGAAGAAACTGATGGTTCTCCTGTAATCGATGGAACTTTTGTCTTATCTGTTTCAAGACTTTCTGTTATTCCAGGTGACATTGCTGTTGGTGCTTCAGTACTGAAGAGAGAGGATGTACCTGTGACTGAAGAGGTAGGAGTGTCAGGGGTTTGGTCACCAGAGCCAATTTCATCTACTGGAGTCAAAATGGAACTTTGATCTGTCTCATCAGTAATGGACGACACTGAGGACCTCTCTGTCTGATCTGTGACAGCACTGTCTTCTTCCTCAACTGGTGGTACTGTTGGCTTCTCAGTGCTAAACAACGAGGAAGCTGTAGGAGCTGTTGCATCTTTGCTGGACACCTCAGTCTCCGCAACTGAGCTCTCTTCATGTGTTGTTCCTAAAGTTGAACTTGCCTCTGGTGTTACTGATGCTTTGTCAGTCTGACTCGTGGTTACTGTCTCTTTTGTTTCAGGTGACACTGAGCTTGGTTTCTCAGTACTGTAAAGTGATGAAGCTGGAGTAACAGCAGTTTTTGAAGTATCACTTGTTTCAGTTTCACCTGATACTGCCACTGATGGAGACCCTGTACTCAGCATTGAAGAGACAGTAGTTGCTGTGATGAGTGACTCTTGAACGAGCACCTCAGTTCCATCTCCAGAACCCTCTCCTTCTGTGGTCATGAGGAATGATGCTGTTTCAGGGCTCAAGGTTGCTCCACTGATGGAAGGAATGGACTCCACCATTGTAGATCTACTGCTGGTAACATCATCCTCAGTGTCTGTGACAACAGATATTATGGAGGCCAAACTTGGAGACACTGTTGTTGAGCTTGTCAGTGTCTCAACAGAGATTGAAGAAACTGATGGTTCTCCTGTAATCGATGGAACTTTTGTCTTATCTGTTTCAAGACTTTCTGTTATTCCAGGTGACATTGCTGTTGGTGCTTCAGTTCTGAAGAGAGAGGATGTACCTGTGACTGAAGAGGTAGGAGTGTCAGGGGTTTGGTCACCAGAGCCAATTTCATCTACTGGAGTCAAAATGGAACTTTGATCTGTCTCATCAGTAATGGACGACACTGAGGACCTCTCTGTCTGATCTGTGACAGCACTGTCTTCTTCCTCAACTGGTGGTACTGTTGGCTTCTCAGTGCTAAACAACGAGGAAGCTGTAGGAGCTGTTGCATCTTTGCTGGACACCTCAGTCTGCTCACTTGTTGCTAAAGTTGAACTTGCCTCTGGTGTTACTGATGCTTTGTCAGTCTGACTCGTGGTTACTGTCTCTTTTGTTTCAGGTGACACTGAGCTTGGTTTCTCAGTACTGTAAAGTGATGAAGCTGGAGTAACAGCAGTTTTTGAAGTATCACTTGTTTCAGTTTCACCTGATACTGCCACTGATGGAGACCCTGTACTCAGCATTGAAGAGACAGTGGTTGCTGTGATGAGTGACTCTTCAGCGAGCACCTCAGTGCCATCTCCAGAACCCTCTCCTCTTGTGGTCATGAGGAATGATGCTGTTTCAGGACTCAAGGTTGCTCCACTGATGGAAGGAATGGACTCCACCATTGTAGACCTACTGCTGGTAACATCATCCTCAGTGTCTGTGGCAACAGATATAATGGAGGCCAAACTTGGAGACACTGTTGTTGAGCTTGTCAGTGTCTCAACAGAGATTGAAGAAACTGATGGTTCTCCTGTAATTGATGGAACTTTTGTCTTATCTGTTTCAAGACTTTCTGTTATTCCAGGTGACATTGCTGTTGGTGCTTCAGTACTGAAGAGAGAGGATGTACCTGTGACTGAAGAGGTAGGAGTGTCAGGGGTTTGGTCACCAGAGCCAATGTCATCTACTGGAGTCAAAATGGAACCTTGCTCTGTCTCATCAGTAATGGACGACACTGAGGACCTCTCTCTCTGATCTGTGACAGTCCTGTCTTCTTCCTCAACTGGTGGTACTGTTGGCTTCTCAGTGCTAAACAACGAGGAAGCTGTAGGAGCTGTTGCATCTTTGCTGGACACCTCAGTCATATCACTTTGTGTTGAGTACTGACTGAAATATTCAGTGAATGAGGCCATTGTCGTCTTAATCATTTCAATGGCACTGTGGAAGGGGGATGTAGTGGTTGCAATCGATTCATGAAAGGGAGGAGTTGTTGTCTCATCATGTTTCCCCTCCTCATACAAAGTTGTTGTTGTTGATGATTTTGCCAACTCATCAATGTCAGGAACAGATATTTTATCTTTCCCTGCTGTTTCTGATGTTATGTCACTGTCCAATGGGGCCTGAACTGTTGTATGTGTGGCGCTTGATGTTAAAGTCCCTCCAGAAATATGTGATGGTTGGGCAGTTGTAAATATGTTCACGGTCGGAAGCCCGGAACCTTCCTCGTCGGGTGTAGGCATTGCATCAGACACAACTTTCTCAGAAGGAGAGACAGAAGAGATTTGGCTGGTTGTGATCCCTCCCAGACTTGTGACTGTATCCTCTGAAGTTTCAGCCAGGGTGGGTGCAAGGGATGCTGAAGAGTCAAGACTGCTTACCTCAATAACTGGTGTTATCTCAGTCGTCATTATCTGTTCATGAGAAGGTGAACTGCTTGATACTGAAGGAGCAGTTGTGCTCAAAGCTAATTCGTTGGGGGTTTGGGTCCCGTTGCCTTCTTCAACTCCTTGAGTGGAGGTTTGAGAGTCAGTGCTTCCAGATATAGGTGTTTTCTCACTGGCGTCATCAGATGATATCGTTGATCCAGGCAAAAAAGATGCTGTTTCAGGGCGCAAGGTTGCTCCACTGATGAAGGGAATAGACTCCACCATTGTAGACCTACTGCTGGTAACATCATCCTCAGCGTCTGTGACAACAGATATAACGGAGGCCAAACTTGGAGACACTGTTGTTGAGCTTGTCAGTGTCTCAACAGAAATCGGAGAAACTGATGGTTCTCTTGTTGTCAATGGAACTTTTGTCTTATCTGTTTCAAGACTTTCTGTCATTCCAGGTGACATTGCTGTTGGTGCTTCAGGACTAAAGAGAGAGGATGTACCTGTGAAAGAAGAGGTAGGAGTGTCAGGGGTTTGGTCACCAGAGCCAATTTCATCTACTTGAGTCAAAATGGAACTTTGATCTGTCTCATCAGTAATGGACGACACTGAGGACCTCTCTGTCTGATCTGTGACAGTACTGTCTTCTTCCTCAACTGGTGGTACTGTTGGCTTCTCAGTGCTAAACAACGAGGAAGCTGTAGGAGCTGTTGCATCTTTGCTGGACACCTCAGTCTCCGCAACTGAGCTCTCTTCATGTGTTGTTCCTAGAGTTGAACTTGCCTCTGGTGTTACTGATGCTTTGTCAGTCTGACTCGTGGTTACTGTCTCTTTTGTTTCAGGTGACACTGAGCTTGGTTTCTCAGTACTGTAAAGTGATGAAGCTGGAGTAACAGCAGTTTTTGAAGTATCACTTGTTTCAGTTTCACCTGATACTGCAAATGTTGGTGACGCTGTACTTAGCATTGAGGAGACAGTGGTAGCTGTGATGAGTGACTCTTCAGTGAGCACCTCAGTGCCATCTCCAGAACCCTCTCCTTCTGTGGTCATGAGGAATGATGCTGTTTCAGGGCTCAAGGTTGCTCCACTGATGGAAGGAATTGACTCCACCATTGTAGACCTACTGCTGGTGACATCATCCTCAGTGTCTGTGACAACAGATATAGTGGAGGCCAAACGTGGAGACACTGTTGTTGAGCTTGTCAGTGTCTCAACAGAAATCGGAGAAACTGATGGTTCTCCTGTAATCGATGGAACTTTTGTCTTATCTGTTTCAAGACTTCCTGTCATTCCAGGTGACATTGCTGTTGGTGCTTCAGTACTGAAGAGAGAGGATGTACCTGTAACTGAAAAGGTAGGAGTGTCAGGGGTTTGGTCACCAGAGCCAATTTCATCTACTGGAGTCAAAATGGAACTTTGATCTGTCTCATCAGTAATGGATGACACTGAGGACCTCTCTGTCTGATCTGTGACAGTCCTGTCTTCTTCCTCAACTGGTGGTACTGTTGGCTTCTCAGTGCTAAACAACAAGGAAGCTGTAGGAGCTGTTGCATCTTTGCTGGACACCTCAGTCTGCTCACTTGTTGCTAAAGTTGAACTTGCCTCTGGTGTTACTGATGCTTTGTCAGTCTGACTCGTGGTTACTGTCTCTTTTGTTTCAGGTGACACTGAGCTTGGTTTCTCAGTACTGTAAAGTGATGAAGCTGGAGTAACAGCCGTTTTTGAAGTATCACTTGTTTCAGTTTCACCTGATACTGCAAATGTTGGTGACGCTGTACTTAGCATTGAGGAGACAGTGGTTGCTGTGATGAGTGACTCTTCAGTGAGCACCTCAGTGCCATCTCCAGAACCCTCTCCTTCTGTGGTCATGAGGAATGATGCTGTTTCAGGGCTCAAGGTTGCTCCACTGATGGAAGGAATGGACTCCACCATTGTAGACCTACTGCTGGTGACATCATCCTCAGTGTCTGTGACAACAGATATAGTGGAGGCCAAACGTGGAGACACTGTTGTTGAGCTTGTCAGTGTCTCAACAGAAATCGGAGAAACTGATGGTTCTCCTGTAATCGATGGAACTTTTGTCTTATCTGTTTCAAGACTTTCTGTCATTCCAGGTGACATTGCTGTTGGTGCTTCAGTACTGAAGAGAGAGGATGTACCTGTGACTGAAGAGGTAGGAGAGTCAGGTGTTTGGTCACCAGAGCCAATGTCATCTACTGGAGTCAAAATGGAACTTTGCTCTGTCTCATCAGTAATGGACGACACTGAGGACCTCTCTCTCTGATCTGTGACAGTCCTGTCTTCTTCCTCAACTGGTGGTACTGTTGGCTTCTCAGTGCTAAACAACGAGGAAGCTGTAGGAGCTGTTGCATCTTTGCTGGACACCTCAGTCTGCTCACTTGTTGCTAAAGTTGAACTTGCCTCTGGTGTTACTGATGCTTTGTCAGTCTGACTCGTGGTTACTGTCTCTTTTGTTTCAGGTGACACTGAGCTTGGTTTCTCAGTACTGTAAAGTGATGAAGCCGGTGTAACAGCTGTTTTTGAAGTATCACTTGTTTCAGTTTCACCTGATACTGCCAATGATGGAGACCCTGTAATCAATATTGAAGGGACAGTAGTTGCTGTGATGAGTGACTCTTCAGTGAGCACCTCAGTGCCATCTCCAGAACCCTCTCCTTCTGTGGTCATGAGGAATGATGCTGTTTCAGGACTCAAGGTTGCTCCACTGATGGAAGGAATGGACTCCACCATTGTAGACCTACTGCTGGTGACATCATCCTCAGTGTCTGTGACAACAGATATAGTGGAGGCCAAACGTGGAGACACTGTTGTTGAGCTTGTCAGTGTCTCAACAGAAATCGGAGAAACTGATGGTTCTCCTGTAATCGATGGAACTTTTGTCTTATCTGTTTCAAGACTTTCTGTTATTCCAGGTGACATTGCTGTTGGTGCTTCAGTACTGAAGAGAGAGGATGTACCTGTGACTGAAAAGGTAGGAGTGTCAGGGGTTTGGTCACCAGAGCCAATTTCATCTACTGGAGTCAAAATGGAACTTTGCTCTGTCTCATCAGTAATGGATGACACTGAGGACCTCTCTGTCTGATCTGTGACAGTACTGTCTTCTTCCTCAACTGGTGGTACTGTTGGCTTCTCAGTGCTAAACAACGAGGAAGCTGTAGGAGCTGTTGCATCTTTGCTGGACACCTCAGTCTGCTCACTTGTTGCTAAAGTTGAACTTGCCTCTGGTGTTACTGATGCTTTGTCAGTCTGACTCGTGGTTACTGTCTCTTTTGTTTCAGGTGACACTGAGCTTGGTTTCTCAGTACTGTAAAGTGATGAAGCTGGAGTAACAGCAGTTTTTGAAGTATCACTTGTTTCAGTTTCACCTGATACTGCAAATGTTGGTGACGCTGTACTTAGCATTGAGGAGACAGTGGTAGCTGTGATGAGTGACTCTTCAGTGAGCACCTCAGTGCCATCTCCAGAACCCTCTCCTTCTGTGGTCATGAGGAATGATGCTGTTTCAGGGCTCAAGGTTGCTCCACTGATGGAAGGAATGGACTCCACCATTGTAGACCTACTGCTGGTAACATCATCCTCAGTGTCTGTGACAACAGATATAGTGGAGACCAAACGTGGAGACACTGTTGTTGAGCTTGTCAGTGTCTCAACAGAAATCGGAGAAACTGATGGTTCTCCTGTAATCGATGGAACTTTTGTCTTATCTGTTTCAAGACTTTCTGTCATTCCAGGTGACATTGCTGTTGGTGCTTCAGTTCTGAAGAGAGAGGCTGTACCTGTGACTGAAGAGGTTGGAGTGTCAGGGGTTTGGTCACCAGAGCCAATTTCATCTACTGGAGTCAAAATGGAACCTTGATCTGTCTCATCAGTAATGGACGACACTGAGGAACTCTCTGTCTGATCTGTGACAGTTGTGTCTTCTTCCTCAACTGGTGGTACTGTTGGCTTCTCAGTGCTAAACAACGAGGAAGCTGTAGGAGCTGTTGCATCTCTACTGGTCAACTTGGTCTCCACACCTGAGCTCTCTTCATGTGTTGTTGCTAAAGTTGAACTTGCCTCTGGTGTTACTGATGCTTTGTCAGTCTGACTCGTGGTTACTGTCTCTTTTGTTTCAGGTGACACTGAGCTTGGTTTCTCAGTACTGTAAAGTGATGAAGCTGGAGTAACAGCTGTTTTTGAAGTATCACTTGTTTCAGTTTCACCTGATACTGCCACTGATGTTGACTTCGTACTTAGCATTGAGGAGACAGTGGTTGCTGTGATGAATGACTCTTCAGTGAGCACCTCAATGCCATCTCCGGAACCCTCTCCTTCTGTGGTCATGAGGAATGATGCTGTTTCAGGACTCAAGGTTGCTCCACTGATGGAAGGAATGGACTCCACCATTGTAGATCTACTGCTGGTGACATCATCCTCAGTGTCTGTGACAACAGATATAATGGAGGCCAAACTTGGAGACACTGTTGTTGAGGTTGTCAGTGTCTCAACAGAAATTGGAGAAACTGATGGTTCTCCTGTAATCGATGGAACTTTTGTCCTATCTGTTTCAAGACTTTCTGTCATTCCAGGTGACATTGCTGTTGGTGCTTCAGTACTGAATAGAGAGGATGTACCTGTGACTGGAGAGGTAGGAGTGTCAGGGGTTTGGTCACCAGAGCCAATTTCATCTAGTGGAGTCAAAATGGAACTTTGCTCTGTCTTATAGGTAACAGATGACACTGACGACCTCTCTGTTTGATCTGTGACAGTACTGTCTTCCTCCTCAACTGGCGGTACTGTTGGCTTCTCAGTGCTAAACAACGAGGAAGCTGTCAGAGCTGTTGCATCTTTGCTGGACACCTCAGTCTCCTCATGCTTTGCTAAAGTTGAACTTGCCTCTGGTGTTACTGATGCTTTGTCAGTCTGACTTGTGGTTATTGTCTCTTTTGTTTCAGGTGACACTGAGCTTGGTTTCTCAGTACTGTAAAGTGATGAAGCTGGAGTAACAGCCGTTTTTGAAGAATCACTTGTTTCAGTTTCACCTGATACTGCCACTGATGGTGACGCTGTACTTAGCATTGAAGAGACAGTGGTTGCTGTGATGAGTGACTCTTCAGCGAGCACCTCAGTGCCATCTCCAGAACCCTCTCCTTCTGTGGTCATGAGGAATGACGCTGTTTCAGGGCTTAAGGTTGCTCCACTGATGGAAGGAATGGACTCCACCATTGTAGACCTACTGCTGGTGACATCATCCTCAGTGTCTGTGACAACAGATATAGTGGAGGCCAAACGTGGAGACACTGTTGTTGAGCTTGTCAGTGTCTCAACAGAAATCGGAGAAACTGATGGTTCTCCTGTAATCGATGGAACTTTTGTCTTATCTGTTTCAAGACTTTCTGTTATTCCAGGTGACATTGCTGTTGGTGCTTCAGTACTGAAGAGAGAGGATGTACCTGTGATTGAAAAGGTAGGAGTGTCAGGTGTTTGGTCACCAGAGGCAATTTCATCTACTGGAGTCAAAATGGAACTTTGCTCTGTCTCATCAGTAATGGACGACACTGAGGACCTCTCTGTCTGATCTGTGACAGTCCTGTCTTCTTCCTCAACTGGTGGTACTGTTGGCTTCGCAGTGCTAAACAACGAGGAAGCTGTAGGAGCTGTTGCATCTTTGCTGGACACCTCAGTCTCCTCACCTGAGCTCTGTGTTGTTGCTAAAGTTGAACTTGCCTCTGGTGTTACTGATGCTTTGTCAGTCTGAGTTGTGGTTACCGTCTGTTTCGTTTTAGTTGACACTGAGCTTGGTTTCACAGTAATGTAGATTAATGTAGGAGGTGTAACAGTTGTTTTTGAAGTATCACTTGTTGCAGTTTCATGTGATGCTGGAAATGATGTTGAATCAGTCCTCAACATTGAAGAAACAGTAGAAGTTGTGATTATCGATTCTGTTTCTAAACTTTCTGTGGTCCCGGGTGATATAACTGTTTTTTGTGTCTCAGTCTTGGATAAAGAAGATGTTTCTGGAGCAAAAGATGTCTGAGCAGACATATCTGGGATTGAGGAAGCTGCAGATGTTAAAAATTCTTTACTTGATATTTCAGTTGTCTGTTTGCCTGAGCTTTCTTCAAACGCAGAAGTTGGTATTAAGAATGTCTTCATTGCACCAGTAGGAGCAGATGTAGTACTTAATGTGATCTGGGATTCTGACAGTTTTACCATTGTTTCTGTAATTCCACTCTTTGATGTTTCAGGTAATTTTGTCTGGCTGTCAGAACTCACCTCATCTGTGGTTGTGAAAATGGAGCTAAACTCAGACACCACTAATATCTGGTCAGTTGTTGTGATTTCTGACATTTCTTGTGATACTAATGTTGGTATCTCAGTGCTGAAAGCAGAAGGAGCTATCGTGCCAGCTGTGGTTGAACCATAAGCTGTTTCATGTTTTGTTGTTCCTATAACTGATTTCTCTGTGCTGAGCATGGTAGCTGCTGTACTCGCTTCTGTTGGTGCTGTGCCAGAAGATTGGTCATCTGTAATTTGACCAACAGTGCTAGGATGTGATGAACCCATCTTCGTAATGCCACTTACTGAGGTCACTGTTTGAGTTTGTATCTGTTTTGTGTCTTCAGTTATGCTTGAGATTGCAGCAGGTGAGAAAGTTTGATTTTGTGTGTCTTCATCTGTGACACCAGTGGCAGTCTCCTCAGGTAATTCAGTCATTAGTGATGTACTTTGTGTTGAGTACTGACTGAAATATTCAGTGAATGAGGCCATTGTTGTCTTGATCATTTCAATAGCACTATATAAGGGGGGGGCAGTGGTTGCAGTGAATTCATCAGAGGGGGGAGTTGTTGTCTCACCTTGTTTCCACTCCTCATCCATAGTGGTGGGTGTTTTATCTGTGCTTGCTGTTTCTACTGTTTGTGATGGTATTCCACTCTCCCATGTAGAACTCAAACTTGAAGATGATGTTGCAGTCCCTGCAGAGGTATGTGATGTTGGGCCAGTTGTAAACATGTTTACTGTTTGAACTCCTGAACCTTCCTCCTCTGGTGTAGACATTGCATCAGTCGCAACTTTCTCAGTAGGTGAGACGGACAGCATTTTGCTGGCTGTACTCCCTTCCTGACTTGTGACTGTATCCTCTGAAGTTTCAGCCAGGGTGGGTGCTAGAGATGCTGATGATTCAGTGCTGCCTACATCTATAGCTGGTGTTATCTCAGTCTTGGCTGTCTGTTCAGGAGAGGCTGAACTACTTGATACTGAAGGAGCCGTTGTGCTGAAGGCAAATTCTTTTGGGGTTTGGGTCTCTTTCCCTCCCTCCACATCTTGAGTGGAGCTCTGTGAGTCACTCGTTGTTGATGTTGGTGTTTTCCCATCAGCGTCATCAGAGGAGGGAGTGTACACAGTCTGTAACGTAGACTGAGTGCTGTCTTCGGCAGCTGGAGTGGCAGATGTGCTCTTTGTGTCCTCTGTGGTTTCAGCTGTATCTCTGCCTGTGTAAAGCTCGGTTGAAGAAGTAACAGGGGTTTGGTCCATAGCCCTTTCTGTCTGAGTCACTTCTGAGTCACCTTTAGCATACGTGGGAGTCCTCCCTAACTCTCCTACCTCTTCTTGCTCAGATGTGGTGATGACAGAGGTGGTTTCCTTATCAGCTTTTGTAGTCTGGGTTTCTCCTGTTGCTTTGGTGATCTGTGGCTCAGCTGGAGTCACTGAAGGAACAAAGTCAGCAGAGGTAGCTCTGACATCGCTTATACCCTCTGTGGCATCTGTGGCAGCTGGGCCAGCTACAGTTTTTTGTGTGGTTTTCGATTCCTCCGCTCTTGAGGCTGGTACAGAGGTTGTGTCTTTCTGTGTGGGGCCTTTTGTGGTCAGCCCATCTTCCTCAAGGAGTATGTGAGGAGATGTTGATTCAACTAGTGGGATTATATCAGGGTCATACTCATCAACATCTGGGACCTCTGTAGAGGTCAGTATTGCTGTTGTTTCTTTTGTAGACTCTGTAGACTCAGTGTAGCTATCAACAGGGACATCAGTCCAACTATAATCAAACACTGTGGTTATTTCATCGCTCGTTCCCAGAGCTGTCACATTTGTCAGAATCTGGGTACCTTTGACCTCTTTTTCGTCTGGGCTCTGTGGCTCCAGTGTGATCTCATGTTTGCCATTTACAAAGCTAACAGCTGGAGTGATGGTTACCGCAGCTTGGGAGGAAAGGTCTGGGTCTCCACTCTGCAGGATGGGCTCCCCATCAGCTATGGAAGGGCTGGGATGGTCAGGCACAACTGGTATGGCAGGAGTCTGAGAGACTTGTGGCTGTAGAGTCAGGTCAACTGCAAAGAAAATAAATGAAAATATGGGCAGATTATGATTACAAAGCAACTGAAGGTGAAGTTTTTGAATAAAAATAAATATATAAAAAACAGCCTTTTATTTCTAAAGTCCTGGGAGTGGTAGGTATGACTTTCTATCATTATACAGTCACACTATCATGCACGTCACATTAGGTTTTCATTGCCAGTGTAAAAATGCCAAAATACATCAGTTCATGAGAAAGGAGCTTTGGGGAAGGCTCCTTTAAAATTAATTTTATGGGGGAACTCCACCATTTTTACACATTACAATTAATTATAGTAGACATGGCGATTACAACTGCGTGACTTTGGTGGTTCTGGACTGTTGCTCTGGAGCAAACGTTGTCAAGTCTAAGAAAATAAACCCCGGTGATGTCACCAGGATTATCTCGGCTTGGACTAGGAGACAACAAATTCTGTAACAAACAGCCAGTGTTACAAAAACTGAAAAAGACACTGACCTTTACAAGGCAGAGAGGGACTAATAAAAAAGCATAAATTGATTGGGGGGTTCTGTGTCTGCATGCTTGTGAAGCATAATGTTTAAACTACATATTAAAAATTAACCTGAATTTCTATGTTTTTAAATTGTGATTTAGAAAGAAAAAGTGATGATTGTCACAGAAACAGAGCATTTACTGTTCTTATGAGTATTCTCACAAAATAATTCCTTTAAAATTTCGAAATAAACAAACATTGCAAAACACTGCAAATAAATCTCTCTCAAACATATTTGTGTCTGAACTGCATCCAAACCATAATTCAAAGATTTATAGTCTAAAATGATGTGAAAAGAAAATATTATCAAGAGGCCACTTTTGCACTGACATTTCAAAGTCCTTCGACAATAGTAACAAAGTCAGATCAGTTAATTTAAAGGTACTAATAATAATATTTACAAGACTGATGACATCAGAGGTAAAATGGCCCTGTCTTCTCTGAAAACAAATATAATTTTTTGTATATTTAGTATGCCGACAACATTTATCGCATATATCATAATGACCAATTTCAGAACATATCCTTATATATGCAAGATATAAAACATGAACACCTCACTGTGTAATACAAGCCCAAAACAACATAAAATCTCTAACCACCACAAAGGTGAAATATCATAGTAGGACTATTGATTGGGATAACATAACGTTTTGAAAGTATTTGTGTTATCATGTCCACTCGATATATATTCTTTATAGAGTTCCACAGAAGTGATTTCAGATGTCAGCAGCTGTCTGCTCTTAATTTCAAGTCTAACACAGAAACAGCGTTCAATTCCCTTCACAGCATGCAACAATTTTATCCTCATCCACCTACGCTGTGTTGCCTTAAATGGGTTTATCTATTTCTATAAATAAACAAGATGCTGTCTGGCTGGATATAATCCATCTCCTCTAAAAGATAGCTGCCTTAAACTACTACACAAAACCAACTGTCAAGATACTAAAGCTGTTAAAGCTACATTTTGTGAACAAATAGATGCCAATCATAACCTTTGAAGATGAGAAAGGGGTTTAAGTCCATGCCCCTTTCTTTAAACCACTGACACCCACTGAATGTCCACAGAATGGGTCTGTAGAGAAGAACATGTCGAACATGAAGGGTGGCCCAAACAAAAGCCCTTCGTCTCTGGAAATCATTTTTCATCTCTCTGACTCACTTTGAACAGGCATTCCAGCTTTGTTTTCCCTCACTGATTGAAAAAAACAAAAAAAAGTCTTGAGAGTGAGCCATGGCACCAAGTTTTTTATAAATCCGATAATATGCATCAGACAGGTGGCAAAAAGAACAGAGCCATTATAGTTAATCCTAGAATGAACAGCGTAGTCCTATTGGGTCTGAACTATTTACCAGTATTTGCATGAAACAGTACAAGCAAAGAGAAGGAAAAGATTATTCACACACAACAATCTGAAATCCTTTAGTATACAAACTTTACTACTCTCTCTCTCTGGTTCTCTATCTTACCCCTGTCCCCTCTCTCTGTTTCCCACAAATGGTGATTCACAAAGATTATTGGTTGCAAACAAGAACACCTGCATCAGCTCAGCTCTGCAAAAAGACACCTGTTTAAAACCCAGGCCAGGCATGGGAACTCAGGCCACGGACCCACCTGACTGACTGACCCTCACACACTACCCTAATCTCTCTTTCTCTCTCACACATACACACATGCAAAGCTGTTTCCTATGGTCAGGTGGATGTGCTGAAGCTTCCAAAGCCACATTAAACATGAATGTCAAAGTCAAAGTAGCTCACAGAAGCACTAGCCTGTTTTATCTTCACTGTGGGGTGAGGCACAAACCCAGCTGTACAAAACAAATAAATACCTCCACAAGCAATTAGCTTCAGATGGTTAATTATTAGCTAAGCTAAGCATAAAGATGGAAACAGCAGGAAACTGCTAGCCTGGCTCTGTCCAACAGCTACAACAAACAAACAACAATTCACAGGGTGACATGCTGGACTATTTCCTGTGCAGGACCAGTTGCCAGGCAAACAGTGGAGACCCCAGGAAGTTTTTGCTCCTGAGACAACATATTCTCAACCTCATCACATATTGATGTTTTGGTCATGGACTTTCCACGTCCACATATGATGTGCAAGGTACCCTGGGTGCGTTGGTTGTTGACGACGTGGGACACCGTGTCAAATTCTGCCAGTTACATGCATTGTCTTCTTTCAACATACACTTCCATTTTCACTGGGAAAATTACATCGGTACAAAACCATGAATTGACTTTTTTTTTTTCATTCAACATCAAACACACGTGGATGGGTTTAGGCAACAAAAACATGTGGTTAGGTTTAGGAAAAAAGAACAGGGCTTGGCTTTAAAATTTTACGGGATGTGAACACCACTCTCTCGGGTAAAGTCAATGTTTGTTGGACCCATCCACCACCACTCCCGCCTGCCCGATTTGGACTTTCACCACCTTAATTTTTGTCTTTGTCCCACTGTGTTTCCCCCTGACACCGTAGTGCACCATTAAACTACAACAGCAACAAGCCACATATCATGCCAATGTTAAAGGGAGCCTTTTTGCCATTGGTTTCTGACCCCGCAAGACACTGCCAAGGCGCCAGATTTTGACGACTTCGGAACGAGACTGGGCTCCCTGAGACAGTGAATAAGTGTATATCCCAAAATGTCAAACTGTTCCTTTAATGATCAGTTTGTAAGCTTTAGTGAGCTGAATGTTAAAGGGTTAGTTTGGATCTTTTGAAGTGGGGTATCCAATGTTACTGTATTACACAAAGTCAGTGTCAGTCCTCATGCCACCAGTCTGGAGAAGCAGGAAGTTAACCAACACAGAAGCCACAGCAACAAAACCGATTTTAGTCACCTAAAAAATTCCTACCTAAAAAGAATCAATATCAGTTTAAGTGTACGTTACATTTAGAATATTTCTGCCACATCGTTGTCAGTGTTTTCTGATGGGAAACTGAAGCCATTATATCGCTCTCTTCAAAGCCAGACTCCATTGAGAAAAACAGAACTTTGTCATTTAAAAGGGCTGGCTCGTATTCACCAAAGTCCCACAGTAACACAATCAAACAAACTGATCGAGAAATCAGTAGACCAGCAGCTCCTGTGTTCAGTTAGCTAACATAACTGTTTCTCTCAATGGAGTCTGGTGGCTTTGACAAGAGCATAGATGGGTAACTGAAGCCGGTAACTTCACCATCGGAAATAACTGAGCGTGGTAAAGTGGTGAAAATGTTCTCACAATAGCTTATGCTTAAACTGCAAGTGGTTTTTACTTTTTTTTTAGATGTCTAAAATATTGCTGTTGACTCCGTCCACAGAGCACATTACTGTACTCTGCTTCCGTGGTGGTGCTTCTGTCTGCTTTTCCAAACTGGCAGCATGCCGACCAACCTCTACTGTATCTAATGCACTGACTATGGATGAGTACCTCATGTAACCCCACTTCAAAGGATCTGAACGATCCCTTTAAATAGATGTTTTATTTACAGTAAGACAGTACTGTTGGTGGTTTTGTGTATTGTTTTGTAACATATGCGGTTTGCACGCCTCAGAAGATCGATATTTCATAATATGTCATATAAACACTTGGTAAACAGTGAATTTAATTGCCTTCATTTAATCAGAAACACATGGGCACTGTTCACATGACAATAACACTGACAGATTTCGGGCAACACTAAATATTCATTCATTGATATTATTGCGCACTTTGTTACCATGCAGCCAGACAACACACTTCTCCCTGTGCGACAATATTTTCCACAAGCTTTTCCCACACAAACTGGGAGGGCAGAAAGAGTTCTCAGCTGAGCCAGATCACATGATGATGCAGTAAAAGTAGCTATAATCACTCGCTTTGGTCAGTCAGCCTCCAGCTGTCCTCACAGAGAGGTGAGACTTTGCGTTAGCGATGACATCACCTCTTGAGGTGGTGTCCAGTCTGTGCCGAAGACAGGCATCTGTGCTTACTCAGGTAGACTGCCAACATAACTCTGTCACTGCCAGGCTGGCTGTCAGTGAGCTGGTGCAAGCACGCACAAAGAAAGAAATTCTGCAAGTGCACAGTGACTTGCGGTACAAATACACATGAGGCATAAAAACACACACACACAGATTTTGTATCTCTATCACATGCATGCACACACAAACATACACTCCTAGCAACTAAACTGACCACACTGCATATAAACAGTGCTGATGAACACACCAGAAGTTTAGAGTGTGAATAACCTGGAGAACAGATTGCTGCTCTCTCAAAGGCACCTTTACCATGAATCCAGACCAAATTCCAAAAACTGCCAAATGACCAATTCATCCACTTGAGTCCTTTCCAATTCAACAGATCCCTCTCATTCACCAAGAGCTGCACTACAGGGACAAGGAATGAGTCACCGTGGCAATGTTTGCAGCTCAGATGGAGAGCAAATTAAAGGAGTACAAAATGATGCAGCTGCTTTTTGCATGTGAGATCATGAGCTGTTGACCTGAAAGTCATGGCCTAAATATGTACTTTAAAATTTTCAATTTGCTGTAACAAAATAAACCCAAGCCATGTCTACAACAACATAATTGGCAGAACTAAATAGGAACATTTTAGTCATCCATGGATCACCACAAATAAGCAGAAATACGGATTATATAATTATCCAACTATAAAGCAAGGAATCTCTGCGTGTATATGAGTGTGTATGTCCTTTGCATATTTCGAGAACTGCTCCTCTGATCTACTTCACACTTAGCAGGTGTATTGCTGGGGACCCAAGGACCTGCAGTGTTGAATTTAGTACGATTTAGACAATGTTAGTCAGTGTTAAATAAACAACTTAACAGTGGTCTGTGGTTCTGTGCAGCAGCGGGGCGAGGCTTCAGAGAAGTCGAATGAGTGTATTTCACCTAACTTTCTGACCACGAGTACTTGCGTGTATTTTTCTTTGCCATATTAACATATAACACTAATAATGTTACTGCTTTCCTTTAATAATAGCAGTGGTGCGAATTGAGTCAAGCATGTTTTCACCTATGTGCATTGTGTAAGTTTGCCACACTAACTTCTGAATACTAACACTTCAGAAGGCAAAATACCTCTGCTAATTAAATCCATGCTCTGCTTCATAACTGCAGTGGTTACTTCAAAGCAAGCAACTAATATGCCTATTTGGAAATTAATATATCAGCTAAGTCGGTGGTTCCCAACTGGTGGGTTGCAGTCCAAAAGTGGGTCGCGGATCCATTCTGAAAAGACCGCAAGTGACTCAAGAATGTGTCCAGTTTGTAAAAAAAATACACACTTTATTTTGAAGTAAAGTAAATTTCCAGCACAGAGCTTTTATTTATTCATTCAAATAAACACAAGAAGTTTGTGCTCTAATAAAAAAAAAACAAAAAAAAAAGGGATCAGCACTCAGTGAATAGTGCAGTTTCCTGCTGTAGAGTGAGTGACTAACAGACAGCTACTTGACAGGGACAGCAAACTAGCTTGATGACATGGCCAAACGCAAGTATGACGCTGAATCTATTAGACTGTGTGGACCTGTGTGAACTGTGGCTGGACCAATAGGGAACCACTGCGCTAAGTGTATTTCACCAGTGTTTCTGACTGCAAGTAGCCACAACGGGTGTGTTTTTCAGGGAGAGGTTTGGTGATTTTGGGGCCCCAGACAAACACCATCTTGCTTACTTTTCACATTTTCTCCATCATAAATGTACTAAACATCTGTTCAAGGTGGAGCTTTAAATTCAAATATAATGCTGCATAGTTTAATCAAAATAATTAGTCATATTTTACTTGTATTTTCTGAGCAGAAACTGAATCTGCAACAAAACCAGTAACATTTCACTGTCAGGTAAACGTACTATTAAAATGTTTTCCTCTGCAGTAGAACACATTTGGTACATTTGAATGGCATATTTTTTAAGTTCTTTGGGTGCCTTTTGTATATTATTTTTGGGGTATAGTGGGTTAGAATAGCAACATAATTCATTTTGTTCTACCTAACCACCATTATTAATCTATAGCTGTTAGAGGCCCAGGTGTGTTGCTCAGGACCAAAGGAAGCACAGTGTCGAGTGTGAAGTTGTTTGTATGAGCCATTGTCAGGAAAGCTGTAAGCAGCAGTAGCACAGGCCAAACTATCAGTCCGTTCTGAATAGAGATATTATGAACGGGCACTGCTCTAGTAATTACAATAACAGATTATAACAGCCAAGTTCTAAAACTTGTGTCTTTTAAATACTTTATTTGTGATATAATCCTGATCCCAATCTATCTACTGCTGTCTCCTGCCTTTCCCACATCTTTCTCTCTCTTGTCTACAGTGTGTCACAATTACTATCAGGACATCTGCTCAGCTGGACTGACTGAGGAGGTCCTACGGCTAAAAAGCCTTTCAGCAGCAGTCCACACTGAGAATGCACACAAACACGAGGCAGAGGGAACCGGAAAACAAAACACTTTTGAATTGTGGAAGACCTTAACATGCAAAGAATTGACTCACCATGCAAACAGGAGCACCGGTGTGCTGTGGATTGCCGTTTAATTCGGAGCAAACCTTAACTAAATCTTGTTGTTTCACATTTAACTTATCTAGCAATAATAGTAAAGTCATACAGGGAAAAAAGGACAATAGCAGTTTTTGTTTGAGCCTGATTTGAGCTGGCTGAATTAAATGACAAAAATCCCATTGTCCAGCAGCAGAGGCCCTATGCTGTGTTTACATGACATTAGAGTACTCCACCCACTATACATTTCACTGGCAGACAAAATAAAACTTTCTCTCTACTTCAGCACCCTGGACAGCACAGCCTCCCCCCTACTCCCAGCTACTGTACAATGCAACGTTATGATAAAGAATGCAAAAAGGCTGAGCGATATCAAATTCTAAACAAACCAGCACAACTAGTAAGAAATAGCAAAACAATATAGACCAAGAAATTCTTATCACCCTCAAGTAAAATGGACACACAGTATTTTAGGATAGGCTGAATTGCAGAACTCATTAGACTTCAGTAAATTATGGGCTGGCCTAAAACAATGCCGGGAAAAGCTTCAACTATGTTCAACATGATTTTGTAATTTAGTCCAATTTTTCACCATTTCATTGTTGTGGTAAATGAAGATCAAGTCATGTCATGTCCTATTTGCACAACCAAATCTGAACTACATATAAACTACAATCATTTGCACTGAATACAAAGTTACCACATGAAACTCCAAAGGTCGACTATACTGATGTATATATATATGTTGATGTGTCTTACCTGATACATTCTGCGTGGTAGTGATGGTGGTTTCGCCCACAGCTGAAGCCCCGGGAGCAGATGTGAAGAACTCTGTGTCTATCTCTGCTGCTGTGTCGTCTTCTGTCGAGAAGTCACGGGCTGGCACTGGTACTTGAGTGGTAGTCTCACCAAAGACAACCACACTTGTTTGCGATGTCACGTCTTCGGCTGAGGTTCCAACGTCAATTGGGATGGTGGCACCTGCCACATCTGCAGATGTGGAGTCGTCCTTGTAGACGACAGCCGGTGTCTCTACATCCTGCGTTTGAGGTGAGGTTTGTGTGGCAGTGCTGGTAGTTTCTGGCGGTGCTGTGGTGGTGGTGGTGATCTCCAACTCACTGCCAGGTTGGGTGTTACACATAAAGGTGGTGTCAGTGGGAATGGCTGAGGGAAATGTTTCATCCATACTAGTGCTGTCTGATGGGCTGGATGAGAGGTCTGGTTGGGGTGGCTGAGCAGGTGGCAGTGCCTCTGGAGCAAAACCTGTCTCAATCTCATCATAGTCAAGGAATGGTACTGTTGAATAAGGGGCAGCGGTTGAGGGTGATTCTGAGGGGCTGACCACTTCCTCGCTGGTCAGTTCAGTTGAGTCTGTTGGGGTGTCTGCGAGGTCGGTGACTGTGGTGATGATAGAATCTAGAATGGTTTCCTCAGTGTTCCCCTTTGCAAACATAGGCTCCGTGCTGAGAGAGGCGTCTGGTATGGGGACATCAGGCTGGATTGTGCTGATCTCAATGACTGAGTGATCGTCTGGCTCCTCGAAGGGTTGGTCCACTGACTCTGTGGAGTCAGTGCTCTCTGTTGTGTGCTGGGGTTCTGGGAATGTGTCACCACGGTGGGGAATGGCTTCTATATAGGTTACATTACTAAAGTCATCAAAATCAAAGTCGGGTGCAGCTGTTACATCATCAGTGTCTTCATGTTCCTCTTTGATGGTGGGCGCGACTGTGGTGATTAACTCTTCTTCTTGGCCTTTCGGTGTGGGGCGAGGTGGAGTCATACTGGTAGAAAACATGGATGGATCATCTGTTGATTCTTCTGACTCCAATACAGTCTCAGATGGTGGTGTTAGCATAGTGGTGCTACTCTCCAGTAAAGGGATGGAGGTGGTGGAGCTGATGGTGGTGGTGGTGGTGATTCCAACCATAGCCATATCCACAAAGGAAGTCTGGTTGATCACCTGTGTCCTTCCTAAGAAAGCACAAGCAGATAAATTAAAAAGCAAATAAGATCAAAATCATCTGCCAAAAGGTATTACTACTTGAAAGGTACACCATGCAGGATTTTCTGTATATGTAGAAATGTAATCCCTCTCAATCATCCCTTATGAGCAACTAGGCGTGTGTGGTGGTGTATTTCTCTGCAGAGACTCTGCCCTCTGCCTGTAGGTTTTTTATTATTATTATTTTGCTATGTTCAGAGCGCAGGTGAGGTCAGAAGTTTACTCAAACGTAGTGAGACAAGGCGCCAGACTGTCCAAGAGGAGGCTACGAAAATCAGGAACCAGCGCCAAAAAAATGAACCTAAATATAACAAACAAGACTAAATCTGGGGTTGGCTTTTACTTTCACTTGCGCTGGCAATATTGTTTCTGAACAGTAAGTGAAAATGCCTGCACAGTATAACTTTAAATATAAAGCAGGATTGTTTAGAGACACGGACAAGATTTGCACAAAAATCCAGTGGTCAAATTTTCAATCACCTCGCTTAAATCAAATGTTACACATGCATGATGTGTAAAACAGACACAGCTATTAATTGTCATTTTCTATACCTTACATTAATGTATGCAGCAGGTGGTTTATGAGCCTTTTAAGCCAAACAGCAGTCAAAGAGCAACATGCCACAGTGGCAGCTAACAGTGTGACACTTAAAATAAATTACCCCGAGTTAAAGGTTTCCTAGAAACCTCAGAGCGAAGGACTTCCTCTCTTAACTCCTAATGTTGTTTATAACCTACACTAACACTGATTCATTCAATGTTCCCAAGAGACAGTGGAACCAGTGCTAAGTTATGGAACAGTTTGTATCTGATCCGCAATTGTTGGCAAATAAACTAAACTATCTAAAGGTTTCGGCGAGGCCAATATTATCGGGCTGATTTTCCATTTAATAGTCTGCTTCCTGAACCTGGCTAAACTGGATAGTTTGTTGTCAGCATGGTAGATGAGGTCATTTTCAAAGTGTTCAAAAAACCAAGTGCACTTTGAATGTTTCTCTAAACATTTCCGGATCTGCCTGAAAGGACTCACATGACTGTAACAGAGGAATTAAACAGCATATAAACTTTAAGGAATCTAGTGTTGTGGTTTTGTGAGAGTTTCCCTGACTATTTTTGTCCTCTCTTGTACCCTGCGCACTGTCTCTTCTCCAACAGTTTGCTGGTCGAGTGTTTACGTGTATTTTGTCCTGTCATTGAGCAGCAGTCCCTGATTTCATCCTCTCATCTCTCAGTGATTGTCCTTAAATGCTCGCTAATTAACTTGTCTACATTTTCGTAAGGTTCCACTGAGTTAAATCCTTTAACTCCTTTATGTTTGGCCCATGTCCTCCCATGCTCTCTCATTTACTCACACCCATAAAAAGAAACTTTGAACGCTGTCCTTGCAGACAGGCTGTGTAAAGCCAGCTGTTGACCATTACGTACTAGCCCTCTCTCTTCATGAGACTATCTCTGATGTAAGGTGTGAGACACATTTTTCCCTAACAGGAAAAAATAGGGCCTGCTCTCAGAGAGAGCATTATCTCACCAGTGCTGTTACTGGGGCCTTTGTTTTCCTGAAGCCAATGTGGAGACCAATCAGAGACTAATTATCCCCCTTTTCCCTCTGCACCACCTCCTTTGCCTCCAATTTCCATGTAGTCTAACTGATGTAGGTTTACATAATTTTTTTGAGATATTATTGAGAGTTGGAAAGCAGGAAATGATGGAGTGAGTCCAGCCAAACAAGGGTACTTGAAAAGCACTTAGACGGGGGCGTAAATACAACAGAACTGAGAGAGCTAATGTGGGATACACAAAGCAGGAGATGAGGGTGGCCTGTTTGTGTGCCCTCTGAACTCCATGGGGACTTATCACCGCGAGAGCTAGCATAGCTCTGGGGCAATATATGGCCGGGCAGGGGACGGCTTATCTGCCCAACCTCTCATTTGTAAAGATGGAAAGGCCAGGTCAGGGGTCACCGAGGATGACTGAATTTAGAAGTCCGCCAGTAGCTTTGTCCATTATCCAAACGTCTGCTCTGATAAGTACAAGTGAGAATGACGGAGGGCAAACTCTGACAGCGGAAATGAGATGAGAAAGGCGAAAAGGGAGTCAGATAGTGAGACTAACAAGGCTGAAAGGTGAGGTATTAGTTACTTTTGCTGCTTCTCTAAATGGTGACTGTGATCTGTCATTAAGTTTCGCCCTGAGGATACTGATTAGTTAAGAGCACTCACATTTTGAGGAGGGATTAACAACATTCTGCTAACTTCCAGTGAACCATGACGTGTCACTATTTATAAGGATCAATAGCTATATTCTCCTGTCTTCCCATTGTCAGCAATCAACATGGAGTTGTTTCCATGCTTATCTAAATGTTTCCTACAAGCCACAGAAAGATATTACAGAACGATGAATTTCCACCATGACATTTACTTGGACTTCATAATGATGGGATTAAAAATTAATGTCTTTTGCCCTTTAATAAATTTGATATTATCTAAATAAAACATTTGAATACTGAACAGCATAAACTGTTTTAGTTGTTTCACATCATGAGTGAGGTTGTATAAGGATAAAGCTTACGGAGCCTTGATTAGCGCAGCTGGAAGTAATAAAGATAAAAAAAAAAAACACAGACAGATACTGACTGTTCACAAACTCTCAAGCAAACTATTGGTCATTAATTCCCTCCATTAGAATAGGAACTGCCTCATCCATTGCTTTTAAAGTAAACACAGTTTACCACTATGATTTTACTCTCCTCTTGGCTAATTTTTTTTGTCAAAGAAACGGGCGGGGAACTTCACTGTGAGATAGTGAGGTCAACTGGACACTGCAGTCTGGACGACTTGTCTGGCACACAACATGCAATGCTCCAAGGGAAAATCTTCCCTCCAGAACAATAGACAAAAGATGAGACAGGTTGTAAGCATTTCAAAATGTTGGTCTGGTTCAGATGTGGGAATGTGTACAGTGATGCAAAGAAGCAGAAAATCAAAGGGTGGGGGAACAGAGGCAAAAAAGAGATGAGATCATAGCTCCTCACAGTCCAGGCCTGGTTTTGACAGGGAATGGTCTGTGCCTTCGACCACTGTCTGTCACTGTCGAAACCACAGTCTAAACACATACATGCAGGCAACACTTTGCTCCATGACATACTATAAATATACTAAACACTAACAACAAGACTGTGAGTGAGTTTACCTTTAAAACAATAAGCTCCAAGTTTCCTCGTCGGTTCTGGAAAGCCAGTCTGGTTTCTGTAGCGGTACATGGTCCTGACGCCGAGTAAACCTCCCCCGCATTGCATCCTGGCTCTTGCAACAGGGTGTCGTACACTGCCATCAGAGAGCCAGCCATAGTCGCATCTGTCCAGACCTTTTCGCCAGGCAGCGTGGAGCTGGCCGGGGCTTGCCAGGACTGCATTCCTCTTCTTACACTCTGCACTGGCCTCCTCCAAAGTCATCTTATGGGTCACGGGAGCATAGAACACTTCACCTGAAATAAAGATGGCAAAATGCAATGAAGAGTTAGCAAAAAGCACGAACTCAAAGGCAACAAATCATCTGCGATCATGGCAACAAAATATGATTACTCTAACTAAGCAGACACCCAGGACAGAGGATTCAATTGTTCAACCAATCCCACAAACACTGGCATGAATCAGTGTCGCATCACTAACAGATGGAAAGTCATTCCTTATTTTATCTGAGCTATAAACATCTTAAAAGACTATACAGTAATCTCAAGCTACAGATTTTTGGACCATTTTGACCTTTCAGAAGAGACGTAGCCCAAAAACAGCTGACCAAAGTCACAGCTGTGCAGGGCACAGACCCAAAATATCTCCCACCGATCATATTTAGGAAAACAGTAGTTCATTCATTATATTAATCTGAGGTGGGTTAGCAATGCAGACAATGCGCCGAGCCTGTCAATGAATGTGTCTGTACTTCAGGACATTAGGTTTCCCCCCCAGGGTGAGTGAACAAGATTACACCTTCTATGTTTCCTTCCCTCAAGCTGTTCGTGTGAGGGTCTTTTCCTCAGAAAGGTCACTGCACTGTGACAATTATGAGGATTTGTCTTTGCCTGCAGGATAACATAAGTGAAAGACTACAGAAGGGCGAGATCTTAATTGAAACCAAACAACATTACAAAAAAGGGATGTCTGACTGACTACATGTTTTCAGTTAGTCTTGGGCGTAACGTTTCAAATATCCAGTGTTGGTTTCATCCCATTGATTTACAATGGCACTGAGATTAGGAGATGCTTTCCACCCAGACATGTCTTCCCTCTTAAAAGCAGAAAAGCAACATGAAATCCTGCACAAACTTTTTTAACAACCAAAGTTAACTGTTTTTACATGGTCGTTTTATTGGACAATTTCTGCCCTTTAAAATATATCAGTGTTTACCAGAAAGTTATTGGTTATAATAATAAACTTTTTTTTTATCTACACCTCAAACTCTTCTAAACTACATGATTATAAAACCAATTTTAACTCATCGTGCATCCTAAAGCCACCATAGATTTAAACTAAATTGCTATGGTTAGCTAAAAGCATTTGCTATTTCCATCAGCTTCAAAGGACATCAAACCACATCAGCCAAACATGTCTGTTTTCGTACAACATATAAAAGGACCGAAAACTGAGCTGACATTAATTAACATTACTATATTAAATATCCAGGGCATTGTGGTGTGCCGGCATAATGATGTAACCACAATGTCCCTGGGTCATTTCCAGAAGAAGACCTTATACCCGTCATTCCCCTCCATGATTTGGGTCAATCTCTGCTTTAAACTATCTATTTAAGGCAAAAAGTGCATTATGCGACTTTAAATCACTAATTAATACACACATGAATGATCCAAATCAGTAAATCAAAGCAGTTAACTCTTAACTTGAGAGTTTTCATGTATCTGTGTGACACAAAAAAAGGGAACAACTATCTGTCATGCACAACTGGTCCAGAATACAGTGAGGTCAAAGCTGCATGTATAGTTTCTTGGAAAGAGCGAGGCGCTAAGTGGAAGACGTATGTGCATGTCCCTGGTGGCTGTGGGGCAGGGTGACGTTCCCTGGCTGACACCATTGTCTACATCTGCTTAATAACCCAAATAATACAAATGTGATAGTACTGACTGATGGCTTCGCATTCAAAATGAATAGATTTGAAACTTGTGCCGAAATAATTGAAACTAATGTTATGGGCTGTAGCAGAGCTGCACTGTATGAATCCCAGATAAGACGAGCAACTACAGAGGCCTGACTGGAGTTAAAGATGTGTCAAGAGGGATGTTAACGCTCATAAAACGCTTTAAGTGGAGTTGAGTCCATCAGCAGTAACAAGCTGGATAATGAACACAGACGGAGGCTGCTGGCTTAGATGTGAGGACTTCCCATAAACAGTGCCAAAGAAATTTAAAACCCCATTATCACATTTTGGTTGCAGACTTCTTCAAAAAACCATTATGGTGAAGAATGAATTTCACTTTCTGCTCTAGAGTCAAATTATTAGGAGCTCCTCTTTAACTCCCTTTATGCAACACATGGAACAGTCTGGCGCGACAAAATATTTAAAAGATCACACATTGTCACCAACGCAGTATTCAAACAATACAATTAAACTTATTTTCACAGTTTTTTATAAGCTATTAAAGTTATTTGCTTTGGCACTGTGATCAGTTGGAGGTTTCGTCATCTCAGAGGGCGTGCCAGCGCCTCTATGCAACACCTCATCGCTTAGAACAAGAAAAGCCTCATTTTGTGGCTGACTCACCATCAAGTCTGTCTACGTAACAGTATACATCATAGGTGTCCGTGGGTTTCTTGGTCCCATATGACCTAACGCCAGGTGCGGTCTTTAGGTTGCCATAGCAGCCGTCCCTTGGCCTTCTAATGGGGTATCTGTACAGACAGAAAAGCAAACATTTTATGATTATAGCACATAGGTATATTATTGAATAACTGTTTTGTCTGAAAGAAATGACTTTATGGCAGCTAACCTCACTGTCTGGTCGGCAATCCAGCCGGCATCACATTGGTCAAAGCCATCCTCATAGGCTGCTTTCAGTTGGTCATATGTAGCAATGGTTGCTCCAATGTTTTGGCAAGCCTTGACAGCCTTCTGGTAGTCCAAAGTGTACCTGCTGGTGTTTGCCCGGTAGTGAAACACAACACCTGGCAACAAACAGAAGAAAAAAAATGACCATCTAAAAGCGAAACTTAATGAAGTGTCGTATAGAAACAAGAACATAGTGATCTGGAATTCATCAGCATAATTTCAGCGCTGTAAATTATGTCAAATGTCTTATAAAGCACACACCACGGGTGAAATAATTGAGTCTCCCAGCTTCTTTGGAAAGAAGGAACTTTGCAATAAACCAAAAGGATAAGCAAAATAGTCTACAGTTCACCACAAATGAACAAGATAAGTGCAGATGATGCCATGGCCCTGAAATCCCCATATTTGTGGACAGCAAACAGACGCAGAAGATATGATTGATAGACCTAATTAACATAGCAGATAGTTGGAAAAGAGGTTGTGCAGATTGTAAAGCAGTGAAAACCAAAACTATCCCAGTGTCCCCCCACCCCACCCATGTTTTCTACATCCCCAAAACATGAGTTATATCTCCCAGAACACTTCTCAAGTGACACTTAGAGTGCACATAATGACACTAGGTAAGAGCCCCCCCCCTCCCACGAAGAGTGCTGCACTAATGTTGCATCATCATATAGATAATTTGACACTTGTGTAAATTTGAGGAGGGATATTGGGGAATGTTGTTATCACTAAGTAAAAGCGAAGTAAAAAGGTTTGGTAACACCCACTGAGAGGAAAGTCCCCACTGACAAGGTGGCACCCAAGATGACAGGGATGGGTGAGGTTATAACACAGCTTTTCTTCTGCCAACATGTGGAATACCATCCGTATTTGGGCTCCAATGGCTTATTGGGTTAGATGGCTGAACACTGGAATTAAAACACTGCAGTACTTGGTATGGACAGGGACCCAGAGTCTCATCTCTTCTTAAGAGTGTGTCGGCTCTAAAATAAGAACTGCAAACTGTGGTTACTCTGCGTAACTACCGGGTAGCTGCTGCTATCAAAGTAAGCAGAAGGGCGCCCGTAGTTCTTTCATATCGTTTACATTTCTATCACCACTTGTATTGCATTTCACTATTATTAAACCCTTGCAGCAATCCCCCTCTACGTTCAGAGAATGTTGGGGAAGCAAGTTTAGATTCTTATGTATGACGGAGGAAGGATATCATGAATGTCTCACCATCCACATCGAGGTTAACTGTATCCTGGGTGTCCTCAATGCCGTACATGACCTCACAACGATAGGTGCCGGCATCGCTGGCACGCAGCTTGACCATTGTCAACGAGGCGTCACCTACATCCTCAGGGTGACTGGGCACTGATACACGGTTCCTGTAGATGGAGCCTATTTTGATGACGCCATTCTGCGCCACCAGCACAGTGGATTCATTTTCTCCATTTAGTTTGGTCCATTTGATCCGCAAGTAATCTCTGCTATAAACGACAGTTCCATTGGGACTGATCACCGGTGCTGAGGTTGGGATGATGGAGAAGAAGCAGGGAAGACTGACCTTCCCCGAGAGTGACCCAGTGACCGGTTTGATTATCGATAATGTGTTGAAGGCTGAAAGAAGAAAAGCAAAAGGGTTAAATGCATTTTCAAATCATACAGACACACTCACTACTGTATTATTACTGTATCATACTGTAAATGTCTTCTGTTAACTCTAATTCTACCAGATGCAAGTAGACACTATAAACTGCCCGACTCATTCACCGTACATTGACGGGGTGTGACAACTACACCCAGCCTAATAAAAGAAAACATACATCATGGCCCACAAATGGCTCTTGGAAAGTCAAACCTCATCCTTAAAATGATGGGTGTGGGAACACATTCAGCACTGACGGCAGTGTATGTTCAGCATGTCTGTATGGAGATGATTGGTTAAAAAGTGGAGTAATGGCTGCATCAGTTCATGTCAGGCCACTGCTGAGTTCTGTGCATGTTAGTTTTCTTTCTGCAATAATCCCTCCTTCACCTACATGATGATGACAGGTAGACCCACATAAAACGAAGTGAGATATGTCATCAGCGTGCTGTATCTCCCATCTCGTGACCTCCTACTCTATTCTCAGTTGAAGATTACCGATGTTCCACACCTACGTCGCCGCTGAGTAAGGATATTTAATCTATTCCCACAGTCTGAATACACTGCAAACAGTGATGAATTACACTACGGCTTAACCAGACGTGGTTAACTGATACTGTGTGTAATCCCCCTCCCCCCCACCGTGGTCTGTCCGCAGTTAAAGCTGACTGTATCCGAGTCTCACGCCACTTCTATGTGATGAAGCAATGCAGAGGGGATGTCAGACAGGACGCCAGACACAAATAAATGGCAACAGGCTGAATCACGCTTGCCCTGCAGAGGGGCAGAATTAACCTTTTTCTTTCTTCGAGAGGGGGGTTGCGGGTGTCACAGGGAACAATGTGGGGAATGCTCTAGTCTGGAATCAGTGGTGGGACAGCCCCAGAGGCATGTGTGCTTTAACAGAGGGCCTTATTAGGATGAGGGGAGAAACCAGCTGTTATTTCCAGACTGGGAGTCTAATTGAAAGGTGTCCATCCATACCCAGAGACCAGAAGGGGGCCAGGATGTCCAGGGGGACCAGCGGGGCCCGAAACGCAAACCTCATTGGCCAACACTGTCATCTTCACCGTTGAGTAAAGTGTCGCAGGTTTCACAGGAAGAAGACTGGAAGGGTCTTATCACAGACTGCTACTTTAAGAGCAGAGTGAAACCGTAATGCTGCGAGGCACCGCTGACACATCAGTCAGTTTGCTGCAGATAAGCCATAGAGTATGGACGCCAGCTGAATGTGAACATGTCAAATGACTTTACTTTGGCGGAACTTACTGGGATGGACAGGGTACGAGAATAAGCGAGGGAAAGGGAGAGAGGGAGGGAGATAAAGAAATTAAGACAGACGGGGAGAGCTGGGGAGGAGGAGGAGGGAAGCATAACTCATTCAAAACTTACCTGTCACAGTTGCAGCTTCACAGAGACAGTATAACCACAGGATATACTTTATATGTTGTATCATCTGTGGGAAAAATTAAAAATGTACATTAGGAAACAACTCATACAAGGTCTTTACATTTTATGGTATTTCTTTTACATTTAATTTCTATTTATTTTGTGCATCCACATACATTTTTCAGTAACAAAGATAAGTATAAAGATCTTTTCAGTCATGTACAGGCTAGAGAAGAATTAAATGGTGTAACATCTATTCTTAATCTGAAAATTGCAAAAATAAATATTAAATATACAGACTTCCATCCTTTATTTAACAAATACATACATAATCTTAACTTTTACCAATATAAATAAACTTTTATAAAGATTTTTTTCTACTATAGTTAATAATACAACAAATTAAAAATATGCCAACACTTTAAAAAGCTCTTAAATGCAAAGGACATCACATTTACCTGTGATAAGGCATTCACTGGACACAGATTTTCATTTGTTACTATTAGAGATAAGATGTGGATTCAAATAAATAAATAAATAATAGCAATAATTAATGACCCAAGCTTGTGTTTTCAGTGATTTGAGGTAAAACCTCCTGTGGGGTCGGACTGCAGAGCTTCTGGAGACAGGAGGACAGCAGCAGTGAGCCCCGTCCTCATTTCCACCCCACTGTATAAACACAAGTGGTGGGTCGCAGTGTGAGCTGCAGACTGTTGTACTCCATTAAAACGAGACACTCGCTCTATATAATGGCAACTGGTGATGACAAAAGATCAAAATATTTTGGTGTGGAGTCTGTGATTGTGACTTAGTCTACCCCAAGTCAGCGGACCCACCCTAATGGAAAGTAAATAAAATGATTGGGGAGACAGTAAGAGAAGGATGCCCAGGTTTAATAATGCTGCATCTGCTACTGCATGTGTGTTTCAGATTTATGTAAAAGTATCTTTTATACTGGAGGAGAGGTGTGCGTAAACTGCAGGCAGTGGCAGAAGGGTTTCTAGGAAATCTAAAAAAAAAAAGAGTCATTCAAAGAAAGAGCACTAAAGCATCTCAGTGGCGTGTAATTGATAGCAGATTTTTGGAGCCAGTGGTCCTTTATGTGCAACTCGGAGATGCTCAACAATAAATATCTGCTATGGGAATTAAAATGCTGATTTTGTCATAAAGTTAGGAGCTGACTGAAAACTTTTTGCTTCGGTGCCGTTTCGGTGACTTTTTTCCTTTTTTCTTTCCTCCACAGAAACATCTGTTGCTTGTTCAAAAGAAATACGACTAATATGGTATTAAATAATCAAAATTTAAATTGTAAAGTGTTAATTTGCCACTTAAACTGTGGAGTAATCCCCGATTCGCGGTGCAGACTTCGGAAATTCACTTGCCTCACTCGGCAGCAACAGTGTAGGTTATCTGAGGACAACACGGCATCACTGGGTGCGACCATGTTAAACAATTTCTAGACTGCCAAGTTAACCGAAATATATTTATTTGTTTATGTGCCTCTATATCATAATGTAATATATTTAGAAAACACTCAACCAATTATTGCATCCATTGCCAGTTATCTGGTTTACAGCAATAATCTCAAATCATAGTTCATTTCAGACTGAATAAAAAAACAAAAATGAAAAATACTTACGTTGACATGTGTTTCATTCCATAAAATACACAAATATCGATATATGTCCTTAAATCCAGTTAGTCCCAGTGCGTAACATGGGTGCGTAAAAAGTGCCCAAATATGTCCACTCCAAGTCGGCGCAGCAGCACTTATCTCCCCGGTGCGCCTTTCTCTTCCTCTTGATGCTCCAGAGTTGCAGGGTCCTACCTCGGGATGATCCTGGTCCTGAACGGAGCGACAGAAACCGTGAAGTGCTGGCAAGCAACAAGTTCAATTTTGCCTAACGCACACTGTTATTTCGTCAGTGTCAGAGAGGAGGGGCAGAGTCCCATCTGAAAAGTGAATGAGACACCTTGGAGAGGAGGGGGGGGGGGGGGGGCGACTTAATTTGGTCCTGTGCCTGAAAGTTGTACTCTCATCCAATCAGACTGATCCGAAATCACGTGGCTCATTTGTGCAGGTAATATGTCATTTTAGAGTCAGTGCGTCTTCACTCCAGACAAGTTCCAAATCTGATGTTTCCACATGAAAAATGACTGATGCCAAACACAAACCTTTATCATAAGTGTGTCACCATATATTATATCGTTATATGGCTTGCTATATGAGCTACAAATATAATCAACAACCTTTGATGGTTAGGTTTCTTGTTGATGCCCTGTGCAGGGCGCACCAATCGTCTCCAAGTGTGCGCAATGGAAACGGGGTGGTTCAGACATGTCTCTGGTTGAATTTGAGTCACAGCCGACTGTTTGTTCCAACAACACATTTCTGTCAATAATATGAGGGAGTGCTTCCCATCCACCCCATTCAGCCACTCTGGACAGTTTGGGACAGGGAAAAAAATAATAATATCAAAGTTAGAATAAGTTGCAAAAAGAATGTGGTTGAGTGTTTTTATCATGAAGTTTGTGTGAAGAAAAATAGAGTTAATCTAAAATGAAAATGGGTGCTCTCTGATTAACAGGACTACCTGACTGCAGAGTCAGGAATCAGTGGTTAACTGTTAATTGTTGGCTTTTCCACACGGGGGAGAGGCCAGACCACAGTTTATCAACTCTTGCCTAATAATCACTACGATTGGCTACTGCCACATAGGTAGGAGGGCTTAGCTGAGGGAGTTGTGTGTCTGTGTGTGCGCGAGGGCGTGTGTGCATGTGTTTGTGGTAGGTAATCTTTTGCCTGGCAGTGATTATAACTCCCAGCAGTGTGGGATAAGACGTGTCTCTTCCGGTTTGTCTTAACAGGACAACAACTAATCTGAATGTGCCTGATAAAGAGTTAAAGTCTACATTATTAGTGAGACAAAAAACAATGACACAGAAAAATTCAATTTGTTGTTTATCTATGGGAAAAGGCAAAATGGTGTTCAGTGCAAACATTGCTTATGTAGTATGCATATTTTTTTTAATTTCTCTGAGGTATAGCAACCAGTTTCACCGACTTTAAGGATCCTGGTGATCTGATGATGATCTATGTTGGGGGTTCAGTGCATGAGGAATTCTCTTTGTGCCAATGACAGTTTACTTACCTTAAATAAAATATTCAAAAGTAGACTTATCCATGCTTGAATAGGCCTACTAAATATTCTGGGTACTCTGTAAGATTGAAAATGTATAACTAGCTGTGTGAAATTTTGCTATCATTTGGTTTACAATAACACAATACAGTAACTGTGTGGTAATACTGCATAGCAAATGGCACTTGTCAAGGTAAAAGTTATTGACTCTGAATCAATTTGTTCAGTGCATAAACTAATCACCATTTATCACAGCTTAGTTCATTTCAAGAATGATGGGAAAAATATTTTTTTCCACCATCATACTTGGCAAAGGAGCCTTTTTTTAACAGCTCACTGTTAGGTGAGGTTATATGAGGTTATATGATGGCACCATGTTTATAGTGTCCCCTAATGACAGCCTGAGAGACATACAGGCTTCTGCATGTGAATCAAACTGATGTGCAGGTCTGGCTGCCGAGTCCAGCGGGACACACTAATTGTTCAAAATCATGGTGTTGCCTTCTGAAGGCGTTCACGCCAGCTGAGAGTTGGAGCAGAGGTGATAAGCCTCTAGCACAGAAGATGGCCCTTGAAGCCCCAGGGCCCTTGTAAAAAAAAAGTTGTAGGTGCCTTTTCCATACCTGCGTGCATTGTAATCATCTCAGGGGCTTTGCACCGGTTACCCACAATACATCTCTCTGCTGCAAGGCTGGACTGGTCTGGACAGCAGGACTCTGAGAGAGAGAAGAGACGAGAGCAGTGCTGGGTGAGACAGAAAGTAAAGGCTGGAGATAACAGGTTGTCAATTTTGACTCATTTCCTATCTGGCATGTACAACCTGCCACTTAGTGTGGCATTAAGTCTCCATTAAACAATTGGAAAATGACATGAACACATCGTGATCAAAAGCGGTTTGAGACATGTTTGAACTCTGTGCATGCAGAGGAACACAAAGGTGCACATATTGCAATCACTAACTCTGACAAAGACAGATTGCGTTCAGAAGTCACAGCTCCAGGAAACAGGTTTTATACTTAAAGACGTGACAAAGAGCTCAAACTGACCTGATTTTGGGTGGAATTTGCCACCTGACCTCACCATAATTAACAAGTACTCCGTTTTAGAGTTACGGGAATCATTTAATCATTTTACTACCTTACCTCCTTAACTGAGTCATCGTTAAGTTAAAAGCTGCAAGTCACCGACTGCCGTGTAAAACATCCCTACTGTATGTGTAACGGTGGAACTCCTGTTGCCTTTCACTACCCATAAATCAATGAGTCAAAGAGCCAATCAAAGAGTGTTTGATCCTGGTGATCTGCTGTGTGGGCCCCAAGATGACCCACATATCACATGACCTATAAAGGTGGTCTACCTCCGGCCCCATGCCACCTCAGACAGCATAAAAGGAGCATCAAATTTCTCTGACCCCGAGGGATGTGTCTAACTGAAACTCACTTGCTGGAGGCCGAAGCTGCTCCGATTTTTTTTTTTTGTTTTACTGATAACATGCCAAATAATTTCCATCCAGAATGGGATGTTTTTTCGGTGCTGTAAAAGGTATTCATCCAATATTTACACGGTGACATCACCTGATATATTTGCAAAAATATTTGCTGCTTTATAAATAAACAAAATTAATAAATAATGATGTAAAATAAGATGTACAATTCAAGTGTCAAACGTAAGCCAAACCGGTGACATGCAGAGAGAAAAACAGCTTGCTGTGATTTCCCAAGGTGCAGTGAAACAAGCTTGTGTGTGTGTGTGTTGTGTGTGTTTTGTGAGTGAAACCCTGTTTAGAGCAGAAAATGTGGGAAAATGAAGTTGCCTCTGGACAGACAGGAACCTTGATCCTTTGGAGCCAAGTGTGGAGGCCCAGACCACCAAAGCTGATCCATGCAGCTTTAGTAAGAGGCCAAGCGAGGTGAGCGACAGCACAGAAACTGATTTTAATCATGTTTATTAGGACCGAAATCAGGTTTTGCTTGTTTTTTCTAAAACCATATTTAGGGATATTGTCTAAGGAAGAAGTACCGTAATGGAAGTCTGATTAATAATTAACTGTGCACACAAGCTACAGTCAGACTGATTTGGGATTTGTGAGGCTGATGCTGGAATTAGTATTTGAGGGGGACAGAGATAAGATATATCATCTAATATTCATTTTGTGGCATTGAGCCCTAAAATTTGGTTATTATAAGATTGTGACAAAGAAAGTTTATGATAATAAACCCTAAATAAAGGTGGCATTAGCAGTAAGCTGAGTGTACATTATTAACAGTAAACCAATAATAATAAGTTAAAACAAACAGCAAAAGATAGTAATATTAAACTTGAACTGGGGGTAAAAAGGTCAAATACTAAAAACTGCATATGAAAGATTTCTCCTCTGCAATTTCTATTCATATACGGGCCAACATAAAGATGAGCAGTCTAATTGGCGTGGTAATAAATCAGCCAGGTTCAATTACAGGCTGTTTCTGTGCTGATGGTCAATGAAATCTGAAATGTAATGTTGTCTTATTGGTTATTCATGTCCCAAAGGAAAATGTTAGGTACATCGGCACAAAACGGATGGCACCTAACCTTGCTTGCCAAGTCTAACGTGTTTTACATCAAGAATTTTAGACTTGGCAGTGTTACAGTAAAATATGAACTGTGTTATAATAGGAATACAATCAACTGAATGAGCCAAGTTTTACTCCGAAGTTGTCGAAATCCAGTGCTTGGGCAGTGACTTTCTTGAAGGCGTCAGAAACCAATGAAAAAAGGCGTCCTTTAACGTCAGCATGATACGCGGCTGGTTGTGCTTATAGTTGAGCGGTGTCCAGCTGCGTCAGGGGGAAACGTGGCTGGACAAGGACGAAAGTTAAGGCAGCGAAAGTCCGAATGGGGCAGGTGGGAGGGGTGGCAGAGGGGTCCAGCAAGCACAGACCTTCACCCAAGAGGGTAGTGTTCGCGTCCCGTAAGATTCTAAAGCCAAACCCTGTGTGTTTTCTTAAACCTAACCACTTCCTTTTGTTGTCTAAACCTAATCACGTGTTTTTGTTGTTGAAGGAAAAAAACGTCAATTCGTGGTGTTGTACTGACGTAAATTTCCTGTGAAAACGAAAGTGTATCTTGAAAGAAGACAATGCATTTAACAGTCAGAACCTGACACAGTGTCCCAGAATGTCAACAACCAACGCACCCAGGGTACCTTGCAAGTCGTATCTGGATGTGGAAAGTCCATGACCTAGACGTCAATATGTGACGAGATCAGAGTGAGAATGTCCGAACATCCTAAGAACAACTGAAAGAAAAAAGAAAGAAAAGCTTCACACTGTCATTGTGAGGACGACTGCACCGGTGATACAACTGTCTGTAGTCCTCTGTGCCAGGTGTCAATCAACAGGCAGGTGTCAGTCATGGCGGTGACAGCTGGTGGACCGTCAGTCCATTTGACAGGTGTTACAGGGACAGGTTTGCCCTGCTGTCCACTAATAAGTACCTCTAGCGAGAGCCAGCAACCTGCTCTACCTTTTATTTCTTTATTAATCTGGTGCTTCTTTTTTTATCTCCACTCGTCTGTCTTTACAACCTCACATCTCTTTACCAGGGCTCCAAAACCTTGTCAAACATCAAACTAAAGGACTTTTCAGGCCCCATTTCCCTCAGATTCAAGGACTTAACTAGACATACTTTGAGTCAAGGTTTATTGCTGTTACAACTGAGGATTTACATAATGAGAACTAGCAGGCTTTACTGAAGCTCAAAGTAAACAATTATTGAGAGAGAGGGACATAAATGGATAAACACTCTTCATTCATGCTGTGTTACAGTGATGACAGAGTATGTAGTGTCTTGCTTTCTCTAACACAGCACAGCAAAACAATATATAGTGTGTAAGTTGGGCAATAGAGACAGGAAATTTCTATTCTTGCACAAAATATATAAATTGAAGCACTTTCGATGACCCATGTCTATTTATGTCAATTATAAAAAACTTTCAAGGCCTTGATTATTTTTTTTACCTCCCCTTAAATTAAAAAAAAAAAGATTGCTTTCAAAGACTTATGGGAACCCTGCTCTACTCTTCAGTCCTGTGGTTTTGGCAAACTTCATATGCTACAAAACCAGATCAATCTCAATTGATATTTTTACCCCTACTTCTTGTTTTCGAGTGCCACCTTGCCTCTCAGACTAACCCTTCAAGACCCTGATACACTATCAGTATGCTGGGATTTACATCAACAGACGCAACAAGTATTGCTGGACATTGTGAATATGCCATCTTCTGCACTGGAGATTTCTCTTGCCTGAGCTAAAGGCATCCTTTTGTGGTTGTCAGGGCGCTCATGATTCATCAACAGCTTAAGTTTCACACTATCAATCAAACAAGTCATGACATAAGAAGAAACACTGCTTCATTACAAGGCAACTAGCAGTGCTCTGTAGGCTGACGTTAGCAAACCGTGCTCCTACCCTGCCAATCTGTACCAATAATAGAGGAGCGGTAACAAGCGCAGCAACTTTGCTGCTGGTCTTTAGTTAACACTTTCCCCACCAGAATATCATTTTTAAGGTGCCAGCCAACGGCAGCATTTTCGATCATATTTACTAATCTTTTAAGATCCACAGAATGATTTGTTCTATGAATACGTAAACAGTATCTACATGACACTAAATAAGAGACCTTCTGTTTTTTCATCCACCCATTTTCGTAACCGCTTATCCTCTTGACGGTCGCAGGGGGGCTGGAGCCTATCCCAGCTGACATTGGGCAAGAGGCGGTGTCCACCCTGGACAGGTTGCCAGACTTTCACAGGGCTAACACATAGAGACAGACAACCATTTACACTCACATTCACACCTGTGGGTAATTTAGAGTCACCAATTAACCTGCATGTCTTTGGAGTGTGGGAGGAAGCCGGAGTACCCTGAGAAAACCCACACTGACATGGGGAGAACATGCAAACTCCACACAGAAGGGCTCCCTCCTGGGATCGAACCAGGAACCCTGAACTAACCACCATACCACTGTTCCATTCCTTTTTTATCAAAGATTTTTTTGTCAAAGACAGACATTTTCAAGTATAAAATCAGTTTCACATTTACATTTTTTTTTCTCATTTCCTTTCTTCAGTTTGAACTGAATTAACAAAAATAATATTCTCTTCAAAGGTATAGTGGAACACATTGCCACGTTCAGTGATTGCTCAGCGTTCT